>NC_022029.1:12575793-12607301 GCF_000317375.1 Microtus ochrogaster
CCTGTCCTGGAACTAGCTCTTGTAGACCAGGCTGGTCTCAAACTCACAGAGATCCGCCTGCCTCTGCCTCCCAAGTGCTGGGATTAAAGGTGTGCGTCACCACCGCCTGGCTTTTTTTTTTTTCATAATCTTTATTCTTATCGGTTACAGAGGCTTATGTAATTTTTTATTGACTGATGATGTTATAGCAAATGTGTTTTAAAAATGGATAGATATGCTGTGTTTCTTTTCTAAAAACATAATTTGATATTAAAAGAAAAGTCTAGAGACAAACTATAATATATATACTCTACCACAGCCACTGCCTTTCAAATACATTCAATTTTACTTAGAGCAATTAAGATATAAAAATTCAAGTTCACTAACATTGCAAGAAAAAAAAAAAGAGCCTCCAAGTCCGTGTATTGATAGCGTTGAGCAGAATACACGGAGGTGAGACTAGATTCCCTACTGTCAAATTAGTTGCAGCTTTTCACTGTTGAGAGTCAAGTGAATGCTTACATGTACTGAGTCATTGAGTTCAAGGCAATTACAGGCAGATTAAGGCTGTGCTAAAAGGAAGCTGGTTAAAAGGCTGATGAAATTCCTGACGATACCAAGTTTACCTTAAATCACACAGCAATGTGCATCTTCACTTCTTGTCTACTTGGCAGCTGCTCTCTAGCTGCTGAGTAGCAAGCAGGTAAGGGGCAAGCAGTGAGTGGGTGCCTGAGAAGTCACTGAAACAGATTTGCATTTCTTCATAATCCTAGATGATGGTATAGAGATGGATCTGTAACTGCTATTCATCACTCTTTCCATCCCAGAGCCCGTCTACTTATCCTGAAAATCTTCAGACCTGATGGATTTGAGGATAAACATGGTATTAGCCCATTGTAAATGGTATCATTGGTCCTTAAGCTGCCCTTCAGGATCCCTTGTGATTTATTGCCTTTGAGAACTAAATGCTTTGGTCTGCTTAGCTGTCCTTGCAAAACTAGTTCCTATGAGGTAGGAAGAAATCATGCTGTTCTGTTCCCTTGACTGATGATCCTGGTTTTTGTGTCTGGGGTCTTTCAGATGGAGTATCAACAGTTCTTGTGCCTCACCCCTTGTGGATAGTAGGGTGATCATTGAAGCCAGGCTGGGAGCAGACACTCTTTCCTGAATTTCTCCCATAGATATTTGCACCATTGTGAGCACATGCATGTGCACGCACACCTATTTTCCAAATTCTCATCAAAAACAGCACATGAAATAGGAGGATGAGACAGGCCAAATTATATAAAGCTTATACAGAAAGACCACACTTTAATATAGATTTGATAAGCAAAGAGTCAAGCCATAACACAAAAGCAGAAGGTTTGAGGATGGTGCTGTTAGATTGTAGGGCTGACATATCCAAAGCAGAAAACATTTCCTGTATGAAGATTTAAAGGATTTGAGAATTTTGTGTCTTAATGGCATGAAATGAAAGAGGACAGAAAACTTGGAGAGAGTGAGGGAAAGAAGAGATGCAGGCTGGGGCGTAGGTGGATGAGTTCAGCTGTAGCGAGAAGATTTCATTCTGTGCATACACTTGTCGGTAATTTAGGAAGGAGATTACTATTGTCCAGCTCAAGACATGTCTTACTTATAATCAGATGTATTCCAGAAACAAAGAAACCTGGGCTGCAATACTGGGACGATAGTGGCAACCTGGGTCACAAATGTTTCTATGCATTTTAAGGATGTAAAAATCTCTTATTAGCTTGATTTATAAGTTTCTGTATGCCTGTGCTTATGATACTAACTTCTATTGGGGATCATTGTTAAAAATGGTTTCTACTTCTTTCCTCTTTACTTTCTTGGGATTCTGAAAGAAGAAATTATTCACAGTAGTCCTAAGTACTTTCAAGTGATTTTATGAATAGAAAGGCTGTAACTAGTTAGTTGATGGATTCCAAACCATCACTCAGAAGCACATGTATATTATGCATCCCCTTATTTTCATCCATTCTCTGGTTGATGGACATCCAGGCTTATTCCATTATCTAAGCTTGGGAGGAAAGGAGCCAATAGGAGGAAGAAAGGTACAGAGATAGCAATAGTGAAAGAAAGACAAATATCTCCTGTTTTCTCTCATATACATAGTCTAGATTCAAATATATTATGCTCTAAATGTGACATAGAAGGAGGAATATGTAGGAAGAAGACAGACACCAGCATGAGGAAGATAGCCAAGGGAAGGCTATAAGGGTGAATATAATCAAGCACAGTGATATCCATACATGAAAATACTATAAGAAAATCAATCATTTCACATACTAACTTAAACATTGTATTAAAAAAAATGAACTTGGAATTTCCCCAACTGAGGTAGGCCTCAAATCACCCAAGTTCTCAAAGCATTTGCTTTATTGGAATTTTGAAAGAGCCAGGAAACTTTTTAAATTGTTGAGGACATGCTGTATTTTGGGGTACAAAAAGAAGCTCCATTCCCTCCAGTAGTATGCAAGTTTGTATACACTTGGACCCTATTCTGTCTTTCCACCCATAGCATTCCTGTCCGCTAGCTCAATCTCCTCCTGACCTCCTTCTTACAGAGTTCTCCAAGCACACTGGGCTTTAGAGGATTCATTCATTTTATGTAATCCTCTCAGAAGACTGGGTCTATAATTACAGTCCACACTCAATACACCAGGCTTTTGCTTTATTTTTACCACAGGTTTCCTTTAAGCAGTGAGGCCAAGAGGTTTGTTCTAGTTGTGCCTCTCTCAAAACATTTCTCTTCCTCTCCACAAGTTTCAAACTAATTCACAAAGGAATATTGTGATGCGGATGCTACTGTCTGTGTTTCTTCCTGGAATAAGTGTTAATTGATCTCTTTGGGTCTATGTGTAGAAAAGACTGGGGAAGGAGGAAAGGTATTATCTGGGGAGTTCCTTTGTCCTCGGAGCAGAACAGAAAGATGCTGCTTATGAAAAGCTTTGCCTCTCCAGGGGTTCCATGCAGCTGGATTCTCCTTCAGCTGGAGAACTCGTGCCTTGTATGCTCTAAGACCATTTGACCAGAGGGTCAGCTGTTTCTTCTTGTTTCTTCTCTTGGCACACTTACCTGTATTCTTTAGAGAAAATTCTTGGAGGAAATGATGTGTTTATTCTGCAATCCTCAGAGGATATGATATGTTCAAATACAAAATGAAATGAGAGAGACAATGCAACTTCTAAAATCGTCTTACAGTGATGTCTCATGGGAGTGTACTATAAACCACGTGCCCAGGCTTAGCATCAGGAGCAATTACAGAGAGCACAGTTGTAGACCTGGAAAACAGCCTTCTTTAGCATTCACAGTCTGTGGAGCTTTTCTTACCTTCTTAGGTGACATTACAGTACTTACACAGTCTGTAGAGACTAAGAAGTCATTTTCTGAGGCTAAAACACTTTAAATTGCACAGATTATTAAGACTAAAAGAAGAAAATGATTTCACCATACTTCAGCTTTGTTCAGTGGTTGCTCTCACTGGAGCTGATGAATCATTTTTACAGAGCTATAGAATATTATTCCTACATAGAAGCAAAACCAACACATGTCAAAGAGGATGCCCAACTGTTTAGTGGGCTGGTGAGCAATCAAAACAATGCATCGTAGGATGTGAAATTAGTTGACCAATGGGCAGAGATGATTAGCATCACCATTACCAGGGGGTGAGCTTATTCTTTCTACTGCAGAGTGTTACCAGTCAGTTATGTGACTGTGAGGTGTCAGGGCACTTGTCAAATAGTTACTAACAAAGTCAAATACAGGCATAAGAGAAAAAGAAAGTTCACTTAACAGACATGTATCAGGATGAGAGAAATACCTCAGTCAGTAAAATTCTTGCCCCTCACAACACAAAGGTCCTCAGTTTGAGCCCCAGTGTGAAGCACAGAGAGGTAGATTCGTGTGGATCCCTGGTCAGCCAGCTTAGCCTCATCAGACAGTCTCTGGCTAAAAAGAGAAACAAGTTGGATAAATCCTGAGAAGTGATACTCAAGGCTGTCCTATGACTTTCCCCAAAATGCATGTGCATGTTCACACACAGAAAAAAAAAAATAGACAAAATCAAAAAGGAAAATGGAGGACATGCTGCTGTTCTTTAGTTCTAATCTCTATTTTCTCATGAAAATGAACACTAAGAAAATGACAAAAATAAAGAAACACTCAGGGCCCCAGACCTGCCTCTCAGAAAGCAAGCCCTCCACTAGTGAGGTCTAAATGTGCTGCTTACCTACCTACATTTTAACCGTATATAATGTGGATAGAGTTGCCCATTTGGACCATTGTGGAAGAGGTATTCCCGTTTCCAATATCCAAATTCTACAGAAGCAATGTGAGAGCGCCAGTATTACAACAAATCATGCGTTCAGTCTGTTTTCCTCTCCCTAAATATTTAGTAGAAGTTTGTAAGAGGATGTATTTGTCTCTGAGGAATGTGGCAACATTTAAAATTAAATCCAGAGAGAACTTGAGACTGAAGAATAAATGGAATGAATATATGTGTGTGTGTGTGTGTGTGTGTGTGTGTGTGTGTGTGTGTGTGTGTATGTGTAAAATTTGTGCACATTCATTTGTGTACAAATCAATATAATGTTCCCAGCTACCCATTACACTCTCCTTGTCGCACTGGAAAGTTCATCAGGCATACTGTGAATGAACTCAATGACACTTTCAATTATTTTGAAAGTACAAGGATTTTCCCATTTTCTTGGGATTTCAGACCACAAGGTAAAGACAGGCAAGTGGTTTCAGCCATGCTGATATGTTCACTTCCTAAATGTGAAGTCACATGTGAGTGTGCTCTTAGAGGCACAGAGGCCTGGTAGCTCGAGACCAGTCACAGTTCCAATCCCCTCTGCTGTAACTGGGAGCTCCGGGTTAACCATCTGTGGTGTGTGCCTGAACCTGGAGCAGACATACTAAGACAGACATAAAGTTGCTAGTGTGCACCTGACAAGGAACAAATCTTCAAAAAAAAAGCAATGGCAACATAAGTGCTCTGACTTACAGCTTCATTCATTGTTAAGATGCTGATGATTTAAGCCTGTCCATGTAAATCATCTTTCGGTAATTTTGAGAAACTTTGTCTCCTAGTAATGTTAGAAGCTATATCCATAAAGTCTCACCAACATGACTGCCTAAACATGAGCTCAGCAAGATATGATTAACAAGAGATATGATTAAGTGGAGAGAAGCTCAGCAAGGACAAGAGATATGATTAAGTGGAGAGAAAAAAAGCTCATGAGATCTCAAACCTTTGCAAAGAAGTACAGGCAACTAAGAAATTCTCATAGTATAAGAAATGGTCTTCTCGAGAGAAGCATATACCAGTTGACTAATACCAGACAGCCCTGGAAAAAATATAAAGCTATATAGAGTAAGAAAGTTATATTTAAGAATATGTGTACAAACATGCATATAAACAGCCCTTACTTAAAAAAGATGTCATGAATTTGAAAGAGAGCAAATAGGGGCATATGGGAGGGCTTATAGGGAGGAAAGGGAAGGGGAAATGGTCGAATTATATTATAATCTCAAAATACAAAAGAAAACACAATAAATGAAAGGTCATCATCAAACAGCATGCATATTTGCCCTTTGATATAAAAAGTCCTACCTCCTAAGGGTAGTAATTCCTTTCTTATCTGAGTTTAAATTTCAGCCACAAAACACTGAGAGTTCGCTGTTTGGAAAACAGTTAAATTCTCTCACATACTTGTGCTTCTCATTTTCAGTTTGCAGGTTTTACTTGGCATTGAGGAAAGAACTATAAAATGTACAGATGGGAGGATGTCATGCCCTTGCTTTTAGATATTCACCATCCTGTAGGCCTAAAGGCTTTTCACCTACACCAGAGCTCTTCGGAGTGGTGGGATATGTAGGAGGGTACTCCAGGGAGCACACGGGGATAGAGCTAATTGCAGAGCACCGGGGCTGGCTGTTGGTTACCACCTGCACACCTAAGGAGGGGGAACGCCATCAGGCTATGCCTCTCACACACCTTCTTTTCTAGGGTCATGTCTGCCAGCCTTAGCACAGGTAGTTAGGACAACTGGTGACAAAAGTGAGCTCAGATGTATTCCTCAGTTGGCGTGTTTTGCTTATGGTGTTACAGTAACACAGGCAGCCTTGGGGGGAAAAAAGTCTATGGAAAACATGTTTTAATTGCCTTTTCCCATCACCACATCAGCCCCAGAGAGCCCTTGGGTAGAGGAAGACCTGTCTCCTACTGGTCCTTCCAATTCTCAGCTTCCTCACGGTTCCACTGTGTTTTCACACCTGACGGTGGTGATGTAGTGTAAAGACACCTTTAGCCTCTTGATGACAGCCAGCACCTGCTTCACATGTCCGTGCTAATTTAAATAAATCAGCCCGAAAAGTATATTAGAAGCCATGAAAGGCGTGTGAATTTCAAACTGATCTCCTTTTTAAAATGTGTAAAAGTTCAATTGTAAAGGCTCATTCTGGAAGATTCTTCTGTTTCCTTCCTCACCACCTGCCTTTTCTCTGAAGCTCTGTGTGAGAAACTTAGCTGAGAAGCAGCCTTTTTTTTTTCTTAATGTTTTTTCCACCTCTGTTGGAAATAAAAGACTAAAAATAAAATGCTTTAAAATGCAGAGCAGCAACCTGTCCCCAATGAAACTCTCTTAATTAATGTGGTGACCTATGCAGAGAGAAGGGACAGCTGTAGAGTCCCCCAGTAATTACCCAACCAAAGCTTCAGATAATGACAGGAGGGAGGTTTTGAAGACATGAGACATCCTGAGAAACTTGACCTTCCATGTGGATTTAGGCCTTCTATTGTTAAAATCTTTTCATTTGTGTTGGTGTTTGTACTTGACAAATTCTGCTGTGTGTCAGAAACTCAAATACTACTGAAGTCTCTGTGGGGAGATTTCAATACAAAATCAAAATGGCTCTTAACGTGCTGGAAATTAGAGGATCCATTAAAAATAAAGTGCTCATGTAGAAATGAATAATGTGGGGAAGAAAAATAAGATGCCCAGTGCAGTAAGTTGAGAACTGTTTGGAAAAGTTGATATTAGACAGCAGTGTGTTGCCTCCTAACATGCTGCATTCCTAAGGACAGGATATTTTAATGCTCCAGTGATGGACAATGTTAGAAATATCTTGCTGAGCTACTGTATTCAAATTCCCATTAGCTAAATTTCCCTGAAATTCATAATTGGTAGTCCAAATAAATTTTAGTTTTGCGTCTCTGCAGTTTAAAAAGAAATAGAATCTGTGGCCTTCAGATGACTTTCTGGACTTCATACATTCAGTCACTCTGAAACCACCTAAAGGTATATGCTTTTATTTCTAAATCTTTTTTTTTAAAAAAAAAAAAAAACCTTTCTAAGTGACCCTGTCTGACTTGAATTATGGCATTGTCTCCAAAAAAATAATAAACGCTTTCTCCATGTGCCTCAAGATGAGTGTGTAAAATCACCTTAGAGACCGGGTTTGTTCTCTAATCTAGATATCCTCTGTGTCCTTCAAGCAAGAAGGAGCATTTGGCTTTGTATTGAGTAGTCATAGTGTTAACTGTAACCACAGACTGAGCTGTGTTTTCAAAGCTCCTTATGTTCCTTCTGTGACAGATATGCAGCAGATTACAAGTCGGACGGTGTGTATGTGCTATGTAACTAGCACTCTCTTCCTGTCCTGTGCTATCCTGGCTTGGCTAGACCTTTCTTGTGGGTGCTTTCTTCTCTTCATTAGTGTGTGTTCACTGAGAAAGGTTAGTCACCCTTTCTCCCAGAGGTAGAAGACATTTAATGAGAGAGCCTGAGACAAGAACAACACTCACCGTGCAAAGCAGGTGAACTGATAGTGATAGAGAGATTTGGAAGCAATACATGAGAAGGTTCATTTTAAATACTTTTTAAAAATGGCTGTTCTTCTGTATGTGACAAAAAAAAATATAAGATATGTCAGCTAGTTGCAGCAGTTCGCTGACTCATCCAGTACATATTTTGTTTGAGGATGAAGAAAATAAAAGGGAAATTCTAAGTTTTCCCAATCAGTCTCTCATTGACGTTTTGGAAACCCCCATTTTGTAGGTATGTTGATGCTATGCATATCAGGTACTCTGTCAGACCACAGTCTATTAGAACAATGACAGTGATCTCACTTAGTAACCAGTGACACTCCATTATATCAAGCTATCTCTTGACTGAACTCATTTCTGTGGTGTTCATGCTTGTTCCATAGAAATTATAGATTCAAGTCATCTTGGGACAAGGCAGCAAGCCATGGGGTAAGAAGTAAATAAAAGTATACAGAAGTAGAGAAAGATAAAAGCCCAGAGGCAAAAGATAGGTGAAATAATTTAAGAAAAGCTGGCTAGAAACAAACGAAGCTAAGGTTGGGCATTCCTAGAAAAGAATAAGCCTCCAGTGTGTTTATCTGGGATCCAGGTGGCAGCCCTCCCCCCCCCAACAGCAAAGAGGCAAAAGAGTAAAAGAGCTAAGAGTAAAATGCCACCAACTGCATGTCTCCCTTTATGAGGATATTAGGAAAATGTTCAGCGTTGGAGGATGGAAGGGGTTTCTTCTCCTGAGGAGAAAGGCAGATGTGAGTGAGCATCCTTAATCAGAAGGTGTGTTGTAGTCACTTCGCATTTATATAAAGAGTGCCACCTCCCTGAGCTCTAGAGTTCTCTTCTATTATAAAGCCAGTTATTGAGTGTTGGTTTCTCTTCCTGTGGGAACTGGGAAGTTTCCTGAGGCTTTGGGAAGTCTGTGAAAGAAGGACCATGCCCTGCCTACTGTTTCCTTCACAAACAATGAGGTCACTTATCTCAGGCTCAAAACTATTTTGTATTTTTTTCAATATCTATAATATTGATATTGACAAATATATTAAATTGCAAGTAGGAAAAAATTGAGACTATCAATAGCTTTTAAGCAATCATTGCTAATTTTGAAAGATCACAGCTATTATATTTTCACTATTAATACCCAAGCTTCCCAACATCTCTCCTGGGGATTTTGCTGCCAGCTCACATGATCTTCATATTATGCAACCATTCTGCAGCTCACAGGCAAGGTGTATTTACTGGAACAAATTTTACCCTTATAGCCTCCACTCAAAGCGCAGTGGTTAGTCAATATGCAAACCCTGTTGGCAAGTATTAAGGGTCCCTATCTGTCTTCAATTGCAATTTTCCATGTGGACAGAATAACTTTCCTACTACCATGTTTTGTTCATATTTTTTCCAAACTCTGTTTTTCCAGGCATCAACCAAAATATTCAGATATAATACTAGTGTTTTTGGGAGTAATTGCTCCTCATTTTAAACATCTTATTTTTACCTCTAACTGTCCTAAATCATGTTTACAGACTACTGTTTTATCAACCTTTACATATCTTTTATTTTTTCAAAATTTTAAATGGTTTGAGGTGAAACCATATATCAGTATATATTCTGCAATTATTGGCATCATTCACGGTATATATGAGAATATTTCTATAGTTAATTCCTCTTTCTTCTGAAGAGCCTGATAGGTTTATATTTGCAGGAACATTACAGTTTTAGTGGTATAAATCATGGATCCTATCACTGAATTAGACTATAGAGAAATAACATTTTTCTATTTCAATATATAAAAAATTTGAAGCCTTTACTAATACATACAAATATCATAAAGTGTTGTAAGGAGGCTGCTTGTTCATTTCCTGACTACCCAGACTACTAAAATCATCACACAGAAACTATATTATTTAAATTACTGATGGCCCCATTAGATCTATCTTCATATTTGCTAACTTTTACATCTTAATTTAATCCATCTCCATTAATCTGTGCATCACCACGAGATTGTGGCCTACCAGCAAAATTTCAGCATGTCTGTCTACAGTGGTGTGGCTCCATGGCTTCTTTACGACTCCACCTTCTTTCTCCCAGCATTCGGTTTAGTTTTTCCCTACCTAGCTAAGTTCTGCCTTGTTATAGGCTAAAGCTAGATTTCTTTATTCTTTAATGGGAATCACAGCATACAGAGAGGAGTCCCACATCAACAAAGTCCCTATGATTTGACCAGTTCTTCAAATAAAGTAACATTAAGTCTACAGTTACAGAAGTTGTATAACATCTTAAACACAAGATAGGTCAATGTTTTTAGAGACTAGTGAGCGTGCCAATCACCATCATAGCCAGTAACATTGTGTAATAATTATTGTTTCTGCTCTAAGATCTCAGCTGTCTTTGCTTATGTCTCAGTTGTGAAAGTTTCATAGGCAGCACACTAGGGCATATATGAGGTTGAACCCAGGGACTCCAAAGAAAAGGTCAAGCTTTTCATAGAGTTATTATCCTGCTTTCCACAAGAGATGCTTGCTTCCTTAGCAGCATCATATGCATTAACGGGATCCTGCTTATCCTCTAGTACTGAGGCTGAAGATGTGTCCCACCTTCTCAGTGGTCCCTTGTAAGCCTTGCTCCTGCTGCTATGAGTCAGCCAGTGTGAAGGATGCTGAGAGCTCTGTGCTCTCAACTGTTGTTTTGTTGGTCTCCCATTGAATGCTTCTTACCCATGTGCAGGACTTCAGCATCTCTTACTATAGTCTGGATCCACATTCCTGGTCAGCTAAGAGGTGAGGATAGCCCAGGGCCCATGTGCCAGTTTGTAAGACTGAGGTTGCTTAGAGACTCAAATGCAAGTGATGAAAAATAGACAAAGTTTCTCTTATTAAAATAAAGTTTGCTTAAACTTTAGTCTAAGAGAAAAAAATAGGTATAGCTTGATAATTTAAAAATAATGAGTATTCATTAATGAAATATGTGTGTTGGGCCTCTTGAGGACTGGACATGAGGCCTAGTGAAACTTCCTGAGTCTAGCTCTTGTTTGGAGACCTGTCTCTGGCTATAACTTCCACATAGGAAGTGACTCAGCACAACCTGACCTCAGCCTGCCTCTGCCCAGGCACCACTAACGTGGCAGGATATTATTGGCCCTTGTTCCTTGCTCTGCCTCGGCCCATCCCAGACTTCCCACCTCCTATCTCAGCCTATATAAATTCCTGCCTAATACAATTAAAGAGATCCTGCTTTGACAGACTCCCTACTCAGTGAGTGTGTTTATCCCTGGTGGCCAGGGAGGGAGGTCTGAGTCATTGATACTCACCATCCTGTTCAGCCACAGGGAACCCCGCCCTTTCTGCTTAAAAACCTGGCAGATTGGTGATGCATGTGAGGAAAGGAAGAATCGCTGATGGTCCAGTCACTATGCCGTTGAGTGTACCCACATTAAATATGGAGCAGCCCAATTTTAAATAAAATCCTGCCCTCAGCCAAGCCTGTAAGAAGGCCAGCATGTTCCCACCTGAATCTTTGCCTGCTGGCCTTTGGGAGGCTGGATCTAAGGGACCAGGTGGAACACAAACTCATGATGACTTTACCTTGTACAAGGTGGCCGCATTTGGCCTGGCAGTGGGCATCATCCTCCGACTGTAGCTCTGGGCCACCCTTTTTGGACCCCCGCTCTCTGGGGGCCTGATCCCAGAATCCAAATGGGGTGGGGGCTCTCCCTCCCGACATCCTCTACTCAGCAGCTTAAGCTTGGGTGTGTTCGGAACCTAAATACCAGACTGGAGGCAGAGTCCCAGGTTCATCCTCCCCACATCCTGGCACCAGAAGCCGAAGGCTCAAGATGGCGCCTCCTCCACCAGCTGCCAACCCTTTCAAGACCATAAAATGTGAGGCTAGCTTGGAACATGTGCTGTTGCTGCTCAGGGATTCCTATCTTTTTTTTTATTTTGATAAATAAAAATTTTCTTTATTAACATATGCTATTTAATATATGCAAAGATGTTAAGTGTACTAAGAGCCTCAGATGGTGTCTTGAGCAATTCTTTTTATTTTAAATTATTTTTTTATTAAAAATTTCCGCCTCCTCCCCGCCTCCCTTTTTCCTCCCCCTCCCCCCACTCCTCACGCCCTGCTCCCCTCCCCCTCCTTCTCCAGTCCAAAGAGCAGTCAGGGTTCCCTGCCCTGTGGGCAGTCTAAGGTCCTCCCCGCTCCATCCAGGTCTAGGAAGGTGAGCATCCAAACAGGCTAGGCTCCCACAAAGCCAGTACATGCAGTAGGACCAAAAACTAGTGCCATTGTCCTTGGCTTCTCAGCAGCCGTCATTGTCCACCATATTCAGAGAGTCCGGTTTTATCCCATGCTTTTTTTGGGTCTCTGTCTGTATCTCCATCCATCGCCAGATGTAGGTTCTATGGTGATATGCAAGATATTCATTAGTATGTCTATAGGATCGGGCCAATTCAGGCTCTCTCTCCTCATCTGCCCAAGGAGCTAGTTGGGGACATCTCTCTGGACCCCTGGGAACCCTTCTAGAGTCAAGGCTCTTGACAACCCTAAAATGGCTCCCTTAATTAAGATATATACTTCCCTGCTCCCATATCCATCCTTCCATTATCCCAACCATCGCATTCCCCCAAGCTCTCCCCATCCTCCCCTTCTCACTTGTCCCTCCCCATCACCCCTTTCCCCCATCCCACCCCATCCCCCAGTTCCCAATTTTTTCTTGTCTACTTCCAATATCCATGAGGATAACTATATGTTTTCCTTTGGGTTCACCTTCTTCTACGATCGCGAATTATAGGCTCAATGTCCTTTATTTATGGTTAAAAACCAATTATGAGTGAGTACATCCCATGTTCATCTTTTTGGGTCTGGGTTACCTCACTCAGGATAGTGTTTTCTATTTCCATCCATCCAAAGGACACTGTCATTAAGACAAAAAGGCAACCCACTGACTGGGAGAAGATCTTCACCAACCCTGCAACAGACAAAGCTCTGATCTCCAAAATATATAAAGAACTCAAGAAACTAGACTTTAAAATGCTAATTAACCCAATGAAAAAATGGGGCACTGAACTGAACAGAGAAAACAAAAGAAGTTCAAATGGCCAAAAGACACTTAAGGGCATGCTCAACCTCCTTAGCCATCAGGGAAATGCAAATCAAAACAACTTTGAGAGACCGGTTTTATCCCAGGCTTTTTCAGACCCAGGCCAGCTGGCCTTGGTGAGTTCCCAATAGAACATCCCCATTGTCTCAGTATGTGGGTTCACCCCTTGCGGTCCTTAGTTCCTTGCTCATGCTCTCTCTCCTTCTGCTCCTGATTTGGACCTTGAGAATTATGTCCGGTGCTCCAATGTGGGTCTCTGTCTCTGTCTCCTTTCATCGCCTGATGAAGGTTAATATTCAGGAGGATGCCTATATGTTTTTCTTTTGGTTCTCCTTATTTAGCTTCTCTAGGACACCCTAAGTGCTCTTCGGGCTGAGGAGGGAGGGGGACTTGATTGGGGGAGGGAAATGGGAGGCGGTGGCAGGGAAGAGACGGAAATCTTTAATAAATAAATAAATTTAAAAAAATGACAAAAAAAGAAAAAAAACAACTTTGAGATACCATCTTACACCTGTCAGAATGGCTAAAATCAAAAACACCAATGATAGCCTTTGCTGGAGAGGATGTGGAGGAAGGGGTACACTCATCCATTGCTGGTGGGAATGCAAACTTGTGCAACCACTATGGAAAGCAGTGTGGCGGTTTCTCAGGAAATTTGGGATCAACCTACCCCTGGACCCAGCAACACCACTCTTGGGAATATATCCAAAAGATGCCCTATCATACAACAAAAGTATTTGTTCAACTGTGTTCATGGCAGCATTATTTGTAATAGCCAGAACCTGGAAACAGCCTAGATGCCCTTCAATGGAAGAATGGATGAAGAAAGTATGGAATATATACATATTAGAGTACTACTCAGAGGTAAAAAACAATGACTTCTTGAATTTTGCATGCAAATGGATGGAAATAGGGCTTCCTATCTTAAATCCAGGTGTAGCTTGGGATTACCACTCATGGAGCCAAAGCAAGGGTGCTGGTACCTGGCTGTCATGACCCAAAAGTGAGGGCAAGCCCAGGGTCAAGAGGGTCAAAGAACAGCACTATCACCACACACGAGTGCCTGCAGTCGCTAAGCATAATCTTGGAGATGTGTACATGGTCTTCATAAAAGAGTGCCTACAGCTGCTACTCACAGTCTTGGAGATGTGTACATTGTCCTCACACAGACACTCTGTGTCTGTGGGAAACTGTGAGTTCCTGTTGCATATTCCATAAAAGGCGATCTAAAAAAACCAAATTAAGAAAGATCCACGAGCAGCAGTGGATTTACTTATTGAGAGTTTAATAATGTAAATAAACTAGAAATAATGGATTCTTTAAAAGTAATTAAGAGACTACAAAGAAACACTTAGTGCCTTATTATAAGGAAAGGAAAAACAACATCAGTTGTGATGAGGAGCTAATCTTTCCTTTCTCTTCAGAACTATGTGAATAAATAAGCCAACTAAACATGATGACCAAATGTGGCATCTGCCCAGTGGGCTTACTGAAGATCATTTTACCCCATTGTAATAATCAAAGTGGACAGAATGCAGGGGCTTAAGAGAGATTAGCATCTTCAGGGCTCAGCCACGCTTTGTTCCTTGTCAGCATGGGAGAAGGAATATAATTCAAACTAGTCTGGAAGTTTGTAGTGTCAGGACCTCCAACAAAATAGCTTACCACAGATTCAGAAAATAATGTTGCCTGAGTAGGGTTCTTCATTAGAAGAAACCTGTTCACTGTCCTCTAGACAAAAAAATAAATAAATAAATATAAAAAAATAAAAAGCTAAGCTATCTGATTTTGTCCTTGGCAAAACATCAAAGACACACATTCAATTTCCTTAGCAGTTGTCTGAGACTATTATTCCTGTGACAGATAGTAACAAGCTTTAATTAATACCAGAGATAGTTAAGGTATTTAATAAAATGTTTTACCTTTTCAGAAATTAATTATCCCTTGTTCATGGAGACTGGCTTAATGTTTTATTGTGAAGTTTTTATTTACAAGAGACTTTATAAAAATACAACATATTAATTAAGAGGGTGAGCTTTAGAACAAGGATGCAATATTTTTAAGGTCTTTGGAATATGTCCAGACCCTGGTGAAACACCAAGAAAAGTCTGTTTGATACTGTTGCTCATTAATAAGTAAGATGGACAAGAAAACATTTTAGTAACTTTTTCTTTCAATTATCTTTCTTTCCTTATTTAATTAATATATTAATTTGTGAGCAATCAAGTCTCACTATATATATGGAACTTACTCTGTTGCCCAGATTGGGTTGAAATCCTTGGAAATTCTGTTTTAATTCTCCACGCGCTGGTATTACAGGTGCTACACTTCCTGCCTAAGGAGTACCCTTACCCATCAACTTTCTTTTTTTTTTTTTTTGAAAACTGTTTAGTATTTATTTGATCAAATCTTTTATATTTATATTCCAAAAGTCCTTCAGAAGTCATTGTAATGAGAACATCAAGCATTCACAAAACTGGAGAGAATAGTCTATTCTAATTCAGCAATTATTAGCACTATGCTGTATCCCCCTTTCCCCCTTTCCCTTTCTTCTTATTTATCTCTACCCTCCATTTCTTTCTGTTATGGTTTGGATACTAAATGTTTCCTACAGGATTGTGTTCTTGACCCTTTGGTCTCCAGCTGGTGTTACTGTTGGGAAAAGCATGAAACCTATTGGGCATGTGGTTTAGATGACAAAATGCAAAGTCACAGGGACAGTATTTATGATTATAGGCTGGCTCTGAGTCTAGCCTGAGTTATTGCTTCCCAGTCTGCCAAGACTTAAGCAAGCAAACCCACACTCCCGATCTTGTGGACATAGCTCCTGACTTCCTCACCACAATGGACTTCACCTTCTCAGAACTGTGAGACAAAAGAAGTCCTTTATCTTTTGAATTGCTTCTTTCACAGACACCCCACATTCCTGGCATGTACTGGTTAAAAAGTTCCTTTTTAGCACTGATCTGTTCAGACATGGTTAGATATTTCCAGAACAAGTCTAAGTTAAAATAAAAACAAAACAAATAAACAAAAATAAAAACAGGGAAGGGGATAGTGGTCATTGCCACCATGTGACAATATTTAATTATGGGAGAAGTTTCAAGTCCTTTTGAAGTAGTTTGTTATGATTAGTGAGGAACTAGCTCCTTCATTCCTCTGGTCCCACGGAGATATTGCATAGCATCGTCAGTCTGAGAGGCAGGGGCCCAGTGAGGAACTTATCTTTCTAGACCTTAGGCTTGTTAGACTTCCCTTGGTCTCTGCTCAAATTCCTGCTACAGCTTGATAAGGAAAACACAGCCTTGTTATGCTCTTTGAGGTTTCTTGATTTTATTCTTGCTGATGTCTAAGCTTCCATGGTCTGCTTCAGAACCCCTGCTTCATAACTCCTGTCCATCCTTTGCAGCTTGTTTTGCCAGAAGAGTTTCCTGCCAGTCACGGATATCTATTCTATCTATCTATCTATCTATCTATCTATCTATCTATCTATCTATCTATCTATCTATCTATCTATCTATCTATCATCTATCTATGATAGATAGAATGTCTGTTATTTGTTTGGTTAAAGCAAACACCTCTGCCTTGGCTTGTTCAAGTCTTAATGTTTCCTATTTTTTTTTCCTCTAAGATCTTCAGCATTCACTAAGGTCACCTAAAATAAAAACAGTGATCCTGTTTCATAATTGCAGCAAAGTCTACCTTATTATTCAGTTGTGGATTTCAGGATCTCCTTTTGAAGACCAGTAGACTTGCAAAGAGAATGTGGCTGATTCTGCGTGCACTGCACAGCCAGTCTGCCTCAGCTCAGCCTCGACCCAGCCTACACGAACTCTGATGATGTCTTACACCTGCCCTAACCAGGGGTTTATTGTTATGAGTCCAATCCATACAAATTTAAACTAATAGTACAAATCTCAAGTAAATCTTTAAATATATAGAATAATACTTTGCCTCAACAGTCCCCAAACATGAAAAAATACAGCTTATTCTTGGGATTCCATTGTGTGTTAAGATTTTCAAGCAGGTTGTATTCTACTAGCAGGAATGAAAGCTGGCAGTTGTTGCCATGCTGTGCAGTGTCATTAGCTGAGTCAGCTAATGACATGGTTGTGCACTCAATATGGCATGCCCTACACCGCTTACCAAAGAAAATGTGGATTAAGATAGCAGCCTACCTCCTGGAAACCCTACTTAAAAAAGCTTTTGCACAGATACCTTCTTAGTGTGTCAAGTGTTTTATGCAACTGGTTTTCAATAATTGATAAAAAGCATTTACAAAGATTCCTCAAGCGTATTTACTATATTATCTTGGTTTTTCCTCTGCTCCCAAACCTTTTAAACAATGAGATAAGCAAGTGTTCATTTTTTTCTCCATATTGTTCTATCTGTCTGAGAGGATTGCTGAGACTAAATTAGTGTGCCAGAAGGGAAGAAGACAAGAAAGTGAGAAATGAGCTATTGGCCTTCCAATATAGAACATGTACAATGGGAACCTGAGTACATATTGTCTCTATGGAGGATTAGAATCTCCACGAATGTCCCTCAAATTGATAGATTTACATTCATAATCTCAAAACCCTTTTTGTAGGTGTGAGCTCAGGACAGTGTGTTTGCTGCCTGGCTTATCAGTGCTCCCCAACTTTGCTATTTCCACATGACACATGTAGTTGATGGCATAGCAGTTGACTGAGATTTCATTGAGAAAATCTGGTTAAATGCAATAAGTGAGGGCAGATTAGTCACTATGTTAGTAAATTAGCCTTTCAGATGAATCAGGAACCACACATCTTCAGTCAGCTTTATGTTTTATCATTTGTTGTTCTTGTTAAAATCAGGCTATACTTGTGTTTTCATTAAATTTAATAGTAGTAGATATCAAAGTCAGGGAAAAAACTCAACCAGTGAACTCTATGGTTGCATTTTATGTGTTTATTAATATAGGATGCAGGCATGTGGATAGAAGTTTTTCTCTGCCTGGTTATGTACAAGTGAAAAGACAACCCAAGGGTGTTGTTTTTCAGGTGCCAGGAAGACAAAGCCCTGGCAGAGAGACTCGGAACTCACTGAGTAGACTAGGTGGACTGGTCAGCGAGCTCCAGAGATCAGCTTCTCACAGCCTCACCTCAGGCCCACCACTAAGCTCCCGTGTACCCTACCCAGAGATTACAAGCACAAGCTACTCAACTCAGATCTTCATGCTTCGAAAGGAAATTTATTCATTGAGCCGTTTCCTCCTAGTCTCCTGCTCTTCTCATATCAAACAAAGGCTTTCCAAGCTCTAAATTGTTGATCATGGTAAACATCCATGCCACGGCAAAACTGACAGCAAAAATAGCTGGATACATGTAATATAACTTACGCTTATTTTTGAACAGGTTTTTCGTTCTTGCAACTTCACTTTTTACTGTGTACATAAAATACATGGTTCTCTGTTGACTCCCCATCAGAGACTTTACCAGCTGGGAGGAGTAGATGGGAGGTAGGGAGGAAGCCAGAGGTGGTTGGAGGAGAGAGGGGAGGGAAAACTGTGATTGCTGTGTAAAATGAAATAAAAAAATAAATTGGAAAAATAAGAAAACATGGCTATTTGTCTTAGCAAAATTTACTTTTTAATTTATATGTATGTGGGCTTACCTATATAAGAAGTGGAATATATGGTTATATAAATATTTTTCAATTAGATTTGACTATTTTATACACACACACACACACACACACACACACACACACACACCCCTCCTAATTACTCTTTCTCTAACAGTCTCTTATTTCCCTCTCATCCCGTTTAAGACCTTACTCCTACCATGGCCACGAGCCCCTCTCTCAACAAGGCATTTAGGTTTTGTTTTAAGCTCAGTTGATTTAATCAGGCCTGTTTATGTGAACATTTAGCTGGAACTGTCCACTAGTATATAGTGGAATCATTAGTGGGTATAAAACTGAAGGAAGCAATTTACCCTTTCCCAAAAGTAATTAGTACATAGTTCCGCAGTGAGAGGTAGGGTCATCTGAGCCCTTCTTGTAGCTAGCCTTACTGTTGACAGGCTCATTTCTATGCATATTCAGAGCAGGCACCTGCAGCTGCTATGAGTTCATGATTGAAATTCCTTTGTTTTGCCAAGGAAATAGCATGTCACTGCCCTTTGCTTTTTTTTCTTGTTCTTTCTGTCAACACTTCTTCAATGTGCACTGATCTTTGAAGTGGATGATATAAATATATTATTGTAGGTTGATCACCAATACACAGTGCCATTTGTAGCTATGCATCTGTACATTCACCACTGTTCACTGGACAGAGAGGCTTCTCTGATTAAGACTGAAAGTAGTAGCATTTGTTTAAGAGCATAAATATATATATTTAGAGGCAACTTGATACTAGGTCAATTTGCTAAACAACACTATTCAGTATTTCCCAAGGAGCTATGATATCTCCTGTTAAGATTTTATTTTTTGTCATGTTTATAATACTAGACATGCATTCTTTCATTTGGAGTAAGATTCTAATTCAACCAGAGAGCAATGGGTTACCTCCCGACCAGCGGTGCCACTATTGTGCTTGGAAGATTGGACTCGTAGATCATAGAATAAGAAAAAAAAAAAACATTGATGTCCTTTTACTTCCAGCATCTTGCATAGCACCTTCTAAGACCATGAAAGCTAGCCAACAGGGAGGAGTCTTCCATCTCAGATCCAGTTTGACTTCCCCCAATACTGCATCCAAGGTGTGTAGTGTATTTAGGAATAGAGTATTACCTACTTGTGGCAGACAGCAAAGAAGATAGAAAGAGCTGGTATTGTTTGAATTTTATGGGGTCTCTGTGATCAACAACTCATAAGAAACTATCCCACCCTTGGCATTTGATGTTTGGATTAATAGCCCATGGCTTCTGAGAGAAATTTTGCTCAGTCATGTATATATCTATGCTATTTTCATCTGAAACAGAGTTTCATATTAGAAACATTTAACAAACTAGTATATGTGCTTATTAACCTTTACCCTATAATGTCAAATTTCTTTCTTTAAATTTTTTCCTTTGTCTGATGACTGTTGTTTTCTAATCTTTATGATATGCTTATTGAGCAAATATGCTGCTTCCTTTATTCATGGGGCTGATTAACATTGCCTGGCGTTATAATAAAATAGTGGTTATATCCAAAACCTATCTTAGTCTAAAAGCAGTGGGGCCAGATCTTGATCTGCCACTTTTAAGTGTTATAGATATAGATGATGGATAATTGATTAACCCTTACTATTGAAAATATCACTATGTATTGTTGTATGTATGTATGTATGTATGTATGCATGTATGTATGTATGTATGTACACTCTCTATGCATTCTTTCAGAAACCACAACTGTTCATTACCCTCCATAAACTTTGGAGTCAGAACATCTTTTATTTTATAATATTCACACTGACAGACTGGTAGCAAGTATATTGTTCTGTTCTTATACTAAATGTCACTGTGTAGGTTACAAATGATTGCTTACAGTGGTCAGTAATTTTCAAGATCAGTTGGAAATCCTTGTCAGTTCTGGTCTTAACTTCTTACTTCTGTGCATAACCCATGTTTTCTATGTTGTTACTTTGCTACCAAGAATTTTCCTATTCAGAATCTTCTGTGGCACACTTCAGTGAAGTGTGCAAGCTAAGAGGAAGTAAGATGTAAGCTATACATGGGAACCAGGTAGGATGCAAGCTATACATGGGGAGACAGTTAGAATACAGGCTATGCATTGGGGCATGAGGGCCAGGTAGGATGGAAGCTATGTATAGGAATACCAGGAAGGACAAAAGAAAAATACTAGAAACTAGGAATATGCAAGATATACATGAGGATCAGGTAGGTTGCAAGCCACACACTGGAGGCCAGGCATGTTGGAAGCATTCATTAAGGGCCAAGAGGATTCAAGCTATGCAGTAAGGGCCAGACAGAATACAACCTAGGCATGGGGGTCCAGGTGGGAGGAAAGCTGTGCATTTAAGGCAGCGTAAAATGCAGGATGAGTATTAAGGGTCAAATAGGATGCAATATAGACATTAAGGGCCAGGAAGCAAGTGTGTTATTCATTAGAGGTCTAGATAGGATACAAGCTATGCGTGTGGATCCAGGTGGTACTGCAGCATAGATCTCTCTGAAAAAGAGGAGGCACAATATAAAATAGCCTTTTCCCAAGATTTTGACAATGGCTGCAGTAACAATGGCTGATATTAGAATGTCTTTTGCATGACCACTTCATCTGTACCAATACCTTGCTCTATCTTTGCCCTTTGGCTGTTGTTTAACACATTCAGGTGATCCATCAGAATGTTTTATAAAGACATTCTTGCTTTTTATTTAAACAAATACTTTGTTTTGTTCTTTGTGGAGGGTATATATTTATACCATAAAAAGATATAATACTCCCTTGAAGAATATTCACAGATAAACTATGGAAACATGTCTGTGACTTTACTTTTATTATTGAAATTATGGTTCCTTGATGATTTCTGAAACCCTTGCCTACATTTTTTGAATTTCTTAAAAAAATAAAAAAATCTGTGATAATGATAATTACTCATGAATTTGTGAAATATGGTATTACCTTTGAATTTTACTCAATCAATTTTTAGTACAAGAAAAAATTACACTCAGAAACATATAAACTATATTTTTAAAATATAACTCATTATTATTCATTCACAATTTGGTTGATATTATATTTAAAATTAACAAGGATGGGTTTTAATTTATTGTAGTACATGACAAGCAACATCCAGTTGTTTCCTGGCTGAACTTCAAAGTGAAAACAATTACCCCTTCATAGATGGGGACAGTCACATCCAATGGTACCCTCCCTCTTCTCTTACCCATGTAGGATCACTTCTTTTATGAGTGTCAGCAGTCCCCAAGATTGGTCTGCCATTTGTCTCATCCAGTTTATAACATAAGTCTCACAGATTACATTATAAATGCACAGATCTGGTGGTTCATCATATTTCCTGTCTCTAAAAGGCATTAGCATATCAATCAGAGGAGTCGATGGTATTAGTTGCTTCTTAGAGTTGTATACAAGTAAAAAGGATCTCTCTGCTTTCTTCTCTTACTAAAGCTAGTTGATGCTGAGGAGTAGTATGGGAAACATGTCCCGGGTCACAAAATATTGATAATCGAGTGTGTCTAGAATGGTAATGTGCATCTTATGACCAAATCCTGGTGCTGAACAACAAAAACTTGGATTTTTATATTACAGTATTTTGTATTGTGAAAGTAATATCTTGCCACACATTTTGAAGTGAGGTGTTTTGGGAATGGTTTGTATTTTATTTAACGTATAAACAAATTGGACACTCTGGATTTTTAAATGGAGATTGGTGATGTCCATGAAGCAGGAAAGGATGATCTATAAGCTATTCTCTCCAACTGCCAAAAGCATGATCTTCAGAGTCTGGTGTTGCTTGACTGTCAACCATTGTCTCTTCCCTCCCGTACTGGCCTTGTCATGTCTATGATAAAAGCAGGGGGAGTTTTAACATTTACACAACAATATAGTCCACGTAAACTGAACATCCTTTGACATCTTCAAGTGAGCCTGTTTAGACTCTGGTTGCATTTTTACTTGTTGAATTTTACTGAACTCTATAATTTAATAATTGTTTTGCTGGAACAAATGGGAAGGAACAAAAGATTTTTGATGGAGAATACAAATAAGCTGCGTCGCGATGGGCTAGATGTTAGGGTGTCTGCATTTATGGAGAGATAATCTGAAAAACTGTTTCAATCATGTCTTTGGTTTTATAACTGCAATTATGAATAATTTCAGACTTTGTGTTTTAGAAGAGAACTTATTTCCTTGCCAGCATTTAAAAATAAATTATGAGGGCTGGAGATATGGCTCAGTAGTTAAAAACACAGGTTCTTCCAGAGGCTCCAGTCCTAGCACCCATATGAAGGATCACAGCTGTCTGTATAGCTCCAGTTCCAAGGAATATGATGCTTTCTTCTTGTCTCTATGAGTACCGGCATGCACACAGTGAACAGAAATGCATGCAGGGTAAACACTGATACACATAAAATAAAATAAAAATAATTTTTAAGTAAATTATAAACAATATATACTTAGCCTTAGAAAATTTAGGGGAAAATAAATAATAATTTGTCTATATATATTTATTTTACTGTTTTGGAGCTTTTCAACTTTTGCATTCAAATGCTAATGGGTTCTGTTCAAAAATGCTGTTCTGATAAACATTACACCATAGCCAAGATCTCATTATTAGAAAATTAACATATGTTTTATAATAATTTTGAATATATTACGATTATTTTGCTCATCATTATCCATTGATTATAAACCACTGTGTTACTATCACATTGCTCTTATAACGAGAATTTATGGACTTTAGCTTTGGCAACTTCCTAGTCACCTGGGTAAAAACCTGGTACTCTTCAGATTGGTAACCCATGTTTGAACAGTTTTACCATAGGTGTGGTACCATTAGAATTCCATAGATAGTACTAAAGTGGGAAACTCTGACAATACTCCATTGAACATCTCATAAATGTGTCCGATATGATTTTATTCAAACTATGTTTCAATAGTTAGAATGATTTCTCGTTGTGTTTTGCATTTCTCTCTTTGACTGTAGGGTGAAGAAGGGTACCCACAAGAAGGAATTCTGGAAGACATGCCTGTGGATCCTAGCAGTGAGGCTTATGAAATGCCTTCAGAGGTAAATGGTCTATATACAGAAAACTAAGAAAAGTAGTTGAGATGTTTAATTTAGGTCATACCAAATTTAGTATCACCAAAATCCAATGGCTATCAGATCTCCCCCATATTAGGGTCTGGGTAGTTCAATCAAGAAAAGATTTCAGAGGAACTGATTTTGATCTGTGTGGGAGAGTATGGGAGATAAGATAGATCAAAATCAGAATAGAATATTCTAGCACAAGAGACTACCAGAAACGGCAGATGGAAGTGTCTGAGGAACAGTGAGTGTACAGTTATTAATCATGCTTAGAAAACAGAAATATGACAGATTAAAATGGAAGACATAATTAAGGTTAAGGAAAAACTATAGAGCACCAAGATAACTTTGTCAGTTAAGTTTATATTTGTTTAAAACAAGACAAAACAAAACAAAAAACAGGTGTTTAAAGATGTGTAGTTTAACAGCAGAATCTTGATGTAATTGGAATTATTCTTGAGGAAGGGTACCTAATCTAGCTAGTTATGCCTACTGTTGGTGTGAGTGTTTATCCACATTTAGCCAGGTGGCTTAGGTTTTAGAATAAGGTAAAGAAATCATTAAAGCGGGCCATGAAGTGGCGTTTCCTAATGGGAGAGAGAAATGCGCCTTGTCTCTAAGCATTGCCACTTCTGAGAACAAGAGTCTCTGAGCTCAGGAAGAAGTTCCATGCAGTTGATCTTGGTGCTCACAGCTTGCAGTTCTCCAGAAGGCTAGGTAATTCACACTGTCGGACGAGACCACAAATCAAATAACACACATGGAATTAGGCCTAATAAGCTAACCCTGACAACTCCCATAATTTATAGATGACAGATATGAACAAACAAATACATGTGGGTGACAGAAACATTCCAAATACTGTTCTGAGGGTTTTATCTGGTGGGAGGTGGGCCCTTCTCTCGTGTGAAGTAGACTCTTGATAGCTGTGACTTTCACAGACAAGCCATTCTCTCTTTCTCTCTGATGATAGGAAGGATACCAAGACTATGAGCCCGAAGCCTAAGAGGGCCTTGAGACCCAGTGTCCTGAGATCTCCGGCCACTGTCCCATGGCGTACAAGTGCTCAGTTCCAATGTGCCCATTCATGACGTTTTCTCAAAGCTGTACAGTGTGTTTCAAAGTCTTCCATCAGCAGTGATTGACGTCCTGTACCTGCCCCTCAGCATCCCGGTGCTTCCCTCTCACTACAGTGAATACATGGTAGCAGGGTCCTGTGTGCTGTGGATCTCGTGGCTTCAAACCTAAAATGTTAGAAGAAAATTAAAACACCTAAGTGACTACCACTTATTTCTAAACCTTCACTATTTTTGTTGCTGTTCTTGAGAAGTTGTGACTTGCTACCTTATAAGAGTTTTAGGTGTCCTTAATGATTCTTTCTGTCTAAGAATGATGTATTGTGAAATTTGTTAATAATATATTTTAAAATATGTGAGCATGAAACTATGCACCTATAAATATTAATTATGAATTTTACAGTTTTGTGATGTGTTTTATTAACTTGTGTTTGTACATAAATGGTGAAAACTAAAATAAAGTATCATCTCATTGCAAAATTACTCTTTTCCATGTCACTTTAGTAATGAAATCGTGCTTATCAGGGACATAAAACTGGAAATGACAACTGACACAAAGAACCTGAATTTAAAGTCTTAAACACGATCTTTAGAAATGGAGAGGAGTGAGAGATGGAACATTCACCTACGGGAGGAGCTCCCCAGTGTAGCTGCCCAGAGCCAGGTCTGATCAGTGCTGCTGCTCTGAGTTCTGGCTGCACTGAGAAACAGTTCAGTGACACTAAAAAGTGTGAGTGACAGTGCAACCTCCCTTTTACATACTCATAAGACACACTAGCATATCAAAGCCCCACCCCTGAAACCACTGAACGTGGAGTTTCTTGCATACCCATACCTAAAAGGCCTCAGTTAGCAGATTGGCATATATGATACCTCAGCAGTTACGGGAACACAAAAGCAAAATGGAACAAAAAGAAATGTTGTTTTGTAAATACAGAGGCTTGAGAATTTTTTTTTTTTTAGGAAAAGTTTCCTTCAAGAGAATTAATTATTTTCCCATGAGTGTAGAAAAAAAACTTGACAATTTTTGAAAACGTATTTAATCCATCTTTCTAGTTATTAAGGAGGAAAAAAAGCATAGCCATGGTGAAAGCCATTTGTAGGTGGTAAAATTTCAGTAAAGAGTATTGTGGTTTATATATGATGATGAGTACTTTGATGCATGGGGACTGACAGGAAAGGAAGGGGAAGTAGAGGCCATAAAGACAGCACCACAGTTGAGAACACACAACTACAATGTGTTCGGTGGCATATGTGCTTTGACACGGGAAAGAAGTGACAATTTTCTTATCCTTAAGCTTCCTTGAAGGGGAATGATTTATTATTAAGATGCCCTATATGTTGTTTGAGCTATCTTTTAAATCTACCAAAAGCATCATCTTCCTTTTAAAAAAGTAAATGGTAATAAATAACAAAAAAAAATCAAATTGATAGCAGTGACAAAGAGCAGTGTGGGGTGAAGGAAGAATATGTTGGACCTTCAGGGCTTCTATTGATAGAAATTATATTATAAATCTCTCCTTCCTTAAGCAGATTCTATTAATGTATGAGCAGTTAATTATGTTTTTTTTTAAAATGTTAATAGTTTATTTTTCACTCAGAACTTAAATAAATTCCTCAGTCCTCACAAACCTTGACACAGTCTTGTACATGGCTCTTGTCTAAAACTTTAGCATTGAGGTTGTAAATCCCAAGTCTAATTTATTTGATCTGTAAGGAGTTCACCAAGGACTATAAAGAAAGCCTTCTATAGCAGGCTTGGGAACACAATTGGTAGCACACCATGCTCAAGTGTATACTTTGGAATTCCAACTGTATCATTTTCAAAACTCCCTCCTTCATTGTAAGATGTAGGTATATTTCCTAACTTTGTAGCTACTAGTGATATCATGGAAAATATATGTACATATGTGCATACATACATACACACACACACACACTTGCTAGGAAATAGTGGCATACACCTAGTACACTTATAATCTATTCAGAGCCAGGAGGATTATGCATTTGAGACACTGTCTCAAGAAACATATATACAGATACTTTCTACTTCCAATTCCTGGCAGAGTGCTTAAAAAACTTGTGGTTTTGTGAACCATATGGTTGCTAAGGTTGCTAAGTGTGTTTTGTCTTCTAATAGATGTCCTATGTCCCTAGTTTAAATACAGCTCTTGAGTTAGCAATTTTCTGACTCTAGTTTTAATGAAGCACACTTTGGCATCTGAAGATGACTGGTATATAAGAGAGAAAGTAATATATTAGTAATATATTTTCCCCCATTCACAACAAAGATGGCAGATGATATCCCTGTAACAAAGATGGGCAAAATGAAGAGCAAACATATCTAAGGAAAGTTTGATGACATATGAGTACTCAGTAATCAAAGACCATAAAACACGCAACTGTTTTTCATGGTTGAGTTTTGTGTAAGCAATACAGTTGTATGGAACAATGGTTAAATAAAAATGTGATATAATATAGTGGCGATATTCTGGGGGTGGGATCCTGTTTGTATTCTTCTTGCTTCTGTTGGCATGCCTTCCTTTGGAAGCAGGTGCCTGTTATTTGGATGTCTTCAAAGAGGGAAATGTCAGAAAGATAGGAGAAAGGGGAGAAAAAGAGAGAGGGACACACACACACACACACATGCACACAGACACACACACACAGAGAGAGAGAGAGAGAGAGAGAGAGAGAGAGAGAGAGAGAGAGACTTTTGTGCTTCTGAACCTTTCTGTTTCCTCCTGCTTAAATTACACACCATGCCTAAGAGTCATAATTTCAATGTGTTCTGAGTCCTGGCCTTCTTCACCAGAAAGGCCAAACAATGTTTAGAAACTTGAAACTTTCAGACCCTATTCCAGTACTGCAGGAAAGGAAAAGCTCTAGACACGTCTGTAGCATTTCTTTGTAAAAGTCCCTCAAAGGAATAGCTCAGAAAACTACTGGGCAAGTAATCACCCAGAGATGGCCTGAAGGTTTAGAACACCAACCCTACACCTGGCCCTTTGCATTTCCTCTATCATGTTGCTCCTCGTTGTTTCTTTTGCTATAAGCTGATGATATACTGGATAAATTGTGAACTACTCATGAAAATTATCAGAACTAAGCAGAGAATCTAGAAAACCTCCAATTACAAGAAGTTGGGACTAACTTGAAGCCCCAACACTAGCTACTGGCATCTGAAGTTGGAGACAGTTTTGTGGTACTCAACCCTTATTGCAGAGAAAAACCCATCCCAAGGAATAAAATATATCTTCTAACTATGAACTTAACACACCAGCCCTGACCTTGAGCTGGGGAAGCTGTATTCAAATGCAGTGTGAGCTCATCCACTTTGTTCTTTCTGCCTTGGGCAGCACAACAGAGCTGGGCTCGCATGACTATGCTAGCCCTGTCCTTGGATTTGAATATACCTTAAGAAAACATTCTCTTCTCATTATAGATGGGAAAACTCTGGTTCTAATATATAATTTTAGATCACTTAATTCTCAAAACAACACTAAGAGATCCAATTTTCTGTTTCATTTATTACATGAGTGAACATAAGCACCTACAGAAGAAGGAGTTTGTTCAAGGTTGTCTCCTCAGTAAGTGAAAGGGCCTGGAGTCCTAGCCTTTACAATGTTTCTCAGAGTAAGAATGTGCAACTTTAGAAGAGAAATTGCTAGAAGTCTAAGCAGTGGTGTGGACTCAACTTTTCCAGGTACAATTATTAGGATTTTTATTTCTACTTTCCTTCAGGTGTCTGTGTGCTATGAGAGTTCCATGTCTGGAGATATATTTCTGATCCTAAGAATACTACTTATCCCTTGATAGATATTTTATCATAATTAAATGATTCTAGTCATTTATTGTCAATAGAATGAAAACATAGATGTAATAGTAACACCAGTCTAAAATAAGGCAAGCTTTGTCACTTCCCCACTGGTACTTGGTTTCTGCCAAATGGCCAAAGAAAAATGTAAATTCATTCATAAGTAGGACTTTTAATTATGTTTATTTATCAGTAAAATATCTTAATGTAAAAACATATAGTAAGGGAGTGAACTAAAAATCTCCATTGGTAAATGATATTGACACCTTAATATTTAGTGATAAGCTCCAATTTTCTAGTTGTATTTTTGATAGAGTGAGGTCATATTTTATGCTTTGTCTAAGCCTAAATTTGAAGGATCATAATATAACAAACAGATAAAGCATCAGAACTTTTTGTAGGTGGTTTTGTTTCCAATAACCCCAGTGAACTCATCTAAGATCTCATTTTCTTTGATGTTCCTATGGTAGCTGTGATTATTTTAAATCATATATTAGAATCAGTTAAAACCATTTCTTCAAAAAGTTCTAGTTTAACTCTATAGTATGAATGAATAATACAGTTCAGCTTTAAAATTATCCAGGATTACAAAGGACATTTCAATACGCTGATCTTGCAGCTATAGAATAATATCCTGGGTTGGCTTCTCTTGTGAGCCTTATGAAAATGTATCCTTGGATTCCCTCAAAGGTCAGTGACCAGAAATTCCCACTGTTTCTATGGCAACACAGCAAGATATGGTACCTTGGAAATTTGTCGCATTTTAATTATGTTCATCCAAGCCTCTTTAACTGCTTTGTAGAGGTAAATAAATAACAGACTCATATCTTGAGAGGAGCTAGATGACCCATGTCCATAAATATAAAAGTAATGCAGGGATACAAAAAAGTCAAATCTAAGCAAATATAGTAGCAACTCTATGTGCTTATCTTAGGAAGGATATAATATTCTTGATGTAGAAAAGTCAGTGATGTATGCTTGGGGAGGCTAGCTAGAGGAATATTGAAAATGGTCTCCAAAAAAGACCATGGAGCTGGGCGGTGGTGGTGCACACCTTTAATCCCAGCACTGAGGAGGCAGAGGCAGGCAGATCTCTGGGAGTTCGAGGCCAGCTTGGTCTACAAGAGCTAGTTCCGGGACAGGCACCAAAGCTACAGAGAAACCCTGTCTCGAAAAACAAACAAACAAACAAACAAAACAAACAAACAAAAAGACCATGGAATAATAAATAACTTACAGTCAGTGTTACTTTGAGCAAGTTCCTTTAAACCCAGATAGGTGCCTCTCTTTATGTGCCAAAAAATGCATATGGTAATCATAGTACTCAAAACCATTACTGTGCAAAAAAGTAAATATTAAGTAGAATTCTTTAGATTATTCCTGGTTTATAGTAAATGATCAATGAGCCAATGTTGCTATTATTGATTAGAATATGTTATATATTTAAAACTATGTAAGAATGATGTCAGATACACTCTGTTATGTAATTTGTATATACGTGCTCTTAACATAAAATACCTAACAGGATTTAGGTGATGCTGGAATTATCTTGGAGACAAGGGCCAGAAGCTATTAACTAGGTGCAGTTGGAACATTTTAATAGTTTAGCAAATAGCAGTGCTCCCTTATACAAAATTAACTGAATACTAATAAGCTATCAGAACAATTATAAACTACTGGGAGATGAATATGTGTCTTATCCATAAACAATATGTTGATGGAACACATTTATCTTTAGATTCAACTATACTCACCATAACACTTAGCTCCTCAACCAGATAAGATTATAGACTGATAGAAAGAGGAGTAAATATATACATATAGGTAATAGTCTTTAGTGTGTTTTAGATTAGAGTTCTGGTGATCATGGTAAAAAATAAATAATAAAAAAGAAATAAATAACATAGTAAAAAGATATCATGATAAAATATAAAACCCAGATCTAAAACTCATTGATCTGTCAACTAGAGAAAAATAACTTTAAAATTCAGATAGGAATGTCCATCGAATTTCTAAGTCTAATCCATTTTTTATTGTAGTATTAGAAGCGGTGAGGCTGTATCCCCAGCACCCCGGCCACCTGGCTAGCTTATACCCCGAAATAATTACACAGACACTGTATTCTTTTAATCACTGCTTAGCCCATTTCTATCTAGCCTCTTCTAGGCTAACTCTCGCACCTGGACTAGCCCATTTCTAATAATCTGCTGTAGCCCACGAGGTGGCTTACCAGGGAGCTTCTAGCCTACGTCCATCCTGGGTTGGAGCTTCATCACGTGTGTCTCAGAGAGCAGAGCTCCCACATCTGCCCTGGAGAGGAGAGCATGGTTTCTCTGCTCCAGACAGCAGAGCTGTCGAGTCTGAGCTCACTTCCTCTTCCTCCCAGCATTCTGTTCTGTTTACTCCTCCCACCTATGTTTTAACCTATGAGGGCCAAGCAGTTTATTTATTGCTTAACCAATGAAATCAACAGATTGATATATGACACTCCCACATCATTTTATCTTCCCCCATATTCTTCCTATTGGGTTAAATTTTGACCCAAAAGAAGTTAATGTTTATGTGCAGCTCCTACATTATCCAAGAAACAGCTGAGATGACAGTAGGTGTGTTTTCAGGGAAGGTACTGCTTGTTTTTCTTTATTCCTGGTTGTTGCAGCCTGCTAGGAGAAAGTGACAGATGAGGTACTTTCTGTAGCAGGTGCATGTGAACCTTCCTGAGGGGTATTGTTAGAAGTCAGTGAGTAGGACAATTTGAACTCAGCATTTCACACTCTGGACACTCACACTTTTTCACAGCTTCAGGAACTAAGAATAACAGAACATTGTTTTTCATTGCTATAACTCCTAGGAAAGCTAACTCTTACAATGGGGATGTTCTATTGGGAACTCACCAAGGCCAGCTGGCCTGGGTCTGAAAAAGCCTGGGATAAAACCGGACTCGCTGAACATAGCAGACA
>NC_022029.1:12607501-12624571 GCF_000317375.1 Microtus ochrogaster
TGGGAGGCAGTGGCGGGGAAGAGACAGAAATCTTTAATAAATAAATAAATAAATAAATAAATAAATAAATAAATAAAATAATCTTTAAATACAGACTCTGTCTATTGTACATGACCTCATCTAGTTCTCTGTGGAAATGGTAGGGCCAGTCTTGAGAGGCTGCCAAGTATTTGTAATTCAGCAGGACTGGCTCCTGCTGTTGAAGATGGAGTGTCATGTCAAATGATGAAAAACTGTCAAGTGTTGCTAGCAGATGTCCCAAGCCACCAGCCTTGAGAGACCTTAGCAGCTTACAAAGTAATTTCTCTGAGGCCATTACCTGAGCATGATGAACAAAATAGAAATTACAAAGTAATGCATCCCCTACAACCTTAAAGATCTTCACTAAGCTTAGCAAAGATACAAGAACTAATGCTTGTGTTAAAGATTGCTTATAATGGATTTTAGGTTAGTAATCACAGCTTCTTCAGCAGAAATGTACTGACGGATATTTGATGCAATTCTGAGGAGACTATCATATCAAAACTGTGTCTCAGGAGAGCTCTTCCCATTCATATTATGATGGTTGTCTTGTCACTGTCTGTGGTGACAGAAATGCCATGCTTTGCTTGCTTCCTGCAGACCTAGTTCCAAGCCATGAGAAATATCTTTGGGTCATCGTTTTCATGACAATTCCTGAGTGAATTAGAAACAAGTTCCCCCGCCTCCAGAGTAATTCTTCTTGAAATAACAACAATTTCTTCTTCTCTTTTTTAGATGATAAAGTATATTGACAGTTTTTAATTGACTTGAATTTTTGAAGCAGTTCCTCAGAAGCTGACAAATTTCTCCTACTCCCACCCATCTCAGCCTAACACAGACCATCTGTCATCCTGCATATTTAATTATGTAGTGTATTAAGAGCAGATATGTTCATATCTGATATTTAACATGTAATATATGTGTAACATTTTCAACTGCTGAATGCTAATTTTATATATGTACTCAATTTGTTGCCGAATAATGTTCTGCCCACATTTTAACAAACAACTATCACCAAAAACCAGACACAAAGCTTTACATTGGATTGTGAAATAATGCTGACTTTTTTTATTATAAAAGATTCTAAACAATAGAACAATGTAACTAAAGAATGTAGTATATAATAATTAATCAAAATTCTATTATTAACATATGTCTATTTTAAGACATGACACAATCAGACGGCACCCTTCTGAATTATACTTTTTATTAGTCAAACACATCTTAATAACCAGGATTTCTTTTCCTGAAGAAGAAATTCTAGCCGTCCCCAGGCTTACTCATAGCAAAGGATTTGAATCAACTCTACTTTCCTACCACTTCAGTATAGGAATTCAAATGGACAGGTATATCTCAGATAGTAAGTTGTGCTACATTTCCAACAGCAGTTATCCCAGTCCTAAGTGCCACCATAGTGACAGAACTAAAAGCACTACAATACTTTTCTATAAGAGAGCCCAGAGGAGTGATCTGTATATGACGTCAAGGCACAGTAACTGCACTACAGTACAGAGGTATTGACAGTATGAATCATACTGGGAGGAAAAGCCTTGTAAAGTTGACTTTGGAGAAAAGGAAATGTCAGGGAAGAGAAGAGATGTAGTAGGAGGCCACTTGTTTATTCCCAGCTGTTCATTCCCAAAATAATCACACAGAAGCCATATTATTTGCAATACAGTTGGGCTAATAGCTTAAGCATAGTTCTGGCTAACTTATATCTTAGATTAGCCCATCCCCATTAATCTGTGTATAGACATAAGTCTATGACTTACCTGGTAAAGTTCCGGTCTCTGCCTCTGGCAGGGCTACATGACTTCCCACTGACTCCACCTTCTTTCTCCCAGCATTAAGTTTAGTTTCCCTGCCTAGTTCTATTCTGTGCTACCAACAGGCCAAGGTAGTTTCTTTATTCATTAACCAATAAATGCAACACATATACAAAGGACTTCCTATATCATTTCCCCTTTTCTGTTTAAATCAAAAGGAAGGCTTTCACTTTAACATAGTAAAACTACATATAACAAAACAGGTATCAAGCAAGAATTACAGTTACAACATTTATATCTTTGATAAATATATTTTATAAATATTTTGTCATAACTAAGGAAAACTATAATTATAACTATTATTCGACTCCTTCAAAGATTCCAGAAGAATATAATATTATTAAAGTAAACAGGAAGTACATTTTAAGCAACTTCCAAAACTCTACAATTGACAGAGACATCTCCCTGCCTAGACAGTCACCCACAATTTTTCTGTATCATTGGAGCATCCATCTTTAGCCTACAGGCCCATAGTATCCAGCAGACTTTTCCATGAAGCAGGAAATTTCAAAGACAGTTTTGCCTATATTGGATGTTTGTCAGTCACTTTCTTCTGTATCCTGCAGAATGTCTGGCAGACTCTTTAATGAGTCAGGAACCCCAAAAGACCATCTAATTTTTAGGCAAGTTCAACAGTCATCTGTCCATAGATTCCACATGTCCATCCCATACAGCATAATATCAAGCAGTCCAGGCAAGAGCAGTTTTTTGCCCAAATGGCTAACCAATGCCATAAGGAGCTTCTTGGATGCCCATTCTCCTCTCAAAACAATTGGTGTTGCCAGGAACAGATGTGTCTCATTGTCATGAAAAGTCCTAAGTTCTTAAAGCATTTTAAATGCCATATTCTGAAGGTCTTTGAAAAATTTGAAGAATATCTAACTGAAATATATCTCTATATATCTATAAAACCTAACTAATACAACTACAAGCTTGACTATTACAGATGACTATCTACTAACCTGCATTTCTTAATTATACATTACATTTTTAAGTGAACTGCATAATCACAATACCTTAATCAAGAGCAGAAATACACATCAATAGACCAAGATTCATACCACTGCAAATTATTCATATAACTATATCTATATCATATCCCCTTTAAATATAAACAAACATTTATAAACAATATTTGGGAATTTGGGCATAGTTCTCTCCAACCTGCTTTCCCCTTTTTGTTGGGTGAAGTAATTTTGGGGGATGTTCACAGAAACCTCTCCAGGGCTCTTGGTCCATAAAACCACATTAGTCTGGAAGGATTTCACAGACTCTTATCCTCTGTGGAAACAAAAGAAGAACCTCTCTTCCAAAGCAACAAATCCTTAGACCCAAATTTGGACGTCAAAATACCTTTAGAACATAGATGTTGGTTTAGCTTAGCAGTCTCCAGAATCGAATGTCTCTCTGCAGTCAAAAAATTCAAAGAAAACATAATAATATACATAATCTAATTTCTCAATGTATATTCCATCTTTAAGTAACTTATTTTTCTTTAATCTTTTACTTTTTCTACAAGTTTACTCTATCCCTTTAAAGACTTTTGTTTTATTTTTTAAAATCCATTTAATTTTTTTAACTCTCTATACTCCTTTTTTCCTCTCTCCCAAGCCGACATACATTTATCCAACATTGTGATCCTTTTAGAGATCTTTTTTAAACTCCAAATCTGTCTTTATTGTGTATCTGTAATTGTTTTCTGAACAGGATTACTTCTTACTATGGTAAGCACTTCTTAAAAAGATAAGTGGTGGTGTAATAAGTACTAAGTCTGCTTTGCTTTTTGCCTCTGCCTGGTTGAGCATGGTAGAGGAATGTTCGCTGCTTCTGCAAGCCATGTACACCACCCCAGTTCAATGTATACATCAGGCCTATGTCAAGACTTTAAGCAGTTTGTAACATGCTTCTTACAAAACCCATTTCAATGCTTGGTATCATGAAAGAGCCAGAGTTCATACTAGTAGCATGAACCAGGGAGCTACCATTTCTAGACCATATGGTTTTTATTTTTCTTTTGCTAGTACTTCTGAATCAGCAAGACCTCTCTTAAAGGAGCTGCAGCATACCACCAGCAGCAGAGTCTATCTGGAAAAAAAATCTGAGTAAACTTTGTGTTTTAATGTCTACAATTTATTTACAAACCCTCAAAGTTTTTATGTGGATTTAGCTAGCACACGTTGGAGCTCCAATTTGTAGTAGGGGACTGCTTGTTTGTTCTCATCTGCTCAGCCCTAAAATAATCACACAGAAACCATATTATTTGCAATAGTGTTTGGCCAATAGCTTAAGCATGTTTCTGGCTAATTAATATTTTAAATTAACCCATATCCATTAATCTGTGTTTCACCACAAAGATGTGGCTTTTGGGGTAAAGTTCCGGTGTCTGTCTCTTTGTGGGGCTACATGGTTTCTCACTGACTCCACCTTCTGTCTCCCAGTATTCAGGTTAGTTTTCCCTGCCTGTTTCTACTCTGCACTATCAACAAGCCAAGGTAGTTTCTTTATTCATTAACTAATAAAAGCAATACATATACAAAGGACTTCCCACATCAAAGAGTTATGTACAAATAGAAAATTTGCCAACAGATAGTGCCTTGAGGAGTGAACAAAAAGCCACAAATCATGCAGGTAGAGTTGTACTCTGGACATAAAAATGTGTGTCATTTACCAGATAAGCCTGATGAAAGAAAACATCAGCTCTCTAAGCAGGGGCTCAATAGTAAAATTCCAGAGCTTTCCATAAATTAGATAGAGGGTAAGATGCTGTTTCTGAAGATATCATAACCTCAAGTCATTTAACAAAGATAAATCAAGGTGGTACTAACCTGGAAGTGTCATTCCCTAGACTAGGCTAGATTCCACAGTGCTGGGAGGTGCTATGCAGCTGCCAGAGGAGAAAAGTAATCACAAGCCATACCGAACTATAAGACTTCTAAACCATAGTAACGTCTGCTGGCAAGACATGCTTATTGATACCATAGTAGCACTGGGTGGGTGGGTGGGCAGTGGTAGATAACAGACCACTCTAAGATCTCTTTCACAAGATGAAATCCATACTCTGCACCACTATAAGGTCAAAACTTATGGCTACAGAGGTCACAGGTCCTAGTGAAAAATTTACTACAATGGAAATAGTATTAAATTGACTGTAATGTTTTATGATTATACCCATAGGTCAGTGGATCATTCAGCCCTCATCTCAAAGGCTTCTATTTGCAATAGGCAGTGATTAACAGAGAGATTCTCAATTGGTCAAGGTGCATAGAATAGTGGACTTTAGAGTATTTAACCCTAAGTGGGATATATATACATATATATATATATATATATATCATTCCCTTTTCCAAAGGCTCAACAATAATTGTGGAAGGAGTAGAAAGAGTGTAAGAGAAAAAAAAACTGCAAATAAAGTGTCTTCTGGACACATCAGGGCAGCTGCACATAGGAATCCCTATGTGTGTACAATAGCACACACACAAAAGCATGTGTGAGCCTAAGCCAGATCAAATCTCAACATTGAGATGGGAGATAGGCACAAAATTTCACATCTAGCCATGGGGTTATTGGTGATTGTTTTCTGCTGGGTGAGAAAGAGAAAATTTTCACTAATAGTGCAACTCAGAAAAGTTAACCACACCCCAATGGAAGACCACACACCCAAAAATAGTTGTATAGGACCCAAAGTTTGGGTGATGGTGGTAAGGAAGAAGGATCTATGAAGAGTTGTAGGGGAGAATGTGATTAAAACATATGAAGCTCTCAAAGAACTTACACACACACACTCACACACACGCACATGAACACATACACAAATGATATGAAGGTTTTGGCAGGATTGACAATCAGCTCTCCTTAACTCCCAGCATCTTCCTATCAACTAAAATATCTAGACGCAGGATAGGCAGTTATCCAACTAAAAAGAAAGCCCTTAGCATGCTCTTGATATTTTGAAAAATTTCTGTTTTTAGAATAGAGATAATAATGTTTCTATGAATTTTGTTCAAAAGCAAATAATCCTACATGCCAAAGTCCAAGGCAAGGCAGAACCTTGAAAACTTTTGTTTACTGCCTACATAGGAGCCACAGGGCTCACTACATACTTCAATCTATTTCGGGTCAGGGGTAAACTGATGTTCTGTTACATACAAATTTCTAGGAGGCAACTGCTTGGCATTGGACACTGTGAATGTCTTCAAAAAACATTCTGGAAAACTTTAGGTTTCTAGGTGGATTATTAACTACCTCATTAATTTTCATCTTGGCAGTTGTGGCTTTCTTTTTTTTTTTGGTTCAAAGAGAAGCTAAAGGTAGGATTATTCCGGTGAGATACCCTAAGAACAGCCAAGTTGTAACAGCTTGATGGAGCCTGCCTTGGCAAAGGATGCAGTTTGGTGGCATCTACAGTGATCAAGGATATAGGAAGAGTTTCAAAATTTAGGATGTAACACAGATAGAAGAAAATCCAATCTCCATACTCTCTAGTATCAGGCTCTAGTAAATAATTTGTTCTGATAATACACCCCCTTTTTTGAGGCTGATCCTATATTTTATCTCAACTCAGCCCTGCCTAGTAGCACAATGTCCTATATCAACAAAATCACAAAGACTCAGAATTAGAGAGTCATGTAACATATTAATTACTCAATATTTTCATTGCAATACACATTAACAATTCAGCATTTTGAATTTAAACACACTTTCCAGGATTAATATTTTATTACAAAAGCTGTTAGTGAAATCTATGCTACAGAATGACAACATCCCAGTATGTAACTCTAAGAGAAATACACAACCTGCTTCTCTAATATTTGATTCATTGAATCTTGCTCCTTTGAGCCACTGTGTTCATCTTTACTCCCAGATCTTCCTTTTGCTATGAAACACGAAATTTTAGGTAATGAGGATTGATAGTGCAATACAAAGGCTCACATGAACGTGTGGGAAAATAAAAACCAAATTCCATCCTGAAACATTAAGCAATAATAACAAAACATAACACTAGCTCAAGAGCTAGCCATACATCTGCAAAAATATGATGTCATCAAGTTCCTGGACATATTTTCGGATTCTTCATATCAGTGCCTGTAGCATCTCACTCAGGCTAAGTACCTGCATGAAAAAAATCAAATTATTGAACATTACTTTTACATGTAAAATTTTTCATGCTAGATATATTAAGGTAAAAATAGAAGCGGTTTATATACTCTCTGAATGTCAAGATGTATCATTAACACTTGTTATATTATTCAATCATGTGACTAATATCACCTAAGTATAGGAGAGATAACCTTTCAAATGCCTCCCATTGAGCACAATGGCATTTGCTTCAGAAATGCTGTCTCTCTGTTCTTTAAACCATGACCAAATTGTCTTGATCCTTAAATGCAGACTCTAGGTTAATAAAAAAAAAAAAAAAGAAGAAGAAGAAGAAGAAGCAGTGCTAATATAGGAAAAGCATCAGTCAGCTTAGGACACCATCAGCTTGAAGAAGACAGTGCTTTTTTGGATTATGCTTGACATTTTACATATATTTTGGGAAGGTCTTACTGATCTAAAATTTTAGCAGATGGAGAAGCAGCAGGTGTGAATTGAGCAACTGCACAAGACACAAGACGACAAACTGGGCCAGCCACATAAGGGATTCTGTCTTTGAGATTAGCAGTGGATTTACTTTTGAAAAGATACAGAGGTGTGTGAGAGTGTTGTGTGCAAAACATATTAAATAAAAATTAAAATAAGATGATGAGAACAATTTTCTGTAGGGCATGCCATAGTTCTAGATATTGGAGCAGGGCTCTCCACAGACTCCACAGTCCTAAGAGACACTAAAGTAAAAGGAAATAGAACCTTGGTTAGTGTGTACGCTGTTCTCAGTTGTGATGTTTGAAAACATCAGACCATATAACTGCAGTGTTCCTGTAGGACTACAATGGATGCTCTATGCCATGATGGCATTGTTATCATGAAGTGTCACAGAGTCCACATTCACGGTAATGCTGCTGGAAGCAAACCTACCATGCTGTCAGTTATGAAAAAACAGCACAAAATTATATACCAAACACTTCAAATGACAATGAATAATAGTTTTTCTGGTTCATGCATTTATTAATCATTTTGTATTATGATTAATCATTATAGAATTAATTACTACTTAGGAAAAAAGTTTCCGTAGGAACAGTCTTGCACCTGTTTGCCATGACTTTTGATCACAAGACACTGTGCCTAGTCAGTGACCAGTACTTTAAGCTTTCACATTGTGGGTACACTGATTGCCCAGGATGCATCTCTCTGAGCATTCACCAAGCATGGCTACAGTCACCAAACTTTTGTCTCAAGACTTTCCTTTCCAAAGACAATTTCTTACTTATTTCAGGTAGTTTGACCCAGTGTTTTGAAATCATAATCTGTAGTGCCAGCACTGCAACTGTAGTTTTTTTGAGTGAGGGACATCAGGATTAACACACAACACATTTTAGGTTTTGTAGACAAGTCTTTATTTTACTTTTTTACACAGTATATATTGCTCTTAGCAGGAGAGGCCAAGCCAGACAAAGCAGGAAGCTCATCACCTTAACTCACATGTCTTAGGGGTAAACATCCTTAGAAACATTGCTGAAAACAACAGATTGTTTTTGGTTTTGTTTCTGTTTTTATTCAACCACAAGAGAGCAAAACAGATCAAGTATGGGCGGGAAAGCCTGTCCTCTAGGGACCCAACAATTCCCCCCTTTTTATTTTAAAGGCATGAGAGCCCCTGTCTGAGGACTCCCCCAGGTAGAGACTCTTAACCGTTTACGGGAGGCCTTAATCCCTGTCTTAGGTGAGCTTTTTATAACCGGGACAGTTGTCCATTGTAGGGATCCCTCATGACTTTTGTAGTATCTGTAGCCAAACTTGGGGTGCTTTCTGATTACTGGAAGAGATCCTGAGCAACACTTGTCGAGTGACAGTGTGTTGTATGTGGGATTGTTGTACAAATCAGCAGAGAATCCAAAAGCAGATAACCCCAATAGCAATATCAGTATAAGTGAGAGGATTTCAGAAAATTGTTGGACCCAGCCTCCAAGCTGGGCCATGGCATTTTACTGACTAGATTCAGACACAGCAGGGACCCGTGTGTTATTTTACCCCCCAAAGCATGGAGACTTTGGCACTAGCCTTGGTCCTAAGCCAGATTCCAAAGTTTCCCCTGGTACCACTGACTTTTTTTTTTTTTTTTTTGGTTCCTATGTGACTCCTCCGCCAATCCTATGGACTGGTAAGTCTCCTCCTCCTGTATGTCTTTAAATATTTATTGTATTTTTAAAGTATTTATTTAGCCGCGGTGACCTCCAGTCTCACTTTTACTTTATCAGTAAGTAGGGCATTGTGGACCAGGCGCCATAGCAAGAAGGTAGATATAGGGATACTATTGGCACCTTTTTGCAGTTGTTTTTGTAAATCTCTTTTTACCTGTTTTTAATCAGAGATGTTTAAATCTCCACCTGTCAAAAACCATGGGCTTGCTGCGGCTGTATTCTTAAGAAAATTCTCTATAGTCTTCTCTTTGATCATGGTTTTAGTTGCTCTAACAACGTAGATATCTCTCTTACTGTTTGTGGATCTCATTTTACCCCAGCTCATCCTTACCAGCCTAGGATGACCCTGTCCACTACCCCTTCTTTCTCATATCTCAGAGGAACCTCCCCTTTGCTTCGCCAGCACTGCAACTGTAGTTCTTTTGAGTGAGGGATGTCGGGCTTAACACACAACACACTTTAGGTTTTATAGACAAGCTTTTATATTACTTTTTTACACAGTATATATAGCCCTCAGCAGGAGAGACCAATCCAGAAAAAGCAGAAAGTTCATCACCGTAACTCACATGGCTTAGGGATAAACCTCCTTAGAAACATTGCTGAAAGCAACAGATTGTTTTTGTTTTTAATCAACCACAAGAGTACAAAACAGATCAAGTGGGGGTGCGAAGGCCTGTTCTCTCGGGACCCAACAATAATCACCCTTATTCTTTAGAGGCGTGGTCTTTTTTTAGTTGATTTTTTTCATATAATATATTTTGATCAAAATTTTTCTCCTTCATATCTTCCAAGAACCCCCCTACCACCCTGCCCATCCAACTCCATGCTTCCTTTCTCTCTCCCTTAGATATCAAAGAGGTAATAAAAAGAAAGACAGACAGACAAGAAGGAAGGAAGGAAGGAAGGAAGGAAGGAAGGAAGGAAGGAAGGAAGGAAGGAAGGAAGGAAGGAAGGAAAGATGGAGGGAGGAAGGGAGGAAGGAAGGAAGGAAGGATGAGAGAGAAAGAGGGAGGGTAGGAGGGAGAGAGGAAAGAAGAAAGGAAGGGAGGAAAAGAAACATATAAGACAAGCAATATACCATTAGGGTAAAAAAAAAAAAATGCCCAAACAAAGCAATATGTGACTGAAATTCTCCAAAAAGCCAGAGTTCACTTTGTGTTGTCATACACGGCTGGGCTTGCAGTCTGATCACGTACCCAAGCTGGCCTCAAACTAATAGCTTCAAACAACTCTCTTCTTCATTTCTCAAGCACTAAGACTACAGGCATGTGCTACCATGTCCTACCATTCTGAAGTTGTTATTACAAAAGGAAACATGCTTTCCATTTTTCCAATATGAACACCTTGGACCTATTTGTCCTCTTGACCCTTAGTTTTGTTCTGACATGCTACTTATGTGAACCTAATTTGGGAATTTTATACATTCTTAGTGATGATATAAGATCTACTATATCTAAAGGACTGTTAGTAAAATCTAGAGTTTTGTCTTCTTACCTTCAGTTGTGTATATGAAAAAATCCAAAAGAGAAAAAAGGTCAAATTTTAAAAGCAAGATACTGTCAAATTAAAATATTGTCTAAACAGATATATTTACAAGTTTGCATCATAGGTATTCTTTCTATTACTCTATGAAGATTATTTTAAAAATAAGTAAATAAGACATCAAAGAATAAGAGATTAAAAACAAAAAATGCAAAGATTTTTGGGACCAAGTTTTAAGCAGTATTACTAGTGCAGAAATAGGACCGCGAGGGGTGCACCCACCCACTGTGACAGTGGGGCTGATCTATTGGGAGCTCACCAAGGCCAGCTGGACTGGGACTGAATAAACATGGGATAAAACTGAACATGGCGGACAATGAGAGCTGCTGAGAAGCCAAGGACAATGGCACTGGGTTTCGATACTACTGCAGGTACTGGCTTTGTGGGAGCCTAGCCAGTTTGGATGTTCACCTTCCTAGACCTGGATGGAGGGGGGAGGGCCTTGGACTGTCCACAGGGCAGGGAATCCGGACTGCTCTTTGGACTGGAGAGTGAGGGTGAACGGAGTGGGGAAAAGGGAAGAGGAGTGGGGAGAGGGGAGGGAAATGGAAGGCGGGGAGGAGGCAGAAATTTTTTCAATAAAAAAATAAATAAATAAAAAGAAATGTTTCCTTTTACTTCATCTTAGATAGAATTTGGTAATTTCTAAAATGTCTTTCGTTTCAGGATAACTTCATGAATATAGGTTGCAAAGAGGCACGTAAGTATCGTCTTACAGCATCATAACTCTCATAGAGGAAAATAACATAAACACTAAGCTCCTTGCTACTCACATGTCTGTGATGAATCTATTGCTGAATTCAGTATTGAAGCTTTGGAAATTGGTAACAACAGAATGCAAACTTTAATACAGTGGTTCTCAACCTGTGGGTATTGACCCCTTTGGGAGTCAGATATCCTGTATGTCAAATATTTACATTATGGTTCATAACAGTACCCAAAATACAGTTATGAAGTAAAAACAGAATAATCGTATGAGTGGGGATCGCCACAACATGAGGAGCAGTACTAAACGGTGATAGCGTTAGGAAGTTTGAGAACCACTGCTCTAATATTTCAGAAGTTTATGTTATGAAATACATTTAAGAGTTTCAATTCATTTTAAAATATTGATTTTATTATTAATTATGTCTAGCGACTGTGCACACTAGTGTAGTGCCCACAGAGTTTAAAGGAGGATGTTGGATCCCCTGGAGCTAGGTTATAGGTAATTTTGCTTCATCAAAAATCATGGCTGGTAACTGAATTTAGGTCTTCTGTAAGAGCAGTCTGCACTCTTTACAACAGAGCTATTGCTCCAGCACAAGAGTTTGTATTATTTATATCATGTTTCATTATACTTTTGGGTGTGATAGAGGAACTGCAACACTCTTGTCTTTGTATATTCTCTTTCCAGATCATTCAAAAGGGCCACACAAGAGTGAAAAGAACCTACTTAAACAATAAAGCTTCCAAATTTAGAATAATTTAAATTAAATTAAAATTAAATTATCCACAGTAGTGGGGAATACTAGAAATAAATCTTAATTTTTAAGAGAGTTGAAAAGTTCAGGTTTCCTCATTACAGTGTCCAAAGTATCACACTTAAATAATATGCAAATTGTGCATTTTATATAAAATTTAATGTCCATATGTCTATGCAACTTTTTATGTCTAGACACTTTTCTATTTTCACCTACTTCTAAAATGGACACGACCCAGAAAAGGTTAGGAAGCTGGAGAGGCACAATAATGTGTAATTACTAGACTTGCCTCATAAACCAAAGACTAAAAACCTCATTTTTTATAATATATATTCTCTCAAGTACTGGTTTTTAGAAAGTTAGGCAAATAACTTAAATAATTTTTTATTTGAAAAATTAAATGGTAAATTAAGTACCTACACTGAAACATTTTTGGAGTTGTTAAGAGTTCTTTTTTTATATTTATTATATTTTATTTTTTAATTTTTATTTATTCTTTCTTTTTTTAATTTATTTATTTATTAAAGATTTCTGTCTCCTCCCTGCCACCGCCTCCCATTTCCCTCCCCCTTCCCCAATCAACTCCCCCTCCCTCATCAGCCTGCAGAGCAGTCAGGGTTCCCTGCTCTTTGGGAAGTCCAAGGACCACCCACCTCCATCCAGGTCTAGTAAGGTGAACATCCAAACAGCCTAGGCTCCTACAAAGCCAGTTCGTGCAGTAGGATCAAAACCCAGTGCATTGTTCTTAAGTTCTCAGTAGTCCTCATTATCTGCTATGTTCAGCAAGTCAGGTTTTGTTTCATGTTTTTTCAGACCCAGTCCTGCTGGCCTTGGTGAGTTCCCGATAGAACATCCCCATTGTCTCAGTGTGTGGGTGCACCCCTAGCGGTCCTGAGTTCCTTGCTTGTGCTCTCTCTCCTTCTGCTCCTGATTTGGACCTTGGGATTTCAGTCCGGTGCTCCAATGTGGGACTCTGTCTCTGTCTCCTTTCATTGCCTTCCTGCTTCCTTCTCTGATGGTCTCTGAGCCTTGAGGAAGGGGTGACAGATGTACCTTTGGTGGCTGAGCACTCAAAAGGTTCTTTGTGCACTTTGATCCCTTGTTAGTTTCTGCACTAACCATCTTCTAATATGCAAAGAAACCTCTGATTAAGTATGAGAACTGTACTAGTTTATGGGATTGAGAATATGAATCTAGAGGTAGTTTAATACTATGTCCATCTGAACAAAATAATAATTGAAAGTTCTCCCCGGTGACCTTGGATTCTCTTGGGTCAGACTTACAGTACCAGGATATAATATTTTCTCCTCTGGTTGAGGCCTTAAATACAGTAAAAATCAGTTGATTATTCCCTATAACTTTTGTGCTACTACTGCATGCATGAGCATATCTTGGCATACTGATAAGTATGATAGCTCACAGGGTTCAAAGCTTGGGAAGACTGTTGATGACTTTGCTTTCCAATTAACTTACATAGCATTTTATCGTACTATGACTGCTTGACCGTAAGGGTGAAGCTTTCTGGTCATTTTTAATTTGATATCACCATGTCTTGTAACCAGCAGTCAACATTTTTTTTTGTATTTTTTTCCAATTTTTTTAATTTATTTATTTATTAAAAATTTCTGTCTCTTCCCCTCCACCGCCTCCCATTTCCCTCCCCCTCTCCCAATTAAGTCACCCCCCCTCAGCCCGAAAAGCAATCAGGGTTCTCTGTCCCGTGGGAAGTCCAAGGAACCCCCACCTCCATCCAGGTCTAGTAAGTTGAGCATCCAAACTGCCTAGGCTCCCAAGGTCCAAATCAGGAGCAGAAGGAGAGAGAGCACGAGCAAGGAACTCAGGACTGCAAGGGGTGCACCCACACACTGAGCAGTCAACGTTTTAATGAACATGCTCTTTCTAAAGTATGATGCATATGTAACTGATTCCCCACTATGTACCAGGACACACAGGTATAAGAGTTGGTCTTCAATTTCAACCTTGTTTGAGACAGTGTCTTGTTTGTTGTTCATTTCATGACCTAGACTGGCAGGCTTCTAGAGAATTGCTTGTTTCTGTTACCCCCTCACCCTAGGGACAATGGAACGACAGATGTATATAGTGGGGAGCTGCGGGCTCCGGTCCTGCCGCCCAGCTCCCGGCCGCCTGGCTGGCTTATGCCCTGAAATAACAACATGGAAACTGTATTCATTTAAACACTGCTTGGCCCATCAGCTCTAGTCTCTTACTGGCTTACTCTCACATCTTGACTAACCCGTATCTAATAATCTGTGTAGCACCACAAGGAAGATTCTAGTGTATGTCCATCTCGGGCTGGAGCTTCATCGTTTCTGACCCAGAGAGGAGAGGCATGGCAATTGCCTCACTTCCTCCCAGCATTCTGTTCTGTTTACTCCGTCTACCTAATTTTCTGACCTATCAGACCAAGCAGTTTTCTTTATTGATTAACCAATGAAACAACAGATTGACAAATGACCTTCCCACATCAGTTGTATGCTTCTGCACTTGCCTTCTATATGGATTCTACTGACCCAAACTTAGATTCTTATACTTGCACAACAACCCCTTAATCCAGCGGGTCATCCTCTGAGACCTCAGATCTGGCAAGTTAATTGGTTTATTATCAAAGTGTGCTATTGTGGTTTTGGTACTGTGCATTTTAAAATAAGAATAGCCATGCTTTTGCAAATGATACATGGATGTCCCCAGAACGTGCTTTACATTTCTTTTATTTACCAGGGTCAGATTGCCCTGGCCATGTTGTGCTTTTATATCTCTTCCCGACTTGTCAGCAGGTCTACTGAAGAAAAAAAAAGGAGGCAGAATAAGAACAGACAGGGAAGAAAAGACAATGTTGTACCTTCACACTGGTAATTACAGAGTCATTGCTAGAGTTGTGTGAATTTGGGGAAGTCAAGGGCTTTATTTTCACTTAAGCATTATCAGGATTTGAAGTCTCCTCTAGTGAGGACCAATGTCCAACACACAGAGAGATGGCTGATTAGCAGGTCAAGCACTCAGCTGTCACACATCTTCAGACTTCCTGTGCAATATCTTCTAGAGCTACTAGTGGGACTGACATTCTTGTGCTTTATTTCTGCTAAAGTCATAGAAAAAAAAAAAACACAGAAAAAGAAAAGTTTTCAAGTTGCCCTTTTCTCTCCTGTCCACTGCTCATCTCAATCCAGCACTCCATTTAGGTTGGCAATGTCCTTCTTCACGTCGCTCCATCCCAGCTAGTGGTGATTTAGGTACAATGTTCTTCCTCTTTTCACAAGCTTGATTTTTCCACTGTCTGCATTTCATTAACCTTCCAGAGGAGCACATTTTGATCCAATAAATATTTATGGACCACCTATGAATTTTCAAAGACCAGTTTCCGAATCTAAGTAAGCTAATGGGAAGCAAAGGATAAAGATAACTGCAATGTTTTTCAAGACAAGATGCAGTTTCCTTTAAAATGTTTCTCTCCTTTCCTTTCAGAGTATATCAAATATGCCATCACTAATTTATGTATTCACTCATAAAATGCTATGTTGGCATTAGCTGGTGTTTTCTATAAAAGCTGGTGTTACTTCTTATTTTTAAGATGACAAGAGATTGTACATTTAAAAATAACTATAAGTTATGACAGTTTATAGACTCTGTATTGCTACAAATCCTCTATCAATGTGTGACTATTTCAAAGACTAATAAGACCTTCACTGTCTTCCCTTCCAGAGATGTCTTCCACATTTTGGTCATTACCTAGAACATAGGATTATCAAAATTTAGTAGGTGTCTTGAATTTTGCAGGCAAATAGATGGAGCTAGAAAACATCATTTTGGGTGAGGTAACCCAGACCAAGAAAGACAATTACCACATATACACACTAGTAAGTGGTTTTTAAACATAAAGCAAAGAAAACCAGCCCACAAATCACAATCCCAGTGAACCTAAACAACAATGAGGACCTTAAGAGAGACATACATAGATTTAATCTACATGGGAAGTAGAAAAAACAAGATCTCCTAAGTAAATTGGGAGTATGGCAACCTTGGGAGAGGGTTGAAGGGGAGGGAAGAAGCAGGGAGCAGAGCAGAGAAAAATATAAAGCTCAATAAAAATCAATTAAAAAAATTAATAGGTGTACTGAGAAGTAGAAGTGATTGATATAGTCTAGTGATATTATAGTGGGTATATTTAAAACAATATTATTTTGTGAAATAGAATGCATGAAGTTTTAGTATGAATATTGCTGAATTATTCTTTAATTATGGTTACTACAAGTATTTTAATGAGAAAAAATTCTTGAGAAAAATTTCACTCTTTCTGCTGTGCTACAGATTGAATTTGGATTATTCTATATTAGAAATCCGGAGATATAGAAATGACATCAATGTTAAACACACGTATATGTATGATAAAGATAGGCTCTAGACATGAGTTAAGATTCTTATTTTTGCAAGTAACAAACACCATCTGGGTCTAAATTAAATAAATCTGCTTTTTAGGAAGATGCAAGTGAATGTCACAGAAGAAAAGGGAGACCTCAGCACGAGGGCCAGATCAGGCTTCAGAAACCCCCAGGTCATGGTGAGACCCAACTGGCAAAAGCGCCAACTTCTATATCTTTCATTCCCACTTTCCAAATCTTTGTGGTAGTCTTACTGCCAGAGCTAAATGAGGCATCCAGATCAGATACAGACAACCCAGTAAAGCTGTGAATGGTGGAGCCCCATCCCGGGGTGTAGTAATAGGTGCGGCGGGGCTGCATCCCCAGAACCCCGGCCGCCTCCGGCTAGCTTTACCCGAAATAATTACATGGACACTGTATTCTTTTAAACACTGCTTGACCCATTCTCTTCTAGGCTAATTCTCACATAGTAATTTAGCCCATTTCTAATCATCTGTGTGTAGCACCCCAAGGTGCCCTTACC
>NC_022029.1:12626314-12630985 GCF_000317375.1 Microtus ochrogaster
TAGGCGCTTAAGAATCTAAGCTGTGACATTCCTAGGTTAACTTTTTGCTTTTTGAGCATATATCTTTGACCTGGAATAACTGTAGACCAGGCTGTCTTTGAACTCTCAGAGACCCGCCTGTCTCTGCCTCCCAGGCATTGGGATTAAAGGATATGAGGTGCCGTTCCCAGATGGAAAGAATCGATAGGGATACTAGCAGGAACCAAGAGCTACTTCTACAACATATAAGAAGAGTGTGACATTTATCAAATTAAACTGTAATGACTATCAAAATAGATAAATATACACTTAAGATAATAGTTTTTCAGCAGTTTAGGGACAGATTATCCCTGTGTTTAACAAGACAAATAACAGACATGCTCAGCTTTCCCTTCAAATGCAGATGCAAGCATCCAAACTCCTTCAGTTTCTTAGAAAAGTGAATGTTGAATTTTAAAAATCATCTCAGTCAGCCCTATTGTTTACTGTTTTCCTCCTGAGACTTTTGTAGGATCTTGGGAGCATCAACTATACTGATTTTTCTAGGACCTTGAAAGCTTCACTGAATAGCAATTTTATAAAAGAATGGAGTAGCTTTTCTGTGTAATGGTATAATTCTCAAAAATATCTGTGTTCAATCCTGTTGCACAAATAAGCTAATGTTTCTTTCTGAGCCATTTAAGCTTTGGAGTTTCCACTGCACTTAAAGAAATGAACTTTACTCTATTACCAACTTGATGAAATTAATAATGTCGTTCCTTTAACTTCTTCACTAGAGAAGCTGTTGATTGCATGTTAGCCTTATTCACATCATCATTCAGAATTTACCAAGAACTATAGTGACTCTTCAAGTGATACACAAATGAGCAAACAACTACAAAGCCCACTGACTTTGCTGAATAATTACACATTTGCCCTTTATTATTTTTTTTTAAGAAAATACCCCTCATAGTTTCTCTTCTTCATGGAACAGCATCATGAAGGAACTGTGGACTTTTGAAGGATACAGTTCACTAGGGAAAGAACAGTGCTTAGTGGCTGTTATAAAAGGCCACACTGGTCAAAAATAGCAGTTTTACTTTCTCCCTTCTTATAATAACCAAGCAGTTAACTCATTTAATGAATTCCTATTGTTGGTCCATGTGATTGATGGATGGAGAGCAGGAAATTGCATGCTAAAGGGACAGGCTTTCATTGTCTGGGGAACTAACTGCTGAGCTGGAGCTATAATATCAAGGGGTTTCAGCAACAGCAGAAATGACAAAAATAGAATGGTGTTCTTTGTGCATTCACTTGAGCTTTTCGATGCAGAGCCAATACCAGCAGAGCAAAAAGAAGGAAGCAAGCATGGAAGTCAGTGAAGAGAGGATGCCTTGCCTTTTGGCACACTGGTAAATAACATATGTGCAAACACCACAGTTGATTCACAAACTACACCTTTCTTGTCCTTTCTTTCTTTGGGGAAGAAGGACATACTTGGAGCCCTTAAACATCTGCTGAAGTATACAAGCAAGGTTCAATGGCATTCCTGCTACAAAAGCATGCTATGTTGCCTTGACTAGAATTGCACAGGGAAGGAAAAGCAGGGCTTTCTGTGTGCTTAGATAAGGAGAAACTCTTGAATGGATCTCATTATGTTACACTAATTAAGGAATTGTGGACGGTATCCTTTGTAATCATAATCAATTCAATTGCATGTGGTTTATGCAAATATGAAGATGGTGTCTATATACTTAACAAGATTAATTCACCAATATTTGTCTAGTTGAATTTTACAAGGTACCCAGGGCTCTAACTAAAGTTTATTTTATTACATGCACAGAAACCTGTACCAAGAATCTCACTGTTCACTTCCAAGGAACCTGAACAAAAGAAGTATAGTCCGGTTAGACTGAAATCGCCAATTTTGAATATAAGATAACCGTTAATTTAGCTGCAATTTATTTCTTTTTTTAACCTTCTTTATTGATTCTTTGGTAGTTTCACCTCATGAAACCCAATTCTGTTCACCTCCTGGTTCTCCCAATATCATCCCCTCATCCCTGCCATGCCCCTCCAGGTTAGGAAACAAATCATATAAGTAAGGAAGCAAACAAAAGCAAAAACAAACAAAAAAACAAAACAAAACAACAAAGCAAAACCCATAACAACTGAAAAACCTCTTTGCTTTCCTTTTCTTGTTTCTCCAATATCTCTTCATTACCCTGGTGGCAATGGTGGCCAGTGCCTCCACCCAGAGCCAGTATGTCAACCTGAACCAAACTACTGCCGAGGACCATGTGTGGGTCCATTGTCCAGCTACATCTGGAGTCTGTGTGGATGTCTGTAGCCTGTGTCACCTCAGGAGATTTTAGGAACCATGCAAGATGAAATTAGAGGGCCATGTTGAACCAGATATGTCCTTCAGTGGCCCTTGGAAAACTGGCCTTGCCTCTCACAAGGCACTACAGCAAAAGAGTTGACCCCTGAACACTGGAGAGATGGCGCCCTACCCTTCACCACAGGCCAGAGTAACCAACTCTGAGGGCATACATGTAGGAGAGCTGAGTCCACCCCCTTGTCCATGGTAGGTGACTCAGGGACCTGGACTGACCACATTTGCTACTATCCAGGCCCACAGCCTGATCTTTGGTTGAGCCACCCTAGCATCTACCCCATCTGGGACTTGCTGAAGCTGATAAAGGGACTGGTCCTATGGAAAGATACTCACAATATCTCCATGACATGTGAAAGCCACAGGATACCCCAGGGAAGTTCTGGTGAGAATTCAGTGATAATGGTATACCAAAATCCAGAGGCCTTGAACCAGACCAATGATTCATTGCAATAATCATTTGCCAGTAAAACTGATAGGACAAAGAGATATAATATGTGGTACACTGAGATCTATTTCTTTTCTTTTTTTTAAAGTATTTATTTATTTATTTATTTATTATGTATACAATATTCTGTCTGCATGTATGTCTGCAGGCCAGAGGAGGGCACCAGACCTCATTACAGATGGTTGTGAGCCACCATGTGGTTGCCGGGAATTGAACTCAGGACCTTTGAAAGAGCAGGCAATGATCTTAACCACTGAGCCATCTCTCCAGCCCCCTGAGATCTATTTCTTATAGTAAATTAGATTCATTCAATAAGATAAAGCTCAATGTAGGTAGGTTAAATTAATTCCACTCACTTGATATCATGAAATTAGAAAGCTTTTCCATAGTAAAAATAAACAAAAAACAAACAAAAAAACAAACCAGTAAAGAGGCAGCCTATAGAATGGGAAAAATTTTTGCTAGCTATACATTGGATATAGGATTAGTATCTAGAATGTACAAAGAACTGAAAGAATAAATGAACAAGAAGCAATCAAAAAGCCTAATCAATAAATGAGTAAATAAAATGAGCAAAAGTTCTCAAAGTATGAAACACAAATAACCATCATATGAAAAGATGTTCAGTTTTACTAGAAGTCATCAATGAAATTCAGATTAAAACTAGATTGTAGGAAATATTATCTTAGTCAAAATGACAGTGACTTAGATGGCAATAACAAATGTAGGCAAGATTCAGACAAAAGAGTTTCTCCATGTGGTGATGGTAGAAACGTGAAATAGACTAGCCACTATGAAAATGTCTGTTGAGGTCCCTTACAAAGCTAAATTCTGATCTACCATACAACTTATCTATACCTCTCATAGGTATTGGCCCAAAGCAAGGGGTCATTCCCAGACTTGACAGGTCCAGCAGAGGATGTAAGGAGTAGGTAAGGGATGGAATGAGCCAGGAATGATGGTTGGGACTAGCAGCTAGAGTATTTCTTTATTTATACAGAATTTGGTAGGCAGGGATACATTATGTTGTTCCAAATTATAAATCATTTCAATTTTTGGTTTTGGACATGTGTTTCACTTCTCCTTGCTTTCAGTCATCATTCATAAACCATGACAGAACAGAGTTATCATTTCCAATCAATTTCCCTCAAGTTTTGACATCATTACTAAACAGACTTATCATTTTTATACCTTAACCTTCTACTCCAATATTTAAGAATCTAGAGACATATGACAGCCTGTTTTCAGGCTAGTAGCCTTTGTAGTTACAAGGACACCAGACCAAAACAAAATCTTCAAGTCCACCCAGGCATAGTTCCATATTCCAAGCTGTGTATTATTAACTTTTAATGGTCAGAGTGCCCAGGAAAAATTGTCAGGCCAAAGGTGTTGCAGCTATTATTCAAATTCTGGCATAAAGCAACATTTGTATTTTATATCATTATAGAATTTGTTTACATGTCTAATTCTGGACATTCTGTTGTTCCTTGGTTATGACACCTCATGGCTCTCTAACCATGAGAGTTTCAGGGTTCAATTAAAGACACCACAATAAGTGAAAGAAGGGTTAGCAATCAGAGGGTTAAGAAGTTTACTCACATCATAATCCATCTGTTTATGTTTCTTTATTCTTCTTCTTTCAGTTTATTCTCTATTCTAAATTGTTCTCTTTGTTCTCCCTTTTTCTCCACATTACAAATATTCCCAGTCATCAACACCCTGAAAACCACCAATTCCCTAGTCTTAGCAGGTTCCTGGACTGGAATTCTTTTGCCTCATAAAAACTAGATAAGAGTTCTCTCTCTCTTTCTCTCTCTCTCTCTCTCTCTCTCTCTCTCTCTCTCTCTCTCTCTCTCTCTCTCTCTCACAC
>NC_022029.1:12631085-12640026 GCF_000317375.1 Microtus ochrogaster
CACACACACACACACACACACACACACACACACACACACACACACACACACATCCATAGCTGTCAAGTCAAAGGTGGAAATGGCCAGTACATGTCTGGTGAACACTTCAATTGAGATAGTTAGCTAATAAAGGAGTTCATTAGGGAATTTGAGAGGAGAGGTTAGTGTGCTACACTACATTTCTAGGTGCTTAGTAAATAGTTAAAAGGATTATTTTCAGTAAAATTATGAATAAGGCTTGAGAGTAAATAGCAGTAAATTTTCTGAACTAAAATCATCAGTAAACTGAGGTGAGGGTGAACATAAGGAGTTAAGAATCTGTGAAGTGAGGTAAAACCAGAGCAGCAGCTTGGGCAGGTAGTCATTCTCTCTCTGATTATCTGCAAATATCTTTAATGCAGTGGTCTTGCCTGGACACTAAACACTGGCAAAATGCCTGCTGATAAAGATAATTGCAGGAAGGCAGATCTCTGAATTTACCTAGGAGAAAGGAATGAAGGCCTGGCACTGGGAAACTGTTTTTGCACACAGCCCAAAGGCACAGGAAACAGTTCTTGAACTGCGGGAATTAATTCCCAAATATGAAACAGAAGGTGCATCAACTACAGCAAAAATCTACAGCAAAAGACAGTTATTTTATTCACAAAGCAATTCCGCCAAAAAGCTTTGCCTTTTGGTTTAGCCTTTACCAGGTCCCCTGGCTCTGATAAGTCACTCGTGAAAAGATATCTGAGCAATTACTGTAAAATGTTGTGGCTTCCAGCAACTCTGCATAAGATAACTTTTCTAAGAAAGGAAGATTCTGATATCTCATTCTGTTATCACATTTCTATGTCATTTTCTTTTGTTCATTAATGTAAGTCTCTGTGAAGGGTAGAAGTGACTTCAGTTTATCTTTGTTGCTGTATATGGCAATTATATGTAATATGTAATTGCCTGAAATTATAGTGAGAAGACACTTGCAGTCTTGATTGTGGCCAAATCCGCTCGCCCACTGAATCTTGTTGACCTTTTGGAGTTTACTTTGTTTTGAATATCTTGTTGCTGTATAGGGACAGATGTTTCAAGGATCATTCATAGACTCAAAGAGCAACCTGTGGTTTCTTTATATGAATCACAACCTCTAAGGCATAAGGAAGACCTTCAATTATATTTCCCTAAAAGAGGGAAGGGTAGTATGTGCAGGGCTTTCCTGGGAAGCTCAGAAACAATACTCCTGGGAGTAGGCATTAAGGAGTCATATGAAATTTTCCATCAATCGATTTCTACAAATTTTACAAATATTAAATATCACCCAAATATGCAAGAGGTAGAGATTAAAACCAAAAGTGTCATGGTAGCCACCACGTGGCTCGGGTTTACTGGATTCTGGTCAAGCAGCTATGCTGGCTTTAGACTTCTGCTGTTCCCATCAGATACAGCTGTGCTACTAAAAGACTCCAAATAATGGACCACAGAGACACTTACTCATCAATGCTTTCTGAAGTACTGTTCATAATAGCCTGTTATACAGCCCAAGCAGATGTCCAATGCACAGCAACATAGGAAGCAATACAATGCTTTTTTGCTTTTGATTTTTCGGGGTTTTTTTTTTTTTTTTGTCTTTGTTTTTTGAGAGAGGGTCTCTGTGTAACAGCCCTAGATGTCCCAGAACTAGCTCTGTAGACCAGGCTGGCCTCAAACTCACAAAGATCTGCTTGCCTCTGCCTCCCAAGTGCTGGGATTAAAGGTTTTCACCATCATCACCCAGATTCACAATGATTTGTAAGCCATAAAGAAGAATGAAATTATGTCATATGAAGGAAAATAGATGCAACTGAAGATATCCTTTTAAGGTGACTTAAGATGGATTCAGAAAAAACAAATATATATTTTCTCTCATTTGTGGTTCCTAAATATTGTATTTAAATTCATGTTTGTGCTTACAACATGAAAATAGAAATGAAAGTGTCTTGAGGAGCCTGAGGAATTAACAGGAAGAGTCTGGGAAAGAAACTGGAGGTGGACACTGGAGATCACCTTCACAATTCAATGAATACTTTAATGAAAAGAGTTGATATGGAGGACAGTAATATGTGCAAGGATATACAAAGTGAAATTTAAAAGTTAATTAAAGAAAAAAAATAAAATTGGCCTAATTGTACCTGAGTTATATAAGCAACACATTCTTGGACTTGACAAAAATTGTCACAGAGTGCATAAAAGAGCTCTGAAATTTACATATTCAGTAAACAGGATAACTGCATTGCACCAAGCACCGAACGACGGACTTGAGAGTCATTTCGAATATTGCCTAGCAAAGAAGAAGGAAGATGACATGGAGTCTGTTAGGAGTGCTTCCTTTTAAGCTTGTTCCACAGGAATGGAAGGAGACACCAGAGAATGAAACTCACATGCTGTATTACAGACCCATTTGAGATGTTCAGAGGAGTGCTAAATAGAACGACATGAAGTAAGGAAGATAAGAAAGACAGCAAGAGTAAGTGATTCCAGATCAGAAGGAAAATGTAAAAGTCTGAGTAGTTAGAGACACTTGTTGGCCAATGTCAGGAAACTCTTGCTTTTACAGCTGTGGATGTGGAGATGATCAGGACCATGAGCAGAACATCACAGAAGGCTAAAATCTCAACTGGAATGTACAAGGCTCACATTGGAAAACAGTGAGACTCAGATGTGTGGGATGGTGCATAGAGCAGCAAATTCCCAACCCCAGGTTCTTTTGGCACTCTTGGATCTATGACTTTGCTACTCCTTCTGGACAGAAGTTTCCTCTTTTCTCTGCTTGGAAACAAGGTAGAAATCTCTATCTTGAATACTCATTTAAAAGTCCAACTTCATCACACTCCTGACTGCCACAATAAATAGCATCAATATGGCAGCATTAACTTGTCAGTGAGGTGCTGGGTCCCAAAGAGAAGAGCTGATTACATCCATGAGTAGCTTTGTAATTTTCCCAAACACTAGCAAGATCCAGAAGACAATAAATAGGGTTTGATGGATTCTTCAGGTGCTAAACTGAGAGGTTGGGGTGTGTGTGAGTGGAACAGATGTCTAGATAATGGTCTTTGATTCAGTGGTACTGCCATGCAGCATCTTAAAATTTGGTAAGGACTCAAGTAGTTTTGCAGCTATGATGGCTGAATGGAAATTAGAAGTTAAATGAATTAAACAGAATAAAAATAAAACCACAGAGCAAATAAGAGAAAATAGGAGTGGAAGAGAATGGTCATTAATATAAGATTTGAAAATTCAGCAACTGACCCTGTTTGATGAGTAAAGTTAGAGATGATTGTTTTGACAAAATAGTATATGATCTTCTTGCAAGAGGAACATAACATCATTGGGAATATAGAGGATTAAATTTCCTCCATATGTGAGAAAAATCAAGAGTATCCTGTTATGAAGCAGGGCTCAATAATATAACTGAGAGTGGGAGAATCTCAGGATATCGACACCAACTATTTCCACTAACTGTCAAAAGCAGACTGATTACAATGGAAGAAATGAACAACAAGACTGGTAGGGAGATCATGTAACAGGAACCACAAGACAACATAGAAACAGCTTAAGAAAACCTGTCTTCACTGCAGACAGAAAATTTGGTATGCTAGAAGACAATCACTTCACTCAGGTAATCAAAATGAAGCAAGGAAGGAGGCTGAATGCTACTAGGACCAGTAAAGTACTTCAAAGCTATGCCAGTTCTGTTTTCTGAAAGATGGCTGAAAGGAAACTAGAATCACAGGGTACTGCATGTCCTCATAAATGGGTAAATATATATGCAAGTGATTCACAAATGTATGAAAGATTCACATAATAATTCCAGAAGGGGATGTAACCTTTTCTTCATAGGAGTCATATGGTAGAATGATGGGAATAAAAAGATTTCAAGGACTACTTGATACCAGGTCTAAGTTGACACTGAAGCCAAGGATAAAGAGAAACTAGTCGTCAAAACAATATTGTTCCAACATCATCAGTTGATTGGTTCCAATAATCTCTTAGTGGAAATTTCTCTGGCCTTGAGACTGAACAAGCAATTAGTATAGATGTATTCAGTTGTTGAAACTTCCATGTGTATTAATTGGTCTTTATTGGTAGAGAGATGAATGCTTTTACTCATGTACTTTCTCCTTTTAATTCAATCTAAGGCACTTCCCCCCAAACAAAATATCCAACCACAGTTACAGTGAATTTTTTTTTAACAGAATTGAGATATTCCCTCAGGTGTTCTCAAAAGAACAAGAGGCTTGTCTAGGGAATTCTGTGCTTTTTAGGTTGGCAACATTGACGACTGCAGGATCTATAGCAGAACATCAGCCTGCAACATGTCCAAACTGCTAAGAAAGCAATCCTACTGCCTGGACCACAATGCTATGGAATTTTTTTTTTTATTAATGTATGACCTAGGTTTTTCTGAGTAAAGGATGGCTGACTAACAACTGGAAAAATAAAGCTCCCAGTGGGGCCATTTCTGTGTATTCCAAAATAGTAAAGGGAAACTTGTTTTCATTCCCTTCCTGGAGTTGATTTGTGTACGTTATAAAACAGAAGTCAGTCTCTAAGACAAGGAAGGACTAGTGTTCCAGGGCTCCTGTTGGGCTACACCTGAGTTATAAATTCAGCTTATACCTATATGGTGATGTATTAGTTAGGGTAACAATTGCTGTGATGAAACACCATGACCCATAGCAACTCGTTTAAAAGAAAACATTTAATTGGGGCTGGCCTACAGTTTCAGAGGTATAGTCCATTATCATCATAGCAGGAAGCATCTCAGCATGCAGGGAAACATGATGCTAGAGAGGTAGCTGAGAATTCTACATCTGGATCAGCAGCTAGAGAGAGAAAAAGAGTGAGAGTTGAGAGAAAGAGACTGGGTCTGGTATAAGCATTTGAAAGCCCAAAGCCCACCCCCCAGTGACGCACTTCCTCTAATAATACCACATCTATCCCAACAAGACAATACCTCCTAATGCCACTCCCTAAGCATTCAAATTATGAGCCTATGGGGGCCATTCTTATTCAAACCACTATAGGTTTGAATAAGTTTGAATACTCTATCTCCAGCTGGTGCCTGTTTGAGGAGGACTGAGAGGAGTGGCCTTGCTGGAGGAAGTGCGTCATTGACAGATTTCAAAGGACACCAGTTTGAGTTAGTTTTCTTTGTTTCATGGTTGTGTCTTAGAATGTGTACTTTCAGCTACTGCAAAATCATTCTTGCCTTCCTGTTATCATGTTCCCTTCCATAATGGTCCTGGAGTCTATTGTAGGTACTTTTTACCATTGTCATAAGACACCAGGATCAACATAGCTTATAGAAAAAAGAGTTTAATTGGGGCTTATACTTTCACAACATTAGTGCCCAAGAAGTCACTGTCTTGGAGCAGTAGCTAAAAGTTTGTGTCCTAAGACATAAGCAAGAGGCAGAGAATGGCTTTGACTTTTGAAATCAAAGCCCAACCCTGTGACACACCTATATCAGTGAGGCCATACCTCCTAATCCTTTCCAATCAGTTCCACCAAGTATTCAAATATATGCACATATGGGGGTCATTCTCAGCTATATTACCATAGTATCTAAGACTCCTCTGAAACCATATTCCCCAAATAAATTCTATTTTGTAAGTTGCCTTGGTCCCAGTGATATATCACAGAATTAGAAAAGTAACTAAAACAAAAGTTGGCATAAGGAATCATGTATGCTCTTACAGATCTGATCATGAGCTTTTTTTTTTAAAGGAATATGGAAAACTTTGGGTTTTTGGACTAGAAGAGTGGTTGGATGTATAAGCAGAGATTAAGGGAATATCCCAGTAGGATCTTGAAAGCAAGTATTTCTGGGAACAATGTGGACTATGGAAGTACAGCTCAAGAGATTTCAGAGAAGAGCATTAGCAACTAGGTTACAGGCCATTCTTGTATATGGGACTGCCTTCTGTCCATGTCCTAAGAATTTTCCTGGAGTTACATTGAAAGGTAATGCACTAATTTACTGAGTGAAACAGATTTCCAGGCAGCCTAATATTGACTTTGGTGCATGGGTATGAGTATTCCCTCTTATTCAGATCTACAGTGAAAAGGTGGTAGAGAGACAAAAAAGAAATACACAATGTACAGGTGGGAGAGAAAAAAAAAACATCAGGAAATTTAATGTTTGAGCTAGGAGATGAGACTATTAAAGCAAAGTTAAGAGAAGGGTGCTCTCAAGGCAAAACCTTCAATCTATTAAGTCTCCAACTTATAAGAGAAAAAGGGTTGAGGAATATTTTATGCCTAAGAATAAATAACAAAAGAAAGCTTTCAGGAGTTTTATTTAGTGATGCCAAATTCTATCCCAAGAGGGTAACTGAACTTAGCAGTGTATTCCCCATGATTCTGGCTTTAGAATCATGAAGGAGGCATAAAAAATTGGTCCTGGAACTTTCCTTCACAGTTCAAAAAAGCTACTGAGGCCACGAATGTCTCAGGGGAGTCATGGATGCCCTAAGATTCTCTAAAATGAATCTGTAAAAGTAAGGTCTGGATTGTACTGGAGAACACAAGATGTTAAAGGTGCTAAGTCTATGGGATATCTGCCAAAGAGGGGAACCAAAGCTAGAAAGAGATGTACCTTGTAGGTAACAATGCAGGAAAGGCAGAGCAATCTGTGTCCTTTGACATCAAACATGTAGCTACACGATTTGAAGTGTGCCAAGCTGAATTTTGGTCTTGATTTGTTTCAGTATTTTCTCATTATGCCCTAATTCTTCCTTCTTGGAATGGTAATATAAAAATCTGTGTCACTGCACATTGGAGGTATGTAGTTTGCTTTTTAATTTCACATGGAGTTACAGTTGAGAGGTTGCCTTGAGTTCTACAAGAGACCTGACATTTGGACTTTCAAATGGTGTTGAGAGTGATGTGAGACAATGGGGACTTTTGAGGTTGGACCAAATGCATTTTCATTATGATATGCCCACAGACCTTTGGAAACCAAGAAACAGAATATGATGGTTTGAATCAGAATGCATTCCCCTCATAGACTCATATGTTTTAATCTTCTTTCTCCATTCCGTAGCTTTTTGAGGAGTATCAGGAGGTGTGGCCTTACTGGAAGAGGTATGTGAAGGTGAGCGTTGAGATTTCCAAAGACTCATGATATTTTGAGTTATCTCACTCTTTATAATTGTTGTGTCTTCAGATAAGAGTCCTTAGCTGCTATTTCCTCAAGGTGCCTGCCTGTCTGCCTGGCTTCCACTATGCTTCCCACCACTGTGAAAAAAACAGGCTCCAAAGCTACAGAGAAACCCTGCCTCGAAAAACCAAAAAAAAAAAAAAAGAAAAAAAAAAAACCTCTGGTCCTCTGAAACCATAAGGTCCAAACAAACCCTTTCTCTTACAGGTTGCCTTGGTTATAGTGACTTATCGTGACAGTAGAAAAGTAACTAAGATAGCTAGTTTTCTCTAAACTTTCACTATAAATTTACTCAATGTTAGATCCAAAAGCTATCTGGTCTTTTCTTTTGTGGTTTCCAGGAACTTATCCTTGCTTGTTCGTTCATTTCTAAATAATTCCTGTAATGAATCAATAAATTCCTTTATTTCAGAGATTCTTTACTTTCATGACATTTGGTCTTTAAACGTGAAACGTGTGTTTTGAGATTAGGGTCTGTGTATTCAACCCCTAGCCATAGAAATGCTGTGTTCTTTTCTTGTTTTACTTATTCCAAACTTCACTATTAAAACAGAAAAATAGGAGGGATATATACCACATTGAAAACAACACATAGCACCAAGGTTTCAGCTGGCAACTATATGTTTATAACAAACTGTGTGATTGTACAATATAATTTGCATTTCTGCAATATTTATATGATTACTATTTATGTAAATCAGTACATTGAATCAACCTTCCATATCTATGAAGGATTGATTTGAGAACTGATCTCTTATCGTCACCAGTCTCTTAAGATGTTTGACTATGTTGTATGAAATGGCATAACATTCACTCCAAACCCCTAAACCATCAGCACATTTTACATTACACCTAGATTATGGATACTATCCAATGCAGTGGGAATTCTATGTAAATAATGTCTATATACATTGTTCAGGGAATAATGAATATGGATCTTCAAAGTTTGTTTCAGAAATGTCAGAGAGGGTGTTCTGCTCTGTTTGCTTGTTTGTTTGTTTTGGTAACATTGAACAAATCTGGAGTCACCTGGAAAGAGAGATTCTTAATTAGATTGGCCTGTGGGCATGTCTGTGATGTATTTTCTTTATGAGTGATTGATGTGGGAGGGCCCAGCCGATTGTGGGCCATAACTCTCCTGAAAAGGTCGAATTGGATTATATAAAGGAGAAAACTGAATATGCCATAGAGAGCAAACTAGTAAGCAGCACTCTTCTGTGGTTTCTGCTTCAAGTCCTGCCTCCACGTTCCTGCTTAAAATACTACCGTGACTTTCCTCAATGCTTGTTGTGAGAGACTGCTTTTTTTTCCCCCGGTTGCTCAGCCCCGAAATAATCACACAGAAACTATATTGTTTGCAATACTATTTGGCCAATAGCTTACACGTATTTCTTGCTAACTCATCTCTTAAATTAATGCATCTCCATTAATCTGTGTATCACCACAAGGCTGTGGTCTATTGGAAAAAGTTCTGGCATCTGTCTCTAGAGGAGGTACTTAACTTCTCTTGACTCTACCTTCCTTCTCCAGCACTCAGTTTAGTTTTCCCCACCTAGCTCTATTCTGTTAAGCCACTGCCAAAACAGCTTCTTTATTAAGGAATGGTATTCACAGAACACAAAGGGGAATCCCACATCAAATAATCAACTGTGATTGAAAGTATAAGCCATGCAAACTTTTATTTTTTTTTATGACTCCTGTTTTCTTTTTTTTTAATTTATTTATTTATTGAGGATTTCCGCCTCCTCCCCGCCACCGCCCCCC
>NC_022029.1:12641567-12651227 GCF_000317375.1 Microtus ochrogaster
TTTGCCAGCACAATTTGTTGAAGATGCTCTCTTTTTTCCATTGTATACTTTTAGCTCCTTTATCGAAAATCAGGTGTTCATAGGTTTGTGGGTTAAAGTCAGGGTCTTCTATTCGATTCCATTAAGGAATGGTATTCACAGAACACAAAGGGGAATCCCACATCAAATAATCAACTGTGATTGAAAGTATAAGCCATGCAAACTTTTATTTTTTGATTTTGTTGTAGGTGATTCTGTTTATCACACAGCACAAAGAAAAAAAATCTCACTTTAAAATTTCAAATCTATTAACTGTGGGTTTCTGTTTTTTTTTTTTTTAAGAATATCACTTTCTCACTCCACACTGAATAACAAAGACAAAAAAATAATAATCACACTTCTGCAAAACCAAAGTCTAATAGTGTAACTCCAATTCTGTAGCTCAGTGTCTGGCATTTTGGATCCACTCATGATCTACTGTGCTCTTAAGTGTTTGGGCAGCATCATTGCTTTGGCTCTGGCAACTGAAACACATAGTTTCTCTGGTGTACTCATGCTGTCTTCATTCCATACCCACCACTATTCTTAGTAGTTGCTCAGTGTCGCTGGTATATCCAATATTCTGAGGTCTCCACTCTCACTGGGACTTCAGCTTTACCAGGGAATCTCTTCCTGACCTCTCTCTTAGCTTATCTTTTTGATCCCTTCAGCTCTGGAGCTTCCATCCTTCGACAAAATAGACCATGTGGTAGACTCTCACATGTTGCTAAACTCGATTCTAACTTGAGATGCAGGCTTGGTTTTCTCTGGATCACAGCTTCTGCATGTGGAGCCAGGGGAAATACTTGTCAGAAGAGTTCATCTCAAGGGTTTTTATCTCATATCAATTACATCTCATTCTTCCACCTCAGCTGACAAGCATCTGCTCTCCCAGGAATCAAGCGTACAGTGAGATATTGCAACTTAGCTGAAGCAATGCCAATATCCTGATGTAATATTGTGTCATGAGCTTGCAACATGTTGTTAATAGAGAAAATAGGTAGAGGGTACATGGGGTCTTTCTGACGTTTTGTATACAACTGCCTGTGAATCCATAACTCTCACCAAAAACATCTTTAACCTTAAAATCCAAGTACAGGGAAAGATAACCTTAATTCACACAGGGATTGCATTATTCAAGGGACTTTTAGAATATCAAATATTTAGTCTCCATCATTTCTTAAAAGCTCAAAGGAGTTAAGTGACACAGATATATTGCCGGAACCAGAAAGAAAAGCTCATGGTTTTAACTCCTGGACTTCATCATCATTAAAAATCATTTTAACCAGCCTTCTTGATGTCTGCATTGTTATCACTGTTCTCAGATACTTTTATCAAGGTTATGAATTTCCCTAGCTTTCTGTATTATTTATCAAGAACTTATTGCCACTTGATAAATTACATAAATAAACTTTCTATAAACAATATTGACAGCATTTTCAATTGTTTGTTATAATAAATATAATGCTACATATGTTCTTTTACTAAATATTTTAGTTTTGTAAAAATATGATAAATGTTCACTGAACAATTTATTTAATTCATTACTAAGCTGAACAGATAGCGTTGTATTCTTTCCAAGAAGAATGAACACATGACACTTTCAACAAGGTTCTATTTCTATTCCCTTGACTTATTTTTAAAATATTTAAATGAATATTAAAGTATGTAATTTGTATATACAAAGTGTGTTTTGATTAAATATATCCCTCATTCCCTCCCTTCCAACCCCTCCCCTCTTCCCCCACCACTTTTCCCTCCATACTTCATGTGCACACTCTCTTGCTCTCTCTCTTAAACAATGTAATATCTATCCACTAAGTGGATATTACTTAATGAAGTTTGCATGTGAATGGATGGTTCCAGAAAATTTACTGTAGTGTGGATGTCATCTCAGGGTCTGGAACCATAAAGAAAACTAGCTCATTGTGGGTGTACCATCCCTGGTCTGGTGGCCCTGGGTTCTATAGGAAAACTGGTTCTGAGCAAGCCATGGGGACCAAGCCTTCTTAAGTAGCACCCCTCCATGCCGTCCACATCGCTTCTGTTTCCAGGTATAAGCCAAATATACTCTTTCTTCCCCTATTTACTGTTTGGTCATGGTGTTTCATCACATCAATCATATCTTTGGTTTGTTGTCTGCTTGCTTTTTATTCTTTACTCCTGCTTTTTGTTATTTTGAGAGTTCCACTACCCAACTCTCCAGTAAATTCACTGACAGGCTTATGATTGCTCAGACTTAATTTGGCTTATTTCTAGCCAGATTTTCTTAGCTTAAATTATCCCATCTATCTTTTGTCTCTTGGTTTTTTTTCTGTTCTCTATTTCTGTATATCTTTTCTTTCTTTCTTATTCCATGTCTTGCTGTGTGGCTAGATGGCTGGGTGGCTGACACTTTCTTTTCTTGCTCTTTGATCTTCTCTTCTCCCAGATTTCTCTGCCTATGTATTCTTACTGCCTGCCTGCCACAACTATCCTTTCTCTTACATTACTATTAGCCATTTATCTCTTTATTAGACAGACCAACTACGTGTTTTAGACAGTCAAAATAACATATCTTCACAGAGTTAAGCAAATACAACATAAATGAATCTAACATATCTTTGCATCATTAAAACAAATATTTTGCTGCAAAAACAAGTGTAACACTTCTTAAAATAATATTCTACAACACCTACTTGGACAGGAATATGCCATGAATATCTCACTTAGGGATGAGCACTTCAGTTTCTTTTTCTCTTGCGTGTTGACTGTTTGTGCATCTCTGTATTAAACACTACTCTGTCCCTGTCATTCCCTACCAAATGGAACCCTTCTTATTCTACAAATTTCCTTTCAGTCCTTTATTCCATTTACAAGTTAAATGTTAAAGACTAGTTCTGCCCCATTGAAATTTCCTCATTTATACAAATGCTCTATCTCTTAGAAGTCTAATACAAACTGTTGTGTACCCAGGGTGGTTGTTAATAAAGGGAACTATAAAAATCTTAATTTATTGAAATTTATTTATTTTAAATGACTCTAAAATTATCTATTTATTCATTTTGTGTGTGCATGCTCATGTGTGTGTGCCTGTGTGTATGCGTGTGTATGCATGTTATAGCATGCATATAAAGTCAGTGGTGGAGATGATTCTTTCCTTCTACTTTTACCTCGGTACTGATAGGCTTGTTCAGACTGCAAGCGCCTTGACCTATCTTATCACACCTAAATTATTTAAAGTTGAAATACTATATTTGACTAGTGTTTACCATATTGTACAGAAGAGGTGTACATGATAGCCTCTGGGCATTAGATATTTCTTTAGTTCTTAAATATATTTATAATAGCTGATAAGGCCTTTATTAAACCCAACATCTTTCAAGTCAAACATCTTCTTTCAGGGTTGGTTCACTTACTGTATATAGTGGATGCTTTTATCTCAGTTCCTTGGTGAAGAATGAGACCTTTAAAATAATATTCTGTGAACTCTGGGGCGAGAGCAATATGAAGCCTGATCATCCTAAGTTTTGATATAGGTACTGTTTGTTATTGCCCCGATCTGATAATTTTTGTTTCACGCTTTTTTTTTTTAACCCTGCTTATCCGGAACTGATGTGGGAGTGATTTCTTTCTCATCTGTTGCTTTCATTGGTTAATTAATAAAGAAACTGCTTTGGTCCATTTGATAGGCCAACCCTTAGGTGGGCAGAGTAGACAGAACAGAATGCTGGGAGAAAGAAGCCGAATCAGGGAGTAGCCATGATTCTCCCACTAGACACAGCTGCAGGTTAAGAGCTTCTCTGGTAAGCCACCTCATGGGCTACACATATTATTAGAAATGGGTTAGATCAATATGTAAGAGCTAGCCAATAAGAGGCTGAAACTAACGGGCCAGGCAGTGTTTAAAAGAATACAGTTTCCATGTAATTATTTCTGGTAAAGCTAGCAGGGCGGCGGGAATGTAGCCCGAAATTCCTACAACACGGAACTGGTTTTTCTGAGTCCATATTATCTGCAATATTCAACCACCCAAGTCTCTATTCAGTTATGTTAGTCATCAACTAGTGATTCAGTAGTGTTCTCTTTATAGCCCTTAGACCCCCAAGAAACCTTTCCTGAGGGAGTTTAGAAAGTTAGTGTTTATGTTGACCTACTTCTTTAACATTCTAGCAAACAGTTTATAACTTTGCTTTAACCCTTACCTCCTCATTATGCACCAACTCAAGTTGACCAGAGGCTGACACAGGTGAGAGAATGGGACTTTCTCAGGTATCATGTGTGTGTGTGTGTGGTGTGTGCGAGAGAGAGAGAGAGAGAGAGAGAGAGAGAGAGAGAGATTCCTGCCAATATTTGGAACTTTTTGAAGTCCTCCAGTTGTGCTCATTTCTCTTCCTCTCCATTTAGTCTCCTTAGTCAGCTTCTTATAAGTCCCAGACTTCTCCCAAGAAAGCTATGGTGTTAAATAAATGTTTATCTTAGACACATAGCTTCTCTCAAAGACAAACTTCTGGATTAATCAAATAAAGACAAACCATGTCCTCAGGTGGCTTTTACATAGGTCAACTGGTAACAACAGGACAATGAGGATCAGGTATCAAATCCCAGTTCATTCCACTGTCAGGTTACATTTTTCCTAGACACAGTGTTTGAATGTTGTGTTTTTGTTCCGGATTTTTTTTTATAAGGCTGGCATAGAGTTAAAGAGAAGGAAAAAGAAGCAAAGCATATTAATAGACCATAAAGATAACTGCTTATGGGTTGGGTGATGGTCAGTGCATAATGTGCTTTCTGGGCAAGCGTGAGGACCTGTGTTTGAATGCCCAGAGCCCACATACAACCTGCTTTGGTGCTGCATGCCTATAGCCCCTTTGCTGGTCAGTAGAGATAAGAGGATGAGAGTCAGGGCCTCAGTGGCCAGCCAGTCTAGATGAATTAGTGAGTTTCAGGTTTCTTGAGATACCCTATCTCAAAAAGTAAATTGGATAGCAACAAGAGAAGATGCTCAATGATGATTGCTGATCTCTACAGGTGTACACACACACACAGACACACACACACACAGTCTCAATTTGTGTGAAGATTCCACAATCTTCCTAAAATAAAATTTCTTTGGATTATTGAAAGCCTTTAGTTAGCATTCAGAATTCTGAAAAATTAATAATAACAGTTTTATGCTCATATTCTCATTGGTTTATGAAAGAGTAGATTTTAAATGTTTTTTCTCCTTCATTCTTCATGCTTCTCCTTCTTTTCTATACAATTGTAGTAGACTTGGAAAAAAATTCCAGTGCTTGATGGCCAGAGGGGTATGTATTTTAGAAAATTTATGTTTGGCAAGATGAAATCAAAGTAAAAATAAAAGGGCTGAAGTACTTTATTTTGGTTGAATATGCAGGTTATCTTGGTGATGTGGAGCCATGTCTTTGAAATAGATGCAGAGAGAGAAATGGACAAATCTCCCAGGTGAAGGCTGCTCTATGAATTCCTTGTAAGGAGTCTAAAGGAATGAGGGTTGTAGTTTACACGGCAGTGCTCTAAGACAGTGAGAGTTCACAGGAGTCTTTGCATTATTTTTAAAATCTCAGGGTAAGTTAGAAAAACCAACTATAAAGAAGATCTCTAAAGATTTTCAAATGTAGATGTGAAACTTTCTGAGCACAATGCAATTTGATTTAATAGGATTAGGACAGAAAAAAAACATGGCAAACTACATGATTTAAAATAAATACTCTTCTATATAACACCTATTAAAGTAGAAATCAAAACTGAAAAGTAATTCAGACAACACTTTAGATTTAGGAACACTGCTTTTTCAGACAGCAGCTATTGTTCTTTTGTGGATATATTTATCTCTTAACGTTGCCTCAGCACATAAATTTTAAAGAAAAAGTTGCTCTGTTTGTACTCCCTCTCTTCTCAAGGCAGTGTTTCAACAATGAGGAGATTGTTTCTCAGTTAACACATGAAAATTGTATCCTTGACTCTTCTGTAGCTGCATTAGTAATTTGAAATAACACGCCTAGGTTGTCGTTACAACTGCAGACAAATATTGCAAGTACCCTTTATGTAACAAGAAAATGGAGCTAATGCTACCATTTTATGTTCTGTTATAATTTGAGAAAACAGCACAATTATATTTAGTTCATCCTCACTAAGTCAATATCACCCCTCCTTCACACATTTAATCCAATCTCCCGATGCTTTCACTCCAATTCTTTCCAACACAGTAATAAGATGGCCCTCTATGAGGACACGGGAGCCCTCCCTTGTCCTTCCCATCCTTGAGAACACTGTGAACCACTGGGTAGTTTGCCTTTTGTGTTCTCTTCCCTTCCTATGATCACTCCACAGATTGCTCCTTCACCTACATAAAGACAGGTTTAGGTGACATATTGACATGATAGCAATGTGTCTGGAATGTTTAATGTAATTGCAACGTGGCCAAACTGGGAAATAAACCAGTGCACTGAACTGGGACACCATTAATTCTGATATTTATTAAAGAATGCTAACTTAACACATCTTTGCTCTCTTCTTTGATTTGGGAGATAATGAAAAATTTTTCATTATTACAACTTTAATTTCTGTCTGTTCAAATCTTTAATGATACCATCTTGAACACATATGATCTAGTCTGTTTGCATCATAAGAAGAACTGAGCATCCCGGAACGAAAATGACACTCCAGAAAACTGCTATTGTTGATACCGTACAGTTATTGCAGTTTAATTAAGCACTGTATCCTGTCTGTGTAAAAGAATGAGAAAAACGCAGAATAAGAGAAAATGCAATAAATGAAGTCAAAAGTTTAATTATCATACTCAAAACAAAGGCTAATAAAGTGCTTCACAAACCTGAGAGACTTCTATTTGAAGAAATCAATTTACTAGAATAATTGTGCAGGTTATCTCTTCTTTTATGCCAGGAAAATTTCATTAAATGTTGGCTGAAGCACCAACTTATCTGGGCAATATTTTGGTAATGGCTCCATTTTTTTTCCTTGATGAAAGTGTAACAATTAAATAGTATATGACTTAAACCTGAAGTCAGATATGTGGAGTATGTCTGTAATCCCAGCACTGAAGCAGTTGAAGAAAGATTGCTGTGAATTGGAAGCAAACCTAGGCTACATAGCAAAACCTTTGTATGAAAGTAAAACGAAAGAAAATATTAACAAAACAGAAATAAAACCTGATGACAAAGCAGACATTAATGTATAGGCTTCTCTGTCTCATGCCTGCCCCACCTCATCTGTAATGCAGAGAGCTGCTGAGGATACGCAATGTCTGACAGGGTTGATGTCTCTCGGAGTGACTGTGTGAAGTTATAAGAGTGAAGTCAAAGTTACAGTGGAGAGTACAACAGATTCAGGGTATGGGATGTCTACTGACGAAAGCTACAGGCACAGAGTAGGATTGGCCCGAGAGAGGCTGTATGTGCTGTGAAAAACAGATGGAACTCTAGGGCAGCTCAAATCCTTTGGAACACTGATGTGTCCATCATGAGTCTAACATGCAGTTAGAGAATATTATCTGTTCTTTGTGAGATTTAAGTCTTTCTTTAGTCAAATTTTTCCTTGCTGTATCCCAGTTCCTCTTTTGCTGAAGGAAATAAGTCACTCTGTGCCATTATATGTAGGGTGGAGTTGGTTGTGGATGAACAGGGGATCCCCTGAGTATTAAATGAGACTCTGCACCTAACTTTTGAAAAGTGTTGTCACTGTTAAAGACTGGGGGACTGTAGCGGCGTAAATGAACACAGACAGAAATTGTAATAAATATATACAGCTTTAATTGGGAAATAGACTTACAGAACCACAGGGTCCAGCGGAGAACAGGAAAGCAGAAAAAGGGGGGCGGCCGAAAGTGCACCCGCAATCTTTATAAGTAAAAAATAGCCTTGGGGGACCCTGCCCTACAAGTAAGGTGATTGGCTGGGTCTCTCCTACATCTCCCCTTTTTGTCTAAATAAGATAGAGCCAAACCAAATACAACTATATACAATAGTAACAAATAATAAATATAACAAACAATATTGAGCAAGAAACATATAACAAAAGTTTTGCTAAACATTCTATCCCAAGGAGTCTAAATAATGTAGAGAGTAACTACAATTATATAATCTTAAACTGCGTCAAAGATCTGAGAAGGGAGTTAATATTACTTAACCAACGAGAGATATCCAAAATGTGCAACAAATGACAGAGACAACGGACTACCTGTGATGGAGGAAGGTCATTGGTTGATTTAATAAAGAAGCTGCTTGACCTGATAGGTTAGAACGTAGGTGGGAGGAGCAGAATGCTGGGCGGAAGAGGAAGTGAGCTCAGAGACTCGACAGCTCTCCTCGAGAGGGCAGACGCCTCAGAGAGACACGATGCTCCACTCTTGCGGGCAGAGGCGAGAGCTCTGCTCTCTGAGGCACATGCAATGAAGCTCCGACCCAGGATGGACATAGGCTAGAATCTTCCCAGTAAGCGCACCTTGGGGTGCGACACACATGATTGGAAATGGGTTAGTCCAGGTGCGAGAGTTAGCCGAGAAAAGGGCTAGAGCTAAAGAGCCAAGCAGTGTTTAAAAGAATACAGTGTCCGTGTAATTATCTCGGGTAAAGCTAACTGGGTGGCGGGACACAGCCCACGGCTCCTATTACTCCAGATGGCGCCCAGACGTGTGGGTAACTGAATCCACAGAAAGCCTGAGAAAGCTTGGGAAAGAGTAAAGCATGTTTCTTGTGGTAATTTCTCGGTTCTACTCTGCTTGCTAGAGGCAAGCAAGCGCCTCATTTAAGAGAGGCTTCCTGACTCAGCTTCAGCTGCAAAACCCTGCAGCTCTTAAGAGGTCCTGCCACGAACCACTTAAACGGTGTTGATGAAAAGCTGAACGAATGCTTTTTGGTTTTCAGCTGTAGCAGGAAAAAAGCTGTGCCATTTAAAAATGCCAGCTTTCTGGGCTGTACTGCCAGGGAAAACTCTGACTCTTTTACACAGGCGATTTGTGCAGTTTGCAAGCACAGGCTGCTGAAGCTCGCTTGCTGACAGGGACCTTGAAATGCCATAGAGTTGTGGCAGTAAACGTGGCTACAGCCAGTACCTCAGCCAGGAGGCTGGAAAGCTAAGGAATGGATTGAATCTAGCTGGCAAAGCCACGCCTTTAGTCCTACTGAGATTGCTTGGTAAATTAAAGACTCATGTGGTCAGAAAAAGAGAGATATAGAGTAAAGAGAGATTCAAAGACAAAGAAAATTTTTAAATGATTTACAGTGTGTTAAAAAATATATGCAGACTAAAAGTTGAAGTTCTTAAAGTAAAAACAAAAAAAAAAGGAAGAGAGTTGTTGTGTGTAGTAGCACACGCCATTAATCCCAGTGCCTAGAAGGCAGAGACAAACAGATCTGTGAGTTTAAGGTGTAGTAGCATACACCTTTAATCCCAATGCCTGGGAGGCAGACACAGGCAGATCTCTGAGAATTCAAGGACAGCCTGGTCTACAGAATTACTTCAGGTCAAAGATACAGAGAACCTATCTCAAAAAGCAAAAAGTTAAAAGTAAAAATAGACAAAATAGAGTTAAAATAAAGCCATACAAAGATGGAAAATACACAGAGAATTTTGATACTGTGTGCTATTATGCTCTGTATGAATTGTTTGAATGCTGAGGAA
>NC_022029.1:12653602-12674700 GCF_000317375.1 Microtus ochrogaster
CTGTAAACAATGTCATTACATATCAAATGTAAACAATGTTATTATATAAATAATATCAGAGGTAGAAATGTACATTGTAATATGGTAGACAAAGTTATAAGCATACAAAAATAGAGGTAGGAACACTCACATTTAATATTTAATATATCAATATACAAGAAACAGTACTAATACAATTTTCTAAAAACAGTAATTTAAAAATACCAATCATCCCATCAAACCAGTTAATCCCCCCTTTTTTTTGAAAATACCCCTAAATCCATAAAATATCTCCCCATCCCCTCAACCCTAAACCAACCACTAAATGATGACCCTAACCCTGGGGCAAACTCTGTTGGGAGAGGGGACGTCTTCCTCTAAGATTGCTTCTAGCTGACATGAGGGCGATGTTCTTTTTAGGGGGACTTGTGAAAGCAAATGATGGTAAAATTTCCAAATTAACCTTTGCCCTAAGAAAATTGTAACTAATCTCTGAGCTTTTTGAGAAGGTCTTGCCAGAGTGTTGTCAAAAATGTGGACCATTCGAAATTGTCTCCTGCAGTTGGTACCAAAAAACAGGTCTAATTTTACTGCTTAAAAAATATTTATGATGTCATAATAACCAGATTGAGTTGATGTCATGGGGCCCCATCTTCATCCTGGAAACTTCAAAGAGTACTGTAGGAAAATTTGTTGCTTGTTATGGGAAATTTAAACATTAACAACAAAGACATATACTGACATATAAAGAAAGACACAGATATGAGGAAAAGCAAAGAAAGTTTATCAAGTACATAATTATTCTTATTCTGTCCCATTTTATGGCTCCTGACCTGAGACAGAAACTCTGAGATATCTCTTATCAACAGGCTTGGAATTGAAGAGGGACTGAGCCATAGTCCAACTCCAAAACCAGCTCTACATATTTATAAAGAAATGTTTAATAAGACATATATAAAAATTAATAATTACAGAACATGTCCATCCATCAGTAATTAAATATTCAGGGTCCCTTAAATTCTTTGAAGATGGGTATTTTCCTGTGGAGATAAGAAAAGAACCCTGCCCCAAACCTATCTGTATTTCTTACCATCAGTATGCTCGCCATTATTGTGATTGAATTGTTATTTATCTTTTCTAAGTGTCTTCTTTTCTTCAGACCGAACCTTTATTAATTTTGACAGTATCCACAATTTTTTCTCACCTGTGGAGATAAGAGCAAACCCCCTTCCCCAACGCAGCACATCTCCTGGCTTCCATTGTGAGGTCAGCACATCCTTGAAATAAACTGGTTGATTTAGTTCAGTAGACTTTTCCATTATCCAATGTCTTTTAGCAGCCATTGTTCCCTTCTCATTAGCACTGAGAAAATTCAAGGTTAACAAAGCATTATGTAACCTATTTCTGGGGGTGTTTTCCACCCCTTTCTGTTTGTTCAACATATCCTTTATAGTTCGATTTGATCTTTCTATGACTGCTTGACCTGTAGGATTGTATGGTATACCTGTAACATGTTTGATATTGTAATAATCAAAAAACCATTTCATTTTCCTAGAGACATAAGCAGGACCACTTTCTGTCTTTATTTGTGTAGGTATACCCATGATAGCCATAATTCTAATAAATGAGTGATTACTGAATCAGCTTTTTTTTAACTTAAAGCAGTTGCCCATTGAAAGCCTGAATAAGTGTCAATGATGTGATGAACATATTTTAATTTGTCAAATTCTGCAAAGTGGAACACATCCATCTGTCAGACTTCATTCCTTTGGGTGCCCTTTCGATTAGCCCCTGCAGGCAGTGGCATTTGGTTATAGAAAGAGCAAGTAGGGCATTTCTTTACAATCTCCTTAGCTTGTTGCCATGTAATAGAAAACTCTTTTTTTTAAACCTTTGCTATTAACATGATGTTTTTTATGAAATTTAGAGGCTGTAGCACACTACCAATCAATAATTGATCAATTTCTGCATTACCTTGTGCTAGAGGACCTGGCAGACCCGTATGAGATTGGATGTGTGTTATATACATAGGGCAAAGCCTGTTCCTGATCATATCTTGTACCTGGATAAACAATGAGATTAGTTTTGTATCATCAGGAATAAATTTAGCAGTTTCAATATGTAAAATAACTCTTTTTGTATATTGTGAATCAGTAACTATATTAATAGGTTCTTTAAAATCCCTTAGCACCATCAGAATGGCATATAATTCTGCCTTCTGGACAGACTCATAAGGACTTTGTTCCACCTTACCCAAGTCATGGGACTCTTAATCCCAGGATCATGGGTTCGAGCCCCACGTTGGGTGCCAAGTGTAGCGGTATAAATGAATGCAGACAGAAATTGTAATAAATATATACAGCATTAATTGGCAAATAGACTTACAGAACCATGGGTTCCAGCAGAGAACAGGAAAGCAGAAAAAGGGGCGGCTGGGAGCGCGCCCACAATCTTTATAAGTAAAAAATATCCTCGGGGGACCCTACCCTACAAGTAAGGTGATTGGCTGGGTCTCTCCTACAGGGAACGTTTATAGATGGACTAAATTCATGTTGTATTATAGGATCATCATTCGTTCATGGAGAAAATGGTAAAAGGTTATCAATTAAAAGTGATGTTGTTGCAAGTCCAGCAGACAAGGGCTGAGATTATAATTGTTTATGTTGTAAACCTGGCAGGATCTAGAATCATTTAGAAAGTGATTTTCCAGGCACATCTTTGAAGTAGGGTTATTTGAGCTAGGAAAACACACACTGAATATGGAGAGCACCATTCCATGAGTTAGGGTACCAGACTGAATATACAGAACTGACCACCAGCATTTATTGTTCTATGCTGCCTCAATGCCGATGCACTATGACAAACAACCTCACATTCCTGCCACCAGACCTGGGTCACCTTGATGGAATATACCCTAAAATTTTGAACCAGGGAACAAAAAACTTAAAAGAAACGAACAAACAACATTTATTTATTGTGTGTTTGTTTGTTTTGGGGGGGACACAATTTCCTTATATAATTGCTCTGGATATCCTGGAACTCACTTTGTAGACCAGGCTGACCTTGAACTCACAAGATATGCCTGCCTCTGCCTCCTGAGTGATGATATTAAAAGCATGAACCATCACCACCTGGCTCAGAATAAACTCTTGTTCAATTGCTTCTGTCAGGTACTTTTTTTGTAACAAGGAGAAAATTAAATAATACAACCATAAATAAGATTAATATACTTCACTTTAGGTATAATTGATGAGTAGATTTTGCATTTGTAGAAAAAAAATGAGTGTTTAGTATATGATTTTATATAAGGAGTAAATTTCTAGAGGACATGAGATGGTTCTGATTTTAATAAAGCAAAAGAGGGAAATAAAGCCATGGAGAGAAGCAAGTAAACATCTTACCAAGTGTAAGCTGTACTTTCAAATGCTATAGGGATCTTCTCTCCATATATGGCTTCATGTTCTAGAATGCATGGAACGAACCTCAGTGAAGGCAGAGTTATAATTCTCTTTTTTACCTTTTTCAAGTACAACCATTCAAATGCTATGCTTCTTTGGGAACTGATGGAATAATATCTATAAATTATTTTCTATAATATCTACAAATTATTTGCAACTAATTTAGAGTAACATTTCTTTTTGTTTCTGAATTAGTTCTACTTTCTTTTATAACATTCAAGCCTTCCCTTTTCTTCTAATAAAAGTAGCATACCCCAGAATTTTTATGTATAGGTGCTACATATATATGGTATGTGATGACTAAGTTCTGTTGCAATGCTTGGTTCTGTGACAATAGATTATCAAAGCTCCAAGACTGGACAGAGAAATTTAATTCCTCATATATCACTGGATATGTTGATATTGTACAGTATATCCTACTATGGTAAAGAAGAAGGAGGAACTTGGGAATGATTGAAGAAACTACATAACAATGTTTTAATGTGATCTCAGTTAAAGGATATCTTCTTAAATATTGTTTGGACATTGCAATGCAAACTATTCACTTAGCCACAGTTGCTCAGAAACTAATTTTTAAAAACTGAAACATTGATTAAGAATTCTGAATTCTGTTTTTTCTTCAGATGCTATAAAGTCCCAAGGAGCCATTAGTACTACATAAGGAAGGAAAAGGGAGATTTTATTTTTCATTAATAAGAAATACACTCCCCAACCTCAACCCTTCACAGTTTAAAAAAGAACCAGAGTGTCAACCTAGCTGTCAACCTTGATATATTGTAGACATAGATTAATGAGAAAACATCAGTAAATGCCAACAACAACAAAAGAAGACTAGAGCTGCCTCTAACATTACTGTGGAAATTTTCTGGAGAAAAGAAAGTTTCCTAACCATCTCATAATCAAGAACTCCTAGTTCATCAATATAATAGATAAGAAGACTTAATCTTCTCACCCAAGTGTATTGAGAATGCCTGTGTCCTGTTATCCTGAAGCCATACAGGAGGTTTATTAAATGCAAACAAATTCTTTTCAAAAGTCAAAGAAAAAAATGCACAGTCTAGGATGTGGTGGCATACCCTTGTAATCCCAGCACCTAGAAAAGTCAACAATGTGAGGATCAAGTTGACCCAGGTGAAGTCCCACAGGTGCAGGGTATTCTGCAGCTCTGTGTACAAGTCTCAGACCCAGAAAGAAGGTTGAGCTGAGGATGAGTAAGGCCCATAACACACAGAAACATTAGAATCTGATTGCCTACAACACAGAGAGAATTTGACCCAGGGGAACGTCCACAGTCCACAGCACAGGGATGGCCACAATTCCTTGAGAAAATGGTGACCCAGAAGAAAGAAGCTGATTCAGAGAAAGGCCCATAGGTGCAGGGAATTCTGCAATTCCTTGCAACAGAAGCTGTGGACTTCAGTAGAAACTGAATTTCACCTAGAGTAAGGCTCTTGGGCATTTGAGGAGGTTCACACTCTCTGCTGGAAACTACTGGCCCATGCTGGAAACTTGAGCTGTCTTTGTTCTTAAAGAAGACATGGGAGCCTAGGCAGTTTGGATGCTCAACTTACTAAACCTGGATGGAGGTGGGCGGTCCTTGGACTTCCCACAGGTCAGGGAACCCTGATTGCTCTTCAAGCTGATGAGGGAGAGGGACTTGATCGGGGGAGGGGGAGGGAAATGGGAGGCGGTGGCGGGGAGGAGGCAGAAATCCTTAATAAATTTAAAAAAAAATAAAATAAAAATAGTAAAAAAAAAAAAAAAGACATGGGTTCAGTTAAGAGTACATACAAGCATTAGAAGCTCCAGAGTTCCAGTCACAGGCAGCAAACCCAAGCTGACCCAGGACATCACCTGACTCTTAGAGGAAAACTAAGGGTTAAATCTCCAACCCTAAATATTAATTCCTTAGTAGAAAAATTTTATCTCAAACCTACTAGAACTTAGTTTTCTGAACATTGTTAAGTATTCTACTGAAAAAAGAATGCTAGAATAAAAAAATAATGAAAAAGTCAAACAACAAACTAATTCCAGACACAAATTTCAGCACAGCAGAAAAATAACACAAGGTACTAGGTCTTAAAACAAAATTACTAATCCCACAGTAATGGCTCCCAGTGGAATAATTTGGAAGAACTTTCAGGTGAGTAACTTAAAATAGTAACTATAATTATTTTCAAGCAACTCAAAGAATATTTGAATGCTATGTAAGAGAATCAAAAAAAAGAGGCAAATGAAGTGAGGAAATCAATCAAGGATATGAAAATAGAACTAAATAAAGAGATAGACTTACTGGACAATAAACAAATGGCAATGAAACTGGAAATGAAAACTCAGGTCAAATTAAGCACTCATTAAATTTGGAAATGGAAAAGTCTCATTTATGGAATGTAACAGTGAAAACCTAGCATCTTGGCCAGAAGACAGGTAGAGTAAGTGGATCAATTATGTGTTTTTTAAAATATTTTTTCTTTTTTGTAATTATACTGTGATGATATTATTTACACTGTCCCTTTTCTCCCTCAAAACCTCCTCTGGTAACCTTCTTCTATCTTGCTCTCTTTCAAATATGTGGATTCTTTTACTTTAATTGTTACATATATGTGTATATATATAAATGTGGGTATGTATGCATTCCTAAATACATAAGTAAAACTTGCAAAGTTTGCATGATATTACATACATATATGCAATATGTAATAATGTATTTAATAACACATAAATAGATTCTTTTACTTTAATTGTTACATATAGATGTGTATATATATGAATGTGTGTATGTATGCATTTCTAAATACATAAGTATAACTTGATAACTTGCACAGTTTGCATAGTATTACATACATATTTATGCAATATGTAATAATGTTTATAATAATGCATAAATATGCATGTTTATATGCGTACACATGTATGCCTGCTTTCAGGGCTGACCTTTGGTTTTGGATAACCATTTTGGTGCTCTTCAATGTTGAAGACTAATTTTTCCACTCTTAGCATTTTTTTGTATTTTTTAGTTTTAATTTATTTTTTAAAAATTATCTTTTCTCATTTCACATGCCAAATTCGCTTCCCACTCCCTACCCTCCTCCTGCTGTCTCCTCCTTCCCCTCTTCCCACTCCCCCATCCCATGCCCCATACAATCCTTAGAGAGCATAAGGTTTCCCATTGGGAGTCAACAAAGTCTAGCACATTTCTTTGAGGCAGGAACTGAATCAAATACCTGAATTCAATCAATCAACACACATATAAACACCTGATTTTTGACAGAAAAACAAAAAAAATGTAAAATAGAAAAAAGAAAACATATTTAACAAATGGTACTGGCATAATTGGATATCAACATGTAGAATAATGAAAGTAGATTCATGTCTATTGCCATACACAAAACTCAAGTCCAAATGGATCAAATACCTCAACATAAAACTAACCACACTCAACTTCATAGAAAATAAAGTGGGAAGTGCACTTGAATGCATTGGCACAGCAGATCACTTTCTAAATATAACCACAGGCACTGAGAGCAACAATTAATAAATGAGACTTCCTGAAACTGAGAAGCTTCTGTAAAGCAAAGGACATGGTCAATAAGGCAAAACGGGAAAAGATCCTTACAAACCCCACATCAGACAGAGGGTTGGTCTCCAAAATATACAAAGAACTCAGGAAATTGGCCATCAAAAGGATAAATAATACAATTAAAAAAATGGGATATAGACTTAAAGAATGCTCAACAGATTAATCTAAAATGACTAAAAGACACTTAAGAAAATGCTCTGAGAAATGGATTTAAAACAACTCTGAGATCCCATCTTTCACCTTTAAGAATGGCCGAGATCGACAGCTTGGTACAATATAGAGAGGGCCAAAAGGTAGGCTGCCACAATCCCCACATCCACTGGACCCTCCAAGCTACAAGTCCCACACTGCCCCCAAACTCACCTATCCTCCCACAAACTCAGTAGAATTCTAAAACACAGCCTGCTACAATACAGAGAAGACAAAGAGGTGAGTGTCCAGCCACCCAGCGGAACACCAGACTCTCTAGGTCCTTCATACAGGAGCAAAACTCCAGGACCCTCCCTCCGCCACCTGCCTCAAGCTTCTCTAATCAGTCAGTACCAGAATTTCCTGCAGTTAGGCTGCCCCAATATAGCCCATCTACCAGATCTTGCAAGCTACAAATCTCATCTGCCCCCAAACTATCCTGCAACCTCAGTGGAACTCTGAGACACAGCCTGATACTACACAGAGAGGACCATGAGGTAAGGAACCAGTCACCCAGAAGGATATCCCACTCTCTAGGCCCTCCATACAGGAGCAAAACCCCAGGCCCCCTCCCCCAACTGCAAGCAAGCAGGATAGTTTCCTACAGGTAGGCTGCCCCAATACTCCCTAATCCACTGACCCTGCAAGGGACAAATCCCACTCCAATCCTGAACCTCCCTCTGCCTTGCAACCTCAGAGGAACACTGAAACACAAGCTGTGATTACACATACTGGATCAAAAGAGCAAACTAGGAGAGCAGATCAAGAAAGCAGGCTAAGACAGACCTCAGTGGCTCCCTGACCCATACCAACAGTATAGAGCAAACCAAGAACAGTTCCAAAAGACGCAGAAGGTCACTGAAAGGATTGGAACAAAACACAAAGACACTGCCAGCATCAACTGAAGGAAACGGTGGGTAGGCGCCAATGCACTTCATCCAACAACCTAAAAAGCAGCATGGTAACACCAGAACCCAGTAGTCATACAAGAGGAAGACTTGATCATCCTAACCCAGAAAAAGTAGAAGGAAATGATTTTAAACATAACTTTATGAAGATGATGGAGATTTTTAAAGAGAAAATGAAAAACTCCCTTAAAAAAATGGAGGAAAAAACAAAAAATTAGAAGAAATTAATAAATACCTCACAAATGACTTTTAGACATAAAGCAATGAAAAACAAACCTACAATCCACAATCCCATTGTCTAAATGAAGAATATATAATAAATAATTACTATTATTACAATTACTGCCACATTCAATTGAGCTATATCTATATTGGACCTCTGTAGTGATCTTGTTTTACCCATGAGACAACTTTTATTAAGCCCTAACCATTTTTCATCTAGGTGTACTTCATGAATTGTTACTGAGGTAATCAATCATGTTTCCTCATCTTATTTGGCTCTTCTGTATGTGAAGTGTCTCAGATCCAGTTCTCCAAACATACACCATGGGACATGGCTTCTCTATACCTTTATAAAACCTCTGGGTTCCTGGGTTTAAAAATTCTTTTATGTACAAATTATTGAGAAGACAAATGGTTCTTAAAGCCAAGAACTAACATTTTTAACATGAAGACAAAAGTTCATTTTATTTTAGGAACTTTATTTCTGAGAGGCAGTGACATACTTATTACATACTACATGAAGAAACTACCTATATATGTCTCCTTTTCGTTGCTATAGTACAAAGTACATTCCATGAGAAGTCACAGTTACTAAACATAAATAGCCATTAACTTGATTTTTTTTCTTTGACCAAATTAGGTTTGAAACTTTATGTCAAATTTTATCAAATGTAAATTTACGTACTTTTTGCTTGTTTTGTATTGTCGAGGATCAGACCCAGGGCTTTGAGCATCCAACTCATAGGCAGTACCACATGGTTGTTTAAATGTAGGACACATTATGAACTTTGTGCCTGTGATTCTTCAATTGAGGAATATAGTTAAATTCTTTCCAAACTTAAACCCTAGCTCTCACAAAATTCATATATGTAGCAAGAGGAATTTGATACTTAGCTCTGGTTAGCCTAAAATTCACAAAGATCTACTTGCCTCTGCCTCCCGAGTGTTTGTTAAAGAAGTGTGCCAACATTCCAGGCCACATAAAAGCACCAGGTTACATGAAGTTTCTCTCTAACTCTTTATTATACATAATGATACAATGGTAACAAGCAAACTGATCCATGAACAGTTTCTTGAGGTGATAATAGAAAAAGTTGTTTTTCTTCGTAATGACATTAACACGTAGAATTTATTTATGAATCTAATTCTAATTTATAAATTAATTTTCTCAAAGAGACCTTGATACACATTGTAACACATGGAATCTCTGGCCATATATCTTTTTCCTTTGCGTTCATTAAAATCTCTGAAGCTTTCAGTCAGGATCAGTTCTTTGTGTTCATCATCTTTTCACTGTTCATGTCAGCTAAGACAAACAGAGGCAACCAGTAAATTCAAGATCATATCAGAATTAACTACTTAACTGTTAACATCTCCACCAAATATAAAGATAATTAAACCTTTATAGTACTACTGTTATTTCCTGGTCTGTGAATGCTTTACGATTTAGTTCATAAAAGTGATGACCCATTTAATATTCTTAAACAAATGTGATTACTTACTGTGAAAACTTCACAGTCATTTGTTTAAGGAACATGTCATCTGATTAAGTAGACTTGAATTCTGTGCCATCTAAACATAGAATACACCAGCCGTGGAACCAGCACAGCCACTGAGGCCTCTTGGGCTCATCTGCCCATCTCACAGAAATGAGGACAACTTTAGTATGTGACATGCATGACATGTGATAGGTTTTCAGTAAAATTAAGTATTTATTAAAGTTATTCATTTATACTGGGATGACAAAAGTATCCTTTTACCTTTAAAGAAAGATCTCCTGTTCTGACATCAGTATAAATTTATAATTTTTTCTTTTTTTTTTTTTTTGTTTTTTCGAGACAGGATATTTCTGTGGAACAGCACTAGCTGTTTTGCAACTAGCTCTTGTAGACCAGGATGGCCTCAAACTCATAGAAATCCACCTGCCTCTGTCTCCCCAGTGCTGGGATTAAAGGCATGAGTTACCACTGCCTGACAAATTTTATTTTTTTATGAGAATGAAGTATAGTTAAATACATGTATTTATCAGTCAATTCAAACTTTAGTTTTGAAATTTGAATCATAACTGACATGCAAACTGAAGTCCTGCTTAAATGCCTACTCTAAATCCTGAATATTGTGTTCAATCCTCTGGGCATAGAAAAAAATGAACTTGGGCTTCCTTTCAAGGTAAGGTTCTAAACACAGAACCTTCTAGAAAGTGAACCACTGCTGAGTGAACAGAGCTCACAGAAAGTAGTTGGTTGTCTATATGGGGACTCTTGGCATCTTCAGAGGTTGGTTGGGCAGAGAAGTATGTGAACATCAAGCTGGTCCATTAACTGTTGTGCAGAAATCAAAGTAGATCTGTTTTGCTTTGCTCTACAGAAACTGGGAATCTAAGTGGGGTATTTCCTTTTTAAGGAAGGGCAGAGAAGTTGGCGTGTATTGTGTATTTGTCTAGAATGTATTCACAAAACATGAAGCTTGTTATTTTTTTTAACTTTTTGGCATCATATTGAAATTTTTTATTTAGGTGTTGTTCCCTCAAGGAGAAGAAAATGCATGAAAGAGCCACTCCAGAGAAATATTCTTTTGGATTTTAAAACTGTTCATTTGATAATGTGTGTGTATACATGTGTGCATGTGTGTGTGTCTGTGTGTATAAATGACCTGAAAAGAAACCAGAGTATTGAAACTAATTATTTTAAACAGCTAAAGAGAAACTGATCAAGATAAATTAAATTATCTATCATGGGTGATGAATTAAATCATAGCTAAAGCATCAGAACTCTGAAATTATGAGACAGTGGCAGGTGGGAGGATTTATGAAATTTGAGCTATTGGTGAAAAGTCAGTGTTTCTGTTCAGGTGCTTATGATACAGGAGCTCATGGTTACATATACAAATGCGACAGATAGAAGACAAGTAGCTTAATTTCAAAAGAGATTTATTGATGTTGCACAACATAATTATTCAATCTCTCTAAGTGAATTTTTTGGTCTCCTTTTTGATACATTTTATAGTATGTCTGCATTTGATAAACTTACTCTTCCCAATGTTTGTGATTATAATTTCTAAACTATAGAGACAAATAAAACCCTCCTATATTGGTACTCAAAATTTATCTGTAAATTCTGGAATGAAAATAATCAAATACTAGTATCTAGATAACCTGAAGGAAATGCTGACCACTTGCACAAGTTAGAGAGTCATAACCAAACTGAGGAAAGTAATGCATTTGCTCACAGGTCTACCAGGCTGTTTATTAATGTCACATGTGACTTCTGACTTGATAAGAATTTCTGCAATTGTTTTCTGTTTGCATGGATTTTTGTTTTGTTTAGTTTTGTTTTCCAAACTTGGCTTTACCTTTGAAGCAGAATTAAGGTCTATTCTGTTTTTTTTTTCAGTGTACCAAAAAGAATGCCAAGCAAAAGCTTCAAATTAGAAGTCATCTTACATTTCTAGGGCCCTACTCTTTAGGCCTTAGACTCTGAGGCACATCCCGTGCCCCACTCCTATCCGAGAGCCCCGGAGACCTGGGAGCAGCATCCCCACACCCCTCAACCATACCTCATGCCATCTGAGACCAGCAGAGTTTTGGCCCCAACCCCCTACCTAGAGAGGTGAGTATCTGGCTCCCTGTCTGGAACGCCCTAGTCTCTAGGCTACAGTCCCTAGAAGCACACCCCATGCCCCATTCCCACCCATCAGAGCCCAGGAGACTGTGGGCTGCATCTTCCCCACACCCCCATTCATCCCTCATGGCATTTGTGACCACCAGGGCCTTGGCCCACCCCCACCTGGAGAGGTGAGTATCTGGCTCTCCTACTGAAGAGCCCAATTCTCTATGTCATAGTCCCTGGAGGTCATCCTGGTCTCCTCCATACCCAGCAAAGCCCCAAAGACCTGGGAGCAGCCTTCTGACACCTCCAACCACCCCGCAATGGCGTATGAGACCACTAGAACATTGGCTCCACCAATACTTGGAAAGAGCTTGGCTGTGAATGCACCTGGAGGGATGAGTCACTGTGTCCCTGGCTGGTGGACCCTACTTTGTAGGCCGTAGCTCCCTAGACATATCCCACATCCTACCAGTTATAATTATAATTATGCTGGCCTTCCCTGTTACCTGGGTACCCTCTCCCTTTAAGAGATTATCTCCAGCCACTCCAAATCTCTCCCTTCCAGTATAGGCAAACTGATCTTGCCTCTCTCTCTCTCTCTCTCTCTCTCTCTCTCTCTCTCTCTCTCCCTCCCTCTTCTCTCTTTTCCCCTCCCCCTCTCCCCCTCTCTCTGTGTATGTGCGGTTCCCTCTCTTTCTCTCTATCCTTCATAACCATCCTTACACCTTCCCAATACCCACTAAATAAATTCTCCATACCCAAGCTCTCTCAACATGGCATATTTCTCTCTCCCAACCACCGCAATCTCCCACCTGCTGTGAGAACTGTCAGGGTCATCCGAGCTGTCAATCATAGCACTACCCAGACCCAAGGAAGCCCTAGAGACCTGGGAGCTGCCTTCCCACACTTCTAACTACCCAATGGGATCTGCAAACATCTGACTCTAGGCCCTGTCTATACCTGGAGGAGCTTCAGAGCCATACCACCATCCATCAGAGGTATGGACCTACCTGGACCTGAAGGAAGAACAACCATTTAAGCACAGGCCCTACCTGCACTAACTGGAGGAAGAGGGACCCCCTGAATCACAGACCCCACCTGCATCCACTGGAAGAAGAGATGGGCAGATAGAAGTCTAAAAACACATTCAACAGCATAAAGAGCATATGGCATCACCAGAAACCAATGGTTCTAAAGAAGCAAGACCTGAACATCACAATGTAGATGAAGCCACAGAAAATGACATTAAATATAACTTTATAAAGATGACAGACACCCTTAAAGAGAAAGTGAGACATTTCCTTAAAGAAGTGGAAGAAAAGACAAACAAAAAATTAATCAACAAATCCCTTAAATAAAGCATAGAAAGCTAAGAAGTAAATGTTTCAAGACTTGAAAGCTGAAATAGAGACAATAAAGAAAACACAGACCAAAGGAATCCTGGAAATGGAAAATCTGGGTAAATGATCAGGAAATATAGATGCAATCATAGCCAACAGAATGCAAGAGATAAAGAAAGAATCTCAGGTGTTGAAGATACGCCAGAGGAAATAGATTCATCAATCAAAGAAAATCTTGGATCCAACAAACTCTTAAAATAGTATATCCAGGAAATTTGGGATACCATGAAAAGAGCAAACCAAAGAATAATAGTAATAGAAGTCCAACTTAAAGTCATAGAAAATATATTCAACAAAATTGTAAAAGAAAACTTACCTAACATAAAGAAGGACAGGCCGATGAGAGTAAAAGAAACTTACAGAATACCAAATAGATTGAACAAAAAAAGTCACCTTGCCACATAATAATAAACAAAACACTAAACATACAGTATAAAGAAAGAATATTAAGAGATACAAAGAAAAAAGGCCAATTAACATATGAAGGCAGATCTATCAGAATTAGGCCCAACTTCTCAATGGAAACTTTGAAAGTCATAAGGTCCTGGATAGACATTCTGCAGACACTAAGAGACCATGTATGCCAACCCAGACTATTATACCCAGCAAAGCTTTCAATCACCATAGATGGAGAAAACAAGATAACCCATGACAAAATCAGGTTTAAACAATACCTATTCATAAATCCAGCCCCACAGAAAGTACTATAAGAAAAACTCCAACCCAAAGAAGATAGCTACACACACAAAAGTAGAGGCAATAGATAATCCCATACCAGCAAAACACAAAGAAGGAAAACACTCATGCAATTGCTTTTCTCTAGTTTAAAAATACAGAAAAGTTCAAGAGACTTAGAGTAAGTGTCCAAAGTACATAATTAATGATGATGAAAATCAAACCCAACTTTTTCTAACAATAAAGCTCAGGGTACTGCCTTAAACTGTGGGTAGGATTTGCTCTATGGTTTTTAAGTTACTACCTGACATTAGTGTTCATTTCAAATGAAAGATTGATCAAGAGAAGATGCTGGGAGGCAAACATTGCCCCAGGAGAGTCAGGCCCAACTATGTTAAGCAATAGATGGTTGAAACTCAGGCCAGGTACATGTGTCTAGTGTGCTTGAATGAAATTTCTAACACAGCTTTGACTTTTGGGAAAACCATTTGCTGTCCTTTGCTATCAACTTATATTGACCACAATCCTTTTGAGTATCTAATGTTCCCTTAATTGCACCTTCACCGGAAGCATCCTGTGCCCCTCTATCCATTTTACAGTGGAGTACCCGAGTCACAGCATTGAAATCCAGTAATGCTCAGAGTTCGGGGGCGGGGGGAGGGGGATTGGGTTAATTAAAATGTGATCATATTTCAAATAAATAAAATAAATGTAAATTTAAAATTAAGTACATTCTGTTTGTCTTCTCAGTTTGGAAATGTTTTAAAATCATGCTAATATAGGTATCAGCAAGCTGTGAGAGTGAGCTTCATGGTCTGGGGGAATGCCAACTGGCCAATGTTCTCCTAAACATTTGGAAATCTGCAGTGAACTGTTTGCATTAACATTTTCTCTGAATTTACATGTTTGCTTACAGTACTTTATAGTTTATATGCATATAGACTCAGCTGTGTGAGATGAATTTACATATAATATCTTTGCTATAACATTATATGTACTCTTAAAATTTTTATAAAAGAAGATCTACGGAATAGAATTCGATTAAATACTTAAGGCACAAGAGAATTCTGTGCTCATTGAAATTCTGGTTATATCCTCTAATACTAAATGGAATGGAATGTATCTTATACATTATAATTAATTTCATTAAGAACAAAGTTGTTATTTTATATGTTACATGTAAGTATGTTTTTTGGAAGGCTATTATAAAATTTTTGGTATATCATGAATAGCAGGATTTTGTGTGATATTCTAATTTTTTATTTAAAGAATATGTAGTATTTCTTAGGGCTAGAGATGTAGCTCAGAGGTAGAGTACCTGTCAAGCATGAGCAAGAACCTGAGTTCCATCCTTATCACAGCCAAGGGAAATGGAGCATGTGCATGTACTCAGGTGTACACACACACACACACATTTGTGAAACAAGCTGTATTGTGATATCAATTGAACCAAGTTGTCAACAATGTGTTTTTCTCTACTTAAATATTCTCTCGATTGTTATTTTGAATTAGATTAGCATTTGTTTGTCCTAACCATATTTCCATGAAATAAAAACATATATGATGTTTACTTTATTAACTTGTCTGGAATTAAGAGAAAAAAATGTGTAATCGGTGATTTTTCAAAGCCAAGATTTTCTGTGTCACTGTCTTTATATTGTCTTAATTACTCCCATTCTTGCTGAAATGTTTTAAGCCTCATTAAAGAGGAAGGATGCATTGATAAGTGTAAATAAATAATTATATATCTTCAACTTTGAATGCTAGAAGGCTTCTGACTAGATAGATCTGTTTTAAACACTCCACAATGAAGAACTAAGTCCCAATGTGACTCTTGATAGTGTCAGACTGCTCACATCAAAATGATACTGGAAGCTACAGCAAATTGTTCTGCCTCTGAAACATGAAGTCTTAGTTGGACAGTCATGTGTGTGAACTAATCTCACATTTCAAAGTGAGCCTTGAATCTATGTCAGGTTCCAATATTGTTTTGAAGTGAATTAGTTCTTTTTTTTTATTGATTTTTATTAAGCTCTACATTTTTCTCTGCTTCCCTCTCTGCCTCTCCACTCCCCCTTCCACCCTCACCCAAGGTCACCATGCTCACAATTTACTCAGGAAATCAGGTCTTTTTCTACTTCCCATGTAGATTAGATCTATGTAAATCTCTTTTAGTGTTGTCATTGTTGTCTAAATTCTCTGGGATTGTGGTCTGTAGGCTTTCTTTGCTTTCTGTTTAAAAACCACCTATGAGTGAGTACATGTGATAATTGTATTTCTGTGTCTGGGTTACTTCACTCAAAATAATGTTTTCTAGCTCCATCCATTTTCCTGCAAAATTCAAGATGTCGTTATCTTTTCTGCTGTGTAGTACTCCATTGTGTAAATGTACCACATTTTCCTTATCCATTCTTTGGTCAAGGGGCATTTAGGTTGTTTCCATGACAAACAATGCTGCTATGAACATAGTTGAGCACATGTCCTTGTGACACGATTGAGCATCCTTTGGATATATACCCAAAATTGGTATTACTGGATTTTAAGGAAGGTTATTTCCTAATTTTCTGAGAAATCAGCACACTGACATACAAAGGGGCTGTGCCAGCTTGCATTCCTACCAGCACTGCAGAAACGTTCTTTTTCCCCCCACAACTTCTCCAGCATAAGCTGTCATCAGTGTTGTTGATCTTGGTCATTCTTACAGGTGTAAGGTGGAATCTGGGAGTTGTTTTGATTTGCATTTCTCTGATGACTAAGAATGCTGAGCATTTCCTTAAGTGCCCTTCAGCCATTTTAGATTCATCTGTTGAGAGTTTTCTATTTAGGTCTGTACTCCATTTTTTTATTGGTTTATTTGATCTTTTGGTGTCCAATTTCTTGAGTTCTTTGTATATTCTGGAGATCAGACCTCTGATGTGGGATGGGTGAAGATGTTTTCCCATTCTGTAGGCTGTCGTTTTTGTCTTGTTGACTGTGTCCTTTGCTTTACAGAAGCTTTTCAGTTTCCGGAGTTCCCATTTATTAATTGTTTCTCGCAGTGTCTGTGCTGCTGCGGTTATATTTAGGAAGTGGTCTTCTGTACCAATGTGTTCAAGTGTACTTCCCACTTTCTCTTCTATAAGGTTCAGTGTGGCTGGCTTTATGTTTTGGATGCTGTCTAAATTTCTCAAAATGACTTTCCTTTTCTTTGCAATTTCTTTCCTCATTTATCTTTACCCTTATATGCTCTACTACATTGAAACTCTCTAGATTTTTTTTTGGGGGGGGGTATTTTGAGACAGAGAGTTCTTGTTGTCCTCGAACTCACTGAGATCCACCTGCCCCTGCCTCCCAAGTGCTGGGATTAAAGACATGCGACAACACTGCCTGACTTAGTGTAGAAGCCGAAAAATGAAGCCACATTTTCACCTTGTCTGATGGTCAGAGATTTTGGGACTAATAGGTTTAATTGAACCTTCTAACTCAGGAGGTAGTTGCCTGGCCATTTTGAAGTTAAGATAGCTCGATGGTGCCATCCTGACAGCAGGTGCACTTCTGCTCCTTTCTTTTGTAACTATGAGGTCAATAGAAATGCTTAGAAGCTATTTGGCCCAGGAGCCAAGGAACCGATATGGTTAATTCTATGGCTTGTAACAGAGGTGAGGATTCAGGAATTCTTTTAATTTTATGATTACAAGATTTAAAATAAAAAAGCAAGGATACTAAAAATCAGCACAGCTATACCTGCCTGAACTTCTGGTCTCAGGCTGCAGTCTCAGAGCCACTGTAAAGACAGACAACGCTAACACTGGCCTCTGGTAGGACTGTGAATCATAAAAAGCATGACCTGTGCCCTGAACCGTCAGAACAGGCCAGACTGCCTGGTCCCAAGTACCCAGGCAGGATGGCCAGCTGGCAGAGGGAGCATGGCTAGCATCCAGCTACATGGCTCAGCTTCAGCTAAGAGCCTAGCCTCACCTGACAGCCAAGCTGAATAAAAAATAGCCTCAGGGAAGTACAGCTTCAGGCCAGTCAAGGGTCTGTAAAAACGTAAATAAGCAGGTTAAATATGCTTTCTCTTTCCATTATATATTTTTTTTTGCTTCTTTGTCAAAAATGTGGTGTTCATAAGGGTGTGGATTGATATCCAGGTCTTTGATTTGGTTCCATTGGTCCTCGTACCTGTTTTTATGCCAACAGCAGGCTGTTTTCAGTACTGTAGCTCTGTAGTATAGTTTAAGGTTAAGAATTGTGATGCCTCCAGAAGTTCCTTTATTGCATAAAATTGTTTTGGCTATCCTGGGTTTTTTGTTTTTCCATATGAAGTTGAGTACCATTCTTTTGAGATCTGTGAAGAATTTTGCTACAATTTTGATGGGCGTTGCATTGAATCTGTAAATTGTTTTTGGTAAGACTGTCATTTTTACTATGTTAAATTTTTACCTACCCAAGAGCGTGGGAGATCTTTCTATTTTTTCGTGCCTTCTTCAATTTTTTTTCTTTAAAGATTTAAAGTTCTTGTCATACAGGTCTTCCACTTGTTTGGTTAGAATTACTCCAAGATATTTTGTGCTATTTGAGCCTATTGTTGAAGGGTGATATTTCTCTGGTTTCTTCCCTAGCTCATTTATCATCTCTGTAAAAGAGGTGCATTTACATTGTTTCCAGATTCTTGCTAGGACAGTTAATTCTGCTATGAATATAGTTGAGCACGTGTCCTTTTGGTGTGATTGAGCATCCTTTATAGATATACCTAAAGGTATTGCTGAATCTTGAGGTAGGTTGTTGCCTAGTTTTCTGAGAAATCACCATACTGGTATCCAAAGTGGCTATACCCGTTTTCACTCCCATCAGCAAAAGAGGAGTTTCTCTTTACCCCACATCATATCTAGCATAAGCTGTCATCAGTGTTTTTGATCTTGGCCAGTCTAGCAGGTATAAGATGGAATCTCAGAGTTATTTTGGTTTGCATTTTCTCTAATGGCTAAAAATGCTGAGCATTTCTTAAGTGTCTTTCAGTCATTTTAGGTTCATCTGTTGAGATTCTCTGTTTAGGTCTGTACCCCATTTTTTGTATTATTTGTTCTTTTGATGACCAATTTCTTGAGTTCTTTGCTTATTTTGGAGATCAGCCCTCTGTCCATCATGGAGCTGGTGAAGATGTTTTCCCATTCTGTAGGCTGTCATTTTGTCATGTTGACTGTGTCCTTTGCCTTACAGAAGTTCTTAGTTTCAGGAGATCCTGTTTATTAATATTTATATTTAATTATAATTATATTTAGGAAGTGGTCTCCTGGGGTCAAGGGTATTTCCTACTTTCTCTTCTATGAGGTTCAGTGTGGATGTTTTATGTTGAGGTCTTTGATCCATTTTGACTTGAATTTTATGCATCGTGATAGCTATGAATCTATTTTCATTCTTCTAGATGTTGATGTCCCATTATGCCAGCACCATTCATTGAATATGCTTTCTTTTTTCCATTTTCCTGTCAGCTAGGCAGACCTGCAGCCTTCATTAGAAAGATAGCTTACAAACTTTTAAGAAGACATACAATGGCTAAGACCTTATTTAAAATTTTCTGTGGGAGATCTTGAGCCACTAAGTAAAATTCTTAAGGGGAGTAGTGATCCAAATTCCAATAGACAGCTTACAGAAGCAGACAAACAAGTACACAAGCAGGAAGAGCATGCTATACAAAACCAGAAAATACAATATATTAATTATGGTCAGCCTTGGCAAGTATGTATATTACCTACAAAACTTATACCTATAGCAGTTTTATGGGAAAACAGTCTGCTTTCATGGCTGCAACTTTCTGTTTCACCAATTAAGGTATAAGGCCCTTATTTTGAAGCAGTAGTTTGCTTAGCACAGAAGAGCAAAATAGGATCTAGGAGGTATTTTTGCAGAGAACCTGCTATGATTAATATTTCTTATACTAAGCAAAAATTGATTTTTTTTTAAAATAGTGATTCTTAGATGACTTCATTTGCTCAATTTCAAGACCAGATTAATAAACTTCTCCAGCTGATCATTCACACAACTATTTTTCTTTATTTTTCCTAAAGTTGTAGCTGACGATCCCTTAAAGGATGTTATGCTAAATTTTACAAATGGTTCTTCCAATGGTAGAGAAGCACATATTATTGTTAATGGTGAAATGGAATTGTGGAGCATTTTCCATGGCTCCTTGAAAACAAAAGGATAAAAACAGGAAAATTAAGAATCACCACATAATGCCTTAAGTCATGCATTTTTCATGCATGCCCATGAACAATCTGCTGTGGACAGATTTTGGTAACATGGCACCAAGGCGACCTTTGCTAAGGCAAAGTGAAAAAAAGCCTTGCACTGGATTATGGAAAAGATCCAACACTGTATTAATTTTGGGTAGAGGATAAGTTTGCACTTTTTTCACAGGAAAAATATAAAGCTCGATAAGATGGCTGTTTATACAGCAAAGGAGTGCCAGCTCTGATGACATCATAGCTGCTAGCACCCCATATAGGAGTACAAGCCCTGATGACTTTGCAGCCACTGATGTCCCCATAGGAGAAGTAAAAGAGGTTCCTAAACCCATGACCCTGGCTTCTTTTCCCACCATGCTGCAAGTCAAGGAAAGGGGCACCTGAACCAGTGTTCCTTACTGAAAACTACTTGCTGCAATCTGACAAAGGAAAGATCGTGGAGAAGACTGGTAATTTCCAGCCTCTTGATGGACTTGCTATGCAGATTTCCAGACACAGGGAATCTGTTTACCATGGAGCCAGACCAGAAACACAGACTGAACATTGGACTGATTTGCTCTTTGGGACTCAGAATTCATTTCCTCTCAGGGAAAAAAGGACTCACTCGTTACAAGGAGTGACTGATAGCCCCTCTTCAAATTCGAGGAGGGTAGCCTAAAGGGGTTTGGCTGCTGCTCAAAGACTGGGACAACTATTTAAAAGCGGCAATGCCTTCACGGCCTCCTGTCAGATTTGTCAAAAGTCAGATCCCAGGACCAAATATCGCAGTTTCCCTTTCCCTACCCACCAAGCCAGAGGCTCCCTTCCGGGAACCGACTGGCAGTTGGATTTTACTCATATGCCCACAGTCAG
>NC_022029.1:12676154-12678196 GCF_000317375.1 Microtus ochrogaster
TGTGTGTCCCACACCCTTCGCCCTTTTGTGTTTCCCTCCCCCATTAAAGCGAACCCACGTGGGAGCCGCCGTGTCGTGTCTGTGTTTGTTCCGCCGTGCGTGTCTGTCCCGTGCCCCGTGTTCAAGAAGAACACACGCACCCCCCGTTTATTATTTTTTAAGAAGAACACTCTCACCATCAGAAAAACCATTTTTGTCTTTTGATTAGAGTGGATTTAAGAGAATGTGATATGACAAATTGTGAGTTTATTGTTAATTCCCATTCTAGAATTGTGACATTGACCTGGTAATGTTTGTAACTGCTTTACTATAAGATGTTAAGAAAAGTTTAACATTTCCTACGAGTACTTGGACTTAACATATTCGATACAAAATTTAGATCTTGATACAGTAAAAAACTTGTTAAGAAGTGTTCTACACCAACTGAAGAGGGCAATTCCAACCCTGGTGGTCCCCTCTACTTTAATTAGGAGGCTGTAGTCATTAGGAGCTTGATTATCCACAAAGCATTTTCCAATTGCAGATGAACTCTCTTGACAAAAAGGTTAGTTCTGAGAAGCAAAACCCAAAAGTATTTTTCTCCCTTAATCTCCTTTGTTTACAGAGGCAAGCAGTCAGTGCCGGGTTTGATCTCCCCCCACACCCAGGTGCGTAAGGCATAATTACAATGCATGTTTCAATGTTTCTAGGAAATGGGGAAGTGTTCATCCAAGGCAGACACGATCATTGGTCCTGTTGCCAAATCACAGGATTTATTAAAACTAATTAGAAGAGAGAAATTGTGGTGGCTGGAAAAATGGAGGTCCATTTTCAACTTGCCTGATGGTCAGAGTTTTGGGGACAAACAGACTTAATTGCACGTTCTAACTCAGGAGGTGGTTGCCTGGCCATTTTGAAGTTAAGAAAGCTTGGTGTCATCCTGACAGCAGGTGGTCAGGATATGCAGATATGCTTCTGCTCCTTTCTTTTGTAGCTATAAAGTCAGCTAGAGAAGGGTGGTTTTCAGTGAAAGTGACTTGGGGCACCTAGCTACCTAGACAACAGAATGCTAATGATTGGATGTCTCAGAGTCTGACTGTGTGAGTTAATCTTTTGTATCATGTTAATAAAGTCTTTTGTTACCTTCTCCCCTAGTTTACACTGGGTATAAAAGCTGTGGAAAAATAAATACAGGTGATTTCAGGGTCTGAGTAATTTTTGAAATACTCTCCCCATACTGTCTTATTATTTTTATGTGTCTTCACATTCCTTACTTTTATTTCTTTCCATACCCCTACTCTGGTAAGAAGTATTTTTGTCGAAGCCTGTCCTCAACAACTGAGAATGTTTTTATAAGAACTTAGTAGGTAGTCAAAAATGTTTTATTGCGGGGCTGGAGAGATGGTTAAGAGCATTGCCTGCTCTTCCAAAGGTCCTGAGTTCAATTCCCAGCAACCACATGGTGGCTCACAACCATCTGTAATGAGGTCTGCTGCCCTCTTCTGGCCTGCAGGCATACACACAAACAGAATATTGTATACATAATAAGTAAATAAATAAATATTTAAAAAAATGTTTTATTGCAAACAAAGGTGAAAATAAATCTTCATGATTTCTGTTTTTTTTACTATATTTCAGAACAATTTTTTAATTTATTATTACTTATTTATTTATTAAAGATTTCTGTCTCCTCCCCGCCTCTGCCTCCCATTTCCCTCCCCCTTCCCCAATCAACTCCCCCTCCCTCATCAGCCCAAAGAGCAGTCAGGGTTTCCTGCCCTGTGGGGAGTCCAAGGACCTCCCACTTCCTTCCAGGTCTAGTAAGGTGAGAATCCGAACAGCCTAGGCTACCACAAAGCCAGTACGTGTAGTAGGATCAAAACCCAGTGTCATTGTTCTTTACTTCTCAGCAGTCCTCAATGTCTGCTCTGTTTAGCGAGTCCGGTTTTATCCCATGCTTTTTCAGACCCAGTCCAGCTGCCCTTGGTGAGTGCCCGATAGAACATCCCCATTGTCTCAGTGTGTGGGTGCATACCTTGCGGTCCTGAGTTCCTTGCTCGTGC
>NC_022029.1:12678335-12687048 GCF_000317375.1 Microtus ochrogaster
TGAGCTTATAATTTGCAATCCTAGAGAAGCTAAATAAGAAGGTGAACCCAAAGAAAAACATATAGGCATCCTCCTGAATATTAACCTTCACCAGGCGATGAAAGGAGACAGAGACAGAGACCCACATTGGAGCACCGGACTGAAACCCCATGATTTCTGTTTTGTTAGAAGTAGTAGAGCAGTCAAATGTCTAGGTCACAACAGGTGTTCAGTAAATGTAAGTTTTAATGTAGCTAGTTCTATGGACAGAACACTGTCTTTGGACACTCAGGTTTCTCTTTAATGGTCACTGAAGATCGCTCCTGTTTAATGTTAAAGTATAATGTGCCGTTTCCATGGAAAATGGTAATATGACTCAAGATGCACCATAACAGACCCCAAGTACAGCTGTGACCTCTGTCCCCATTAAAATCAAGACAGAACATGGTCTTTGGGGCAGAGATTCTTGGACTCATAGCACAGTTCTGCACTTAGTAACTACATGACTATATGTGTAGCTAGGTTTTTTTTTCTCTTTTGACTTTTTAGGGGGCCTACCACCCAAACCCCAAATAATCAGACATGGAGACTTATTCTTTCTTATGAATTCCTGGCTTTAGCTTGGTTTGTTTCTTGTCAGCTTTTCTTAAATTATTGCTTCTATATTTTGCCTCTGGGCTTTTGTCTTTCTCTATCCTATATACTTTTATTTACTTCTTACTCTGTGACTGGCTATGTAGCTGGGCAGCTGACCCCTAATGTCCTCCTTTCTTTCTCTTCTTGCTCCTTGATCTTTTCATCCCACATTTCTCCTCCTATTTATTTCCTCTGCTTTCCAGCCCTGCCTATTCTTTCTCCTGTCTTTCTCTTCATCTCTCTATTTGACCTATAAGGGGTTTTAGATAGGCAAAGAACTACAGCTTCACAGAGTTGAATAAAGGCACACAAAAGAATGCAGTACTTTTGCATCATCAAACAAATATTCCACAACATAGACAAATGTAACACATCTTCAACTAATATTCTACAACACATACACAAAAGCTTCATCTCATAAAAATAAAGTCAAAATGCACCATTATTTTTGGGTCTTATTTTTTGGGGGAGTACTGAGATAAATAAAGTGTCATGCTTGGTCCAATTCAAACTTTGGAATTAGATCAATAAGCAGCAAACTCCCTATTGTCCTGAGTGAGCTTGAAAAGGGAAGACTTCAGTACTGACATCTAATGGTTCCAGGAAAATCTGATTAAGGATCATAATGTTACCTTGAACTATTCATATATAAGGAACCAGAAGCTCAATTTTCCCATCCTCCTCCCCTGTTGCTCTTCATTGCTTGCCTCTTGCTTCTACATTTATTCCTATTCATTATTCTTCCATCTTCATTTATAAATAGGACTTGCTTGAATCAATCTGTCATGATTCACCACAGTGGCAATCCATCTAAAATGCAGGCATATTTCTTTATATCAACATATTTAGATTATTTTTAGTGAATTGAAAACTGTGGAAAGTCTAAGTGTTCAAGTTTAGGAAGTATATATTTTTTGTTTTCTTTTCTTGTTTAGTAGTTTTGGAGACAGATTCTTAAGTTACTTTGACTGTCCTTACTGGGATATGAGGCAGAGGTCAACCTTGAACTTCTGAACCACATGCCTCCCCCTCATATGTTCTGGGATTACAGGCGTGTGCCATCATGTTGGAGGCCATAATCTAATTTTATGTTTTATAAAGCAGGGAAGCAAAAATGTCACATCCTTTGAGAATAAGACCTTATATCTATAAGGTGAGGATCTCTCCTGCTTAAAAAATTTGAAGTGTGGTAAGGTAAAATACCAGGGAAAATGGAAGTATTTGCTTATTTCTTGATACAAACATTATTATGATCATGTTCAGTATTATCACTTTTTACAGTCTCAGTACTTGGGATAGATTAGAACAATATTTGCATCCATGAGTGACTGTACTCACAATCAAACTGCTACGCATTGTGTTGTATCTCACCTATGAAGGGCTTTTGGTCCTTGTACTGAAAACACAAACATCTTCCCTACCCCCTTTCTTCTCTCTTCCATCCCTTCCACCTCCCTCCATTTTTTTTTTCTTTTTGGGACCACTTTGTGGCTTCCTATGACTATATGACTTAAATAGGTGGTGCAAAGTCCTGGGAGCCCTTGCCCACACGATTTATTTTACCTCTGTTGCATGAAAATAACTATTTGAGAAATAAGAAGAGATGTATTCATAAACCACAAGAAGTAGGAAGAGATGTATTCATAAGCAATCTTGCATGGACACAGAGTACAATTTTGTTTTTCTGACACACCAGCAATTCTTTAAATATTTATTGTCAACGTGGGGAATTCAGGTGCAGACTGCAGGCATATTTAGGATTCTAATAGGCTTTCTCAGCAGGACTGCTTAAAACAGACCATCTGCCAGATGAAACCTTAGAACTAATTTTCAAACATTTCCTTCAAGAATAGTTAAAACTAGCTGCATTCCACCATAACATACTGGAGTGAACCTGGGGTTTTGCCTTTGAGAGTTTGTGTTTATCCCAGAATCAGTGCTTCTTTTCGAGAACACCAGAAGGAGACACCTGCACAGTCATGGATGACTGACATTTAGTGCTGTAAACCAGCCTGAGAACAAAATATGAATCATAGATGGGAGATATGATGCCTTTTATGGCAGCAAAAGCAGTCAGAAAATGTAGTTAGAATGTCCCTTCCATCTCTTCTTTTCAGGCTTAGTGGATAGGTGTAGTGCAACAAATCTCTGTCACTTGAATAAAATGCCTCAGAATTCTATCAAGCAAAAATTTTAATATAATGATTAAATTACATTTGTCTTTACAATGGTTGTTTTACCAAAGATGTGATGGTGATGATGGTGTGTGTGTGTGTGTGTGTGTGTGTGTGTGTGTGTGTGTGAAAGAGAGAGAGAGAGAGAGAGAGAGAGAGAGAGAGAGAGAGAGAGAGGAGAGAGAGAGAGAGAGAACTAGCCACAATATCCTTAAACCACCAAAAAATATTGTTTCATCAGTTTGTGAGAGCAAGTCTTAAGAAGTTAGATTTGTGCTGTACAGCTTTAGATGCCAGTCACAATTAGTCTTCAGCCTCTGTAACAAATCTTTATGATTTGAAAAGATAATCTTCCTCTCTTCCGAATTTTCCTCCCTGTCTTCCTTCCCTCCTTGTCTCCCTCCCTTTTTGCCTCCTTGCCTTCCTACCTCTCTTCTTTTCCTCTTGTCTTCTGGCACAAATGAATAAATTTGGTATATTTAAGTGTTCAGCCCTCCTTTTTTGTTTTGATACTTCAAATTGTTTCATTCTGGAAGGTTTAGTTTTCTATAAAATCTAATTAAACTCTCTGTATATTACCTAATATGAGGTAGAGGAGACATTTTATGGGACTCAGCGAGGAGGAGGAAGAGCCACAGTCGAAATAAGGGCAACTACAGAGAAGTGTCAAAAAGGACATAGTTATGTCAGGGACAAATTCATAGCTGCCCTCCATAGCAGAGTTATGACATTCAAACTGAGTTCTTTGCTACCCTTATGATAGTCACAGTGAAAATACAAAGAGAGAAGCTAGCTTCTTTACAAGTTCTTTTTTTTAGCCAAGTTTTGGAAACTTTCGACCAGCTCCGGAATTACCTATAGCAATAGTTCTCAGTATTCCTAAAACTGTGACCCTTTAATACAGTTCCTCATGTTCTGATGAACCGTCAACCATAAAATTATTTTCATTACTATTTCATAGCTGTAATTTTGCTACTGTTGTAAATCATAATGTAAATATCTGTGTTTTCTGATGGTTCTAGGTGACCCCTCTGAGAGGGTCATTTAACACCAAAGGGTTCCAGTCCATAGATTGAGAACCACATTGTTAAAACCTCCAGAAGTATGGCCCACAATTTTCTTGTCACTCTCCCTGCTTTGACCAGATTTCTCTTAAAGTTAGTGCTAAAACTGAGTAACCAGCCCAACTGACACACCCAAGACAGAAGTGTTCTTCTCTGAGTCATCTCTTCTCAAATGAGACCTTCTGAAGCTAAACCAAAGGGCAGGAGATGATTTTTTTTGATTCTTAGTTACAGCTGGATAAATCTCTCCCATTTATTTCACCTAGGAAAATCAAGCCCCTTGACCTATTACATCAAGTTTCAAGTAGTCTAAAGACCTTGACCAATATTAGCAGAATTCTTCTTACCCCTCTGTGCAAAGTAGTCAGATGTGCTTACACAGAACCTAAGCAATTAGGTAATGTTATCCTTAGCAGGGTTGAAAAGGTATTTTCAAAGAGTTGGCTTGACCAAGTCCCTCTTCCATTGCATTCTTATATGGTATTAAAAGAAACAGATGTCCAGTGTGTCTCAGTCCTTTCCTTTCATTGTTATTTCACTGTTTCTTTTTAAAACATAAAATAGTGACTATGGTAAAACTGTGGCTTTTCTCTTGATATTGTAGAAACTACTGTCTTCTCATCCTATAGGGGCAAGCTGGTCATCAAAAGCCTTGGAGATCTCTGTTTGACTCCAGACTCTAACATGTAGTGGATCGTATTTTTTTTCTACATAACAGTTCTCTGAGGCTTATGCCTATTCCCAAGTTTATCCAGTTTATATAACTAAGGAGCAAACTTCTATTATACTTGAGCCCTCCTTACTGGGTAGTTTACTTTATGCAAAGGATCTTAATTCCATCTACTCTTCTAGATGTGAGGAAGAGACACAGCCTAGGCTTCCTGGAGGTGCCACATTCTATTAGCATCCAGAACTATCCTTTTGCCAAATGGAGCTCAAGAAAATAAAAAAAAAAATTCTGGAGATCTAAAAAAATGATCAAATAAGCAAGCACACTCAGAAGGAAGTTCCTAAGGACTATGTGGTTTTTAAAAGAGCCACTGTAAAACAACTTGTGGTGGTTTGAATGAGGAAGACCCACATAGACTCATGTTTGAATTTTTGGTCCCCAGCTGATGGAATTGTTTGGGAATGATTAGAAGTTGTGGCCTTCTTAGAGGGTGGCAAGACTTCAAGAGGACAGACTTCAAGGTTTCAAATGTCTCCTCCTATCCCTAGCGATGTTCAGGTTTCCTATTTGCAGATTGAGATGTGAGTTCTCAGCTGCTTGTTGTCTTGCTCCCCACCAAGATTGTGATGGACTCCAATCTTTCTTTCTATAAATTGCCACGGTGTTTTGTCACAGCAAGGCATACAATATAGAGCAAGAATTTCAGATACTGGCTGTCTATATTTTCTATTCCAAGTGTTCTGACTCTGATTACCTGTAATCAGTGCAGACCCAATGGGTTAAGGGTTACATCTTTCTGATTTGACTGTAAATTTTGATTTTAATCCATTATTTGCTATAACCACCCAAAGTCCAGGAAAATAATCTACTGAGTGTAGTACTAGTTTATTTTAAAGGACACAAATCAATCTAGTTGAAGAGATAAATAGATAATAACGTTGTCCAAAGGGTCATGAGTGAATAGGGAGGTCAGCTTTGCTGACAGAATCCTTTGACATTGACTAGGAGGTTCTCCAAACCACTGTTTTGGAGTTTATGAAGGCTTCATTACATAGGAAGGATTGATTAAATTATTGCTTATAGCCCTTCTCCTCCCTGGAGGTCCAAGGTATGGCTCAGAGCTCTAGCCCTATACATACGTGTTCTAGCTACTGGGCTCTTCAAAGTTCTTAGTAGTCTCAAATTTTGTATAGTAGGAAGGGGCTCATGAGAAAAATAAAAGATGCTTCTGTCACTTTTATTGCTTTTATCATCTATGACTTTATAAGAGTTTTAGGTTTCAGAATATGGTATGAAGACTTAATCTATGTTCTCATTACATCATATAGTGATAGTAACCCAGAGGACCTCTTGCCTCATGGCCCTTGCTAATAGAATTTAGATATTTCCTTTACTGCACATTACCCAAGTAAACTTTATTTAGGCATACTTTTCTTTCTTTCTGTTTCCCCCTTCAAGAAACTGTATCACTGTCCTGGTTGCTTTGTTTTGTTAATTTGCATCATTAATAAGATTAGTAGGTGTAAATTACCTCTGCAAGCTCGAAGTATCAGGAGGGATTGTATGAATACAGCAAAGATTCTGAAGGAATATGGACACTGACCTGCTATCAAGGTGTCAGAATACTTTCTCAAAAGCTCAATTTCAACACTCAGAGTTAGGGTGATAATTTGTTTGTGATTTAACATGTAAAGCTAGCATGAAGATCAGAGTGCAGAGCTAGTCACACTAGTTTGCCCTAGAGACTAGGTAGTGCTAGTACACACCTTTAATCCCAGCACTGGGAAGACACACGCAGATGGATTTATATGAATTCAAGGCCACCCTAGGCTACATAAGATTGAATCAGTCTAAGAAAGAATTAAAGCCAAGTGGTGGTGGCTCACACCTTTAATCCCACCACTGGTAGAGACAGGAAGTGACATGGCTAAGTAGAGAGAGGAATATAAAGCAAGAGGAGACAGAAGCTCAGGATTCTGTCTGAGGTTTTGTAGACAAGGCATTCAGTCTGAGGATTTGCAGACAGAGGATCTTGTCCACTTTAGTCTGAGAATTCGGTAGAGTTAAAATGTTTCTCTCTCTAGTGGCTGACTCCTTACTTCTCTGATCTTTTAGCTTTTACCCAAATATCTGACTCCAGAATTTTATAATTAAGATCAATTAGAAATTGTGCTGCACAGAGGTGAGTTGTTTGTGACCCAGTGTCACTACACTGTATCATGCTTAGAAAATGATTTTATGAGTACCCACAAGCATTCTATTTTACCAAGTGCTAAGCATTAGCTAAATGATTTATGCAAAGATGTTGTCCCCTTTCTCACCCTACTTTTATCATCTTCTCTGCAAATCGCTTTCCTGAATATTTTCCTTGTTAAGTCCTCAAATGACATTTTTTTTTATTGCTCCTAACTACAGCTGCCTTTCTGCCTGTCTTTCTTACTATGTTTCTGGAAAGATGTGCTTTCTTGATATTTAGGAATAATCACTGCTTCTTTGCAATAGGTATAAAACTGATTTCTTCTCAATTTAATATTTTATGGCTGGAGAGTTGGCTCAGTGATTATTTAAGATTGCTCTTACAGAAGACTTGGTTTGGTTCCCAGTTCCTTATGACAGCTCAAAACTAGATGTAACTCTAGTTCCAGGGTTTTTTTTTTTTGTGTGTGTGTGTGTGTGTGGGTGTGTGTGTGTGTGTGTGTGTTTTAGATGTCCCAGTACTTCAACTAATTGTCATTTTCTACATTAACGCAATGCCCTCTGGATAAAGAAATTTCTGTAATGAAATTGGAGTGATCCACTAAGAGATGGGTATAGACATATGAATTCAGAAGGCAGTTTGCTAAAAAAAAAAATAGCATCAGGTTCACTTTGGGATCATATAAGCTCCCTGTAATAGACTCTTCACCAGACTTACAGTACCAGGTAAGCATTTCTTCCCATGGAACTGGTGCTAAATACACTCAGCAGCATCTGGTTACCCCAATAACTATAGCACCCACGAACATATCTTGTGAAACTTGTCATGATTGTTGCCTACACGGTTCATAGCTGGGTAAGACTCATGATGAATTACCAGTCAGCAATCTCCATAATAACTTATGCTAGTATGCAAGCTTGACAATAGAGAGGAAGCTTCCTCGTCAGTATCAATTTGATTTCTCTATGTCCTGTGACCAAAGTATCTGATATTTCAGCAATAGGATCCTACCATCAAGTTCTGTTGGGCACCTTAGCTCTATGGAAATTTAAGTCAGGGAGGGCTTGGAAAGAGAAGGGGGGAAGGGACAATTAACACTAAATATGCTTGAAAAATTCATATGGAAACCTATTGATTTATATGATATTTCACACATAATATATAATATTTATATACATCTACATATATATGAAAGAGAAAAGCCATCAAATAAAAAAGCTTAATTGGAGTTACCCTACAAAAGAGAGAATGATATTCCTCGAAGTGACAAGTTTTCACATTAAAAGCTCAGCACTAGTATGGCTCAACCTTCCTTCAAGATGTTGATAAAATACCCTTCCCAAAAGAAAACTGGAAAGAATTTACTTCAGCTTACAACTTTTAGATTCCACTGAATCGCTGAGGGAACTCAGGGTAGGAATTCCAGGCAGAAACTGGAGGCAGAAACGTATTGAATGACATGGGTCAAAGAATACCAGGCTAACTACAAGATAAACCAATTATATTTTTCTTTATTATAAGTGGCAAAGTCACAAAACAGGAACAAGAAGTTCAAGCTCAGTTGTGTAGCATGGGAAAGAGAGAGAGAAAGAGAGAGAGAGACAGCTAGAACTCTGGGCTACCCAGTGTTTTTCTCAAGGTACCAAAAAGGTTATGCCCCAATCTTGTCCCACCTCTTAACGATTGAGACTGACAGAGATTCCCCATCAGGAATTGAAGTAGAGCCATAGAAGAGTGCTACTTGCTGGCTTGCTCAACATACGTTCTTATAGCATCCATGACCACCTGTCCAGGGGTGGCCCTATCCCCACTGGATTGGCATCTCCTACATCAATCATTAATCAAGAAAATGTCCAACAGGGCAATCTAGGTGGGGTGGGATGTCTCAACTGGGCTACCCTCTTTTCAAATGGCTCTGCCTTGTTTCAGGTTGACAAAAGGCTAACTAGGAAAGATACCAAAACAATAAGGTGTATATATATATATATATATA
>NC_022029.1:12687412-12695345 GCF_000317375.1 Microtus ochrogaster
TGTCTCAGTGGGTGGGTGCACCCCTCGTGGTCCTGACTTCCTTGCTCATGTTCTCCCTCCTTCTGCTCCTCATTGGGACCTTGGGCGCTCAGTCCAGTGCTCCAGTGTGGGTCTCTATCTTTATCTCCATCCATCACCAGATGAAGGTTCTATGGTGATATGCAAGATATTCGTCAGTATTGTTACAGGATAGGGTCATTTCAGGTTCCCTATCCTCAGCTGCCCAAGGAACTAACTGGGGCCATTGCCTTGGGCTCCTGGGAGCCACTCTAGATTCAAGTCTCTTGAAAACCCTAAGGTGGCTCCCTTAACTAAGAATTGTGCTTCTGTTCTCCCCTATCCAACCTTCCTTTATCCCAATCATCCTGTTTCCCCAAGTTCCCCCCATCCTCCCCTTCTCCCTTTTCTCTCCCCATCTCCCCTTACCCCCATCCCACCCCACCCCCAAGATCCGACAGGGGCCTTCTTACCTTGCATTGTCTGTCATTACAGAACTTCTTTTGAAAAGTGGTTCCTTTTCTACATCTATAAATACTGATTTTGTTTCTTAGTTTGCTTATCTCAAATGACATTGAAGATAGAGGTTTTATTTTGAAAAAATTAAAAGTAACCTAAAGACATATATTCCATTCTTCTCTTCATATCATGTCAGTAATTTTGCTGTTGCGGTTTTTGTTTTTCTTGGTATCAAGATAGGCTCAGAGGTATCAATAGCATGAACAGGAACAGAAATGCCCAGGGGTGAAATAAAGGGCAGGTACTGAGAGTCCCTGAAATCATTTAAGATCTAGAAGTTTATTTTAATTTCTTAGATGTCTCTTGCTTTCCACTGAGCTGAATTAAGTCACATGGCCTCCCTTAACTAATCATTTGTCAATAAGCAATGGGATTGGGAGAACTGGCTTACTCATTCAAAATTATCACATACCCATAATTGAGTTAAAAAATGTTTGTCAAGGGAATGGGTCAACCTTCTTGAAGCCTGCTGGCACCCACATAAATGTCTGATGAGTAACAGACAGCAAACAGTTGTAAACAACATTGTGTGTAATAGTGCCTGAAAATCTGAACACACATGTATGCAAGGGAGTCAGTCAGCTAAGCAAAGAGAACAAGCAACACATCAGGTTTCATGTTCACCTAGAAGGAAAGGAGAATATTGCTCTGCAAAGTACCTTTCCTTTTTCCCCGGAGTACTCTTTAAGGCTTCCTTCATCATTTTTGTTAGGAAAAGTGAAGGTAATAGCCAGAAAAATTTATGTCTTACATCAAGAAAGAATTGAATTTGCTGGATTGATTTTTATTTAATTGCAAGTCCTGAAGGATATTCTCCAAGCTATCTGACCTTTGGTCATACTGTAACCCAATTTTCCCATAGAGCTGATTGACGAGTTCTTATTGTAGCAAGATTAGGCTTAAGAGCAAGGACAGCTCTCAAAATTCAAAAGGTAATTTCTTCTCCCTGAGTTTCTGGTCCACCTAGTCAGTGCTTATCTTAGTAAATCATCCTTTCTGCCTTAAAAATTTAACATCCTCAGTTTCGACGTCATTTCTCTCTTCAGTAGGTGTAGTGTGGCTTTAGTCAGGTGAAGTGTGGGGTGGATATGTTCCTTCCTTTATCCTTCAGTGAGTGATGTATGGGAAGGTTGACCTTTTCGGAGACATTTCCAGAAGCTTTTTGGTGTCCGGGCATCCATCACTTTAGAGATCTGTCTTCAAGTGCAGGCACCTGGCCTCTCTAGAGAGCTGTCCTAGATCTGGAAGGAATGCTTGAAGAAGGCTGTTTTCTCGGGAGCACGTGTTATCTAATACTCAATTCTGCAGGATGGAAAACAAATAATGGTAGCCACTAATCACTGTGACAGGCTAGCCTCAGGATACAGAACAGATTTCACATCAGTGATAGCTTTATTTGTGCAAACAGAGAAACATAATTACATTTCATCCAAAATAATCAGATTTTTAATTATTTTGATTCAATCATTCTTTTAAATTCTTCTAGAAAATAAGTCAACTTTCACATCTTCTGATTTAATTATTCTTTCTGATTCTTCCAGAAAAATGTGGTTGGAATTTTTTTTTATTTAATAATGGGTCTCAAAAATGTAGATATCCAGAAGCACTAACTATTTTAATGTCAATTTGGTAAACTATAAACACTACCCGGAATACAAGGAAATGCCTCTACATAGACATCAGTCTAGTAGAGACTACAGTGGGCCTGAAGAAGCACTACATGTGTAGGCAGTATGTTGTAAGAATAAAAAGCTCTTCTTTTTTTTGTTTTGTTTTGTTTTGTTTTGTTTTTCAAGACAGGGTTTCTCTGTGGCTTTGGAGCCTGTCCTGGAACTAGCTTGTAGACCAGGCTGGTCTCGAACTCACAGAGATCCGCCTGCCTCTGCCTCCCGAGTGCTGGGATTAAATGCGTGCGCCACCACCGCCCGGCTAAAAAGCTCTTCTATATAACATATATGTTCCCATATTCCCACTTAGATGCAGGCTCTTGCAACAAGGAAGAAAAACTAGATTCAAAACATGAGTCCTGAATAGATGCCTTTGATCTGGGAGCTGGTACCTGAAGAAGATAATTGGGAAGCCTGTTCCTGATGCTGAATGTTTACATCTCAGTCAGACTGCCTGGTATACAATTCCACCTTGAAAACAAAATCACTTCTCCCTTAGTCTGTGTCCTCCACTTTAGTTCTGTTCTGAGAGGATTAGACAGAGTGTGATTGTCAATAGATTTTATTGGTGTTTTCAGATTTGTGAATATTTACCAGTGATTCAATAGTGCAGTTTCTAACTTTAATGGCACAAATTTATTTTCCTCCTTCTGAAATTTTTATGTATGTTATAAATATTTATATCATTGAATAAATGATAAATGTAAATATTAAATATTTATAAGCATTATATATACATGTATGTTAATATATACAAACACACAGGAATAGATACCTGAAATCACACTAAGTAAGAAAGCTGAGAAAATGTAATTCAGGCCTGAATTCTTTCCAGTACATCTCCTGGAATGTTTTCAGTGAGGTGAAGGCCCTGCTCTATGAAGTGCAGTCATGGCATCTTCTTTAAAGTCCTGTGGTATTGCTTAAATGAGATAAGAGTTGTGATAAGATAAGCTCTGATTCAAACATTCTATTACTATAAAAGATATCTGTATTAACAACAGCAAAATCCTTCCCAAGCACTATCTCAAGACATATTTGTCTCTGAAGTTCCAGGGTAACCCCATCTTGTTCTGATGGATCTTACTAGACTCTCTTTTGTGTCTGCTCAGTTGCCTTTCTATGCTTAACATCCTGAACAGTAACATCTAAGCTTGGCTGCACCTTTGGGACATTCTATGACTCTGATCATGACACAGACACATAACCAAATTATCTGCTAATGTATAGACAAAACACACATTATCAGGTCCCCCTGACCTACTCCTGAATGTCCTTATATTATGTTTTTTTCTTTATATATTATGTATCCCCGAGTTTCATACCTAACAATCTTTAGGCCAAGAGTTTGCTTTTGGGTAACTAATAAAGGATTCAAAATTGGTCTTATATGTAGGGTGGTCTGTAATTTTCTTTCCTGGACTATTACAGTTTCGATAATTTTCATCTTAACAGATGTTGCATGGCATCTCACAGTATGTTCCACCATCACCATTAACAAGATACTTTAAACACTGTGGGTAGGGAGCATTGAACAATATCAGTAGCTGGTCACAGAAGCAACTCAGCAATTTGATGGAGAAGGGTGTAGCTAAATGCTGCCACAGGCCTGTCCAGTCTGTAGGTGAAATGATACAACCCAAACCTTACACTACATAGAATTCAATTCGATATGTTTAACATTCTGTGGAGTGAATGGGGAACCTATTGTTTCTGCTAACTCATCTCAGAAGAGGAGTGTTTTCCTTTAAGAGATCTCAGAAGGCAAAATATCTTTGGTAATTGTTCTTTGGTGGCTCTGGTCAAGTAGAAACTGTGTGAAGGGCTTTCAAAGAAACGAAAGCTGAAAGCATAGACAGATGCTTTTCTGATAGTAATGAAATGAGGTATTGCTTTGACCCTTTAAAGAAGGAAAGCCATCATTTAAATAAAGCCTGAAAGAAGCCTGTGAGAGAGCAGGAGTGAGCCCAGCCTGGGGAAGGGAGAGCTTTAGCTACAGCTCAAGGAGCATCCTAAACTTTCTCTACTTATGATACTCAGATGGTACTGCCTTTGAACAAGCAAACACAGAGGCCCAAGGCTAGATGCCAAGGGGGTATCAACATACAACAGCAACAACCATACAAGCAATAAAATCCAGAAAAGCTTGTTCAGCTGTACAAGACTGCAAAAAGGAAATATTAGTAGCATAAATAATTAGACAAACAATAGAAGTTCCCACAGGCAAGCAAATCTTTTGTGAATATAAAATAGAGTTTGAAGGAACTCTGATGACATCAGAACATAAACAAGTGAGTGTGTAAAGACAATTTCTGTCTGTGTGTGCCCATTTGTTTCTAAAACTAGACTAGTCCACATAGTCCTTAAATTAAAAAGGGAGAGTGTCTATGGTGCTAGATGAAGCTGTAGCTAAAAGAGTTTATATGCTTCTTCTTTAGACTAAATGTCGGAAAGTCTGGCCTAACTCTTACCTGGTGTGTCTGGTGTGCTGAGTAGATTCCACTGAAATTCAACAATTAGTTTATTTTCTTGCAAGTTTGTCCCAATCATCCTAAACACCAACCTTGTGTGTTGTTTTTCATCTAATCATGCTGCATTATGAGTATTACTAAGAATGCTTATGTAAGACACAGTGGCACACACCTGTGACCCGAGCCTCAGGAGGTTGAGGAAGAAGGATCACAGGTTTGAAAGCCAGCCATAGTTATATAGGAGGACATCCATCCTGTTGAGAGAGGAGGTGGTTGGTGGGGAGAAGAAGAAGGAAGGAAGAGGAAGAGAAAGGAGTGTATTTCATCAAAAACTTCTTTTATATGTGTTTACTTACATTTTCTTTTTCCTTATTTTATTATTTAAGGGAAAAACAAGAAAAGTGCCTCTATTCCAGCCATACAGCACAGCACGCTGCTTCTCGGCATTCCTATGCAATGTCATGGTACCAAGAACAGTGGTTGTTTGCATGCCTAAAGTTCCAGAAGGGCCTGCACTACTTATGGAGCTGTAAACTATATTTAAGTCCAATTTATGAAAGTAAATGATATGTTAGCCCTGGGAAGAGCTATATTTTTCTATTCTGTACCCTTTAAGGTACCCTCTATCCCAACAACCCTTTTCTATTTTCCCTATTTCTACAGACACTACAATTTAAACAACAACAACAAAAAACATTTGTATCTAGAATTCAAATAGGGAATATATCCATTCTTCATCTGTCTATTTCTCTTAATAATGTTTTTCCAATTTCATACACTGACCTGAAAATTTCATGCTTCAGTTTTCTTTGTAGCCAAAATGTCACTGTGCATATATACCATGTTTTTTTTTTTATCCATTCATCAATTAGTGGGTGTCTGCGATAATTTCATTTCCTAGCTATTGTGAATAGAGCAGCAACAAATAACACTTGGACAATAATCTTTGTTGTACAGTATAGAAATTTTTAAGTATATTCGTAGGACAATAAGTTGAGTCAAAGGGTAGTTCTATTTCTAGCCTTTTGATGAACATTGACAATGATTTCCATACATTTGTACATCTTCATACATTTGTATCATTATGCTTTATTTACATTACTCCCTCTATCGCCATTAACTCTATCCTGCTCCAGTTAGTCTACTTTTTGCTCTCTTATCACATGTATTCCTGATGGAGGAAGGTCATTGGTTAATTAAATAAAGAAGCTGCTTGCCCTGATAGGTTAAGACATAGGTGGGAGGAGTAAACAGAACAGAATGCTAGGAGGAAGAGGAAGTGAGCTCAGACTCGACAGCTCTCCTCTCGGGGGCAGGTGCCTCAGAGAGATGCCATGCTTCTATCTCCAGGGCCGACGCGAGAGCTCTGCTCTCTGAGACACACGCGATAAAGCTCTGACCCAGGATGGACGTAGGCTAGAATCTTCCCAGTAAGACCGGTGCTCACAGATTATTAGAGATGGGTTGATCGGGATATCAGAATTAGCCAGTAAGGGCTAGAGCTAAAGGGCCAAGCAGTATTTAAATGAATACAATTTGTGTGTTGTTATTTCGGGGCATAAGCTAGCCAGGCAGCTGGGGTGCTGGGGATGCGGCCCCGCAGCTCCCTATTACTACATATTCCTTATACTTGCTATATCCTATAGCCCTTTAGATCTCTTCCTTCCCTCACGTGAACCAATTCTAGTGCCATGGCTTTTCTCCTATATATATTTGAATGTAGCTTTCTGATATAAGAGAAAACGTGATATTTGTCTGGGTCTGATTTGTTTCACTTAAAATAATGATTTCTAGTTACAACCATTTTCATGTAAATATCATGATATCATGTTTCTTTTTTAATGTATAAAATTTCTTAAATACAAATACTACACATTTCAATCTTCTTTTGATGAACAAGAGGCTGATTCTACTTCTGGATGATTTGAGGAGTACAACAATAAACATGCACCACAACACAATTGTTTTGATGTTTACTCATGTTGTAGCCTATCCCAATAATGTATTTTTGTTGCTGATTGGTATCTCAGGTATGAAAACATTACAGTTTGTCTGCACATCAGACAGTGGATCATCCTGGGTGAGGTAACCCAGACACAGAAAGAAAAACGTGGTATGTACTCAGTCATAAGTTAATATTAGATGTAAAACAAAGGATAAGCAGGTTACCATCCATAGCCCCAGAGAATCTAGGTAACAAAAATGATTTCCTTTCTATATGACCTTCAATCATAGGAAGGGTATTGACTTTTGTATGTTGATTTTGTGTCCTAAAATTTTAGTAAAAAATATTTACTACTTATAAGAGTTCTTAACATAAAAACTTTAGGGTCAATAATAAAAATCTGGGATATATAGACTTCTTTTTCTATTTTTTTCTTTGTAATTTATTTATTTTTATTGTTTTTATTGAGCCATATATTTTTCCACTCCCCTGCCTTCCTCTACCCTCCACTTCTACCCTATCCCATGATCCCCATGCTACCAATTTACTCAGGAGATCTTGTCTTTTTCTACTTTCCATGTAGATTAGATTCATGTATGTCTCTCTTAAGGTCCTCTCTGTTGTCTCGGTTCTTTGGGATTGTTAATTGTAGGTTAATTTTTCTTTGCTTTATGTCTAAAAGCCACTTATGAGTAAGTACATACCACATTTTTCTCTCTGGGTCTGGGATACCTCACTCAGTGTGATGTTTTCTAGATCCATCCATTTGCCCACAAATTTCAAGGTGTCATTATTTTTTGTGCTCTGTAGTACTCCATTGTGTAAATATACCACATTTTCTTTGTTTATTCTTTAGTCAAGGAACATTTAAGTTGTTTTTAGTTTCTGACTATGACAAAAAAAATGTTGCTATGAACATAGTTGAGCACATGCCCTTTTAGTATAATTGAGCATCCTTTGGATATATACCAAAAGTGGTAATGCTGGGTCTTAAGTTAGGTTATTTCCTAATTTTCTAAGAAATTGTCATACTGATATCCAAAGGGGCTATACCAGTTTGCATTCACACCAGCAATGGGGGAGTATTCCCTTTACCCCAAAACCTCTCCAACATAAGTTGTTATCAATATTTTTTTGATCTTGGCCATTTTTACAGGTATAAGATGGAATCTCAGAGGTGTTTTGATTTGCATTTATCTGATGGCTAAGGAAGTTGAGCATTTTATTAAGTATCTTTCAGCCATTTTCGATTCATCTATTGAGAGTTTTATGTTTAGGTCTGTACTCCATTTTTTTTTTTTTTTTTTTTTTTTTTTTTTTTTTTTTTTTTTTTT
>NC_022029.1:12695445-12698415 GCF_000317375.1 Microtus ochrogaster
AGAGATCCGCCTGCCTCTGCCTCCCGAGTGCTGGGATTAAAGGCGTGCGCCACCACCGCCCTGCTTGTACTCCATTTTTTAATTGAATTATTTGTTCTTTTAATGACCGATTTTTTTGAATTCTCTGTGTATTTTGGAGATCAGTCCTCTGTGAAATATGGGGTTGGTGAAGATTTTTTATCCATTCTGTAGGCTGCCATTTTGTCTTGTTGACCATGTCCTTTGCTTTACAGAAGCTTCTCAGTTTCAGAAAGTCCCATTTGTTAACTGGTTCTCTCAGTGTCTGTGCTACTGGAGTTATATTTAAGAAGTGACCTCCTGTGACAATGTGTTCAAGTGTACCTTCTACTTTCCTTCTATGAGGTTCAGTGTGTTTGGCTTTATAATGGGATCTTTAATCCATTTGGACTTGAAGTTTTTGTATGGCAATAAATCTGGATCTATTTTCATTCTTCTACATGTTGATATCCATTTCAGCACCATTTGTTGAACATGCTTTCTTTTTTAAATTTTATGTTTTTGGCCTCTTTGTCAGAAATCAGGTCTTCTTAGGTGTGTGAGTGGATATCTGGGTCTTTGATTCAGTATCATTTGTCCTGCCAACTGTTTTTAGGTGAATACCAGACTGTTTTCAGTACTGTATCTCTGCTCTTTCTAGTTATTCTTAGGATGAACAATCCTCAGTCAGGGATACTTCAAGTACCTCATTATGTTTCAGTCTCCGTACTTAAGATCCCAGTGAAGAAGTGGTTCATATTGAGTGAGTTCTCATGTCATGAATTTTGGGTAGTGTCAGTCTCAGTAAATAACCCAAAACTTTGCAGACATGTGGGCTTGTCTAATGCTAGCTATCCTACGTAGACTCTGATTTGCCCTAGGGAAAAGACCACACTGTTATTACTGGGATATAGATTTATCCTATGAAGTGAAAAAGGCTTTGTTTCACTTCACTCTGAGAATCACAAAGGCCATTCAAATCTCGATTGTCTCCCAGTTCAGTCCATCCTTTCTCCCTGCCAACCTATGTTCAAGATCCTCAGAAGCAGTTGGCTTTGGGGAAGTATCTGGAAGTGTTTCTCATAGACCTTTCTCTGTGTATCGTCGACATTCATCTCCTGTTCAGCCCTTCATCTTCCCATAGGTACCTTCAGCTCTGAAAGAGGGAACACAGTCAAGAATGCCGCCTCCACAGCTCACATGTCTGAACCTCACATTCTGCCTTAGCATCTCAGATTCTCTATAGCCATCGTGGTGTGTTGCTGCCCCTTGTATCTGGCTACAAAAGGAACCATATCTTGTTTCCCACCTTACCTTTGTGCACCATCTATTTGCTTGACTTGGGTTGTGGGTTATTAGTTGATTGATTGCCTTCAACACCTATGACCCTGGGTTTTAGAGGGAACAATACAAAATTACATAGAGGAATACAGAATAAATATATACAGCATGGATGAATAGCAAAAGATGGTTTTACTTGCAGATCCCAGCTTGTGAGGTGCAAAGACTCTTGGGTGCACCTGTTTTTACTTGTTTCATCCTCAGCCAAACTTCTGCTACAATAAATGTGTAAGAGGAGGATTGTGTTGTTCAAATATGTAGCAGGATTTCTATCACCATGGCATGAGAGGTCATGTATTGATGAACTGTCTTTGTTAGCCCTGCTCTGACCTTGGACTCTGTCAAGTCCATGACTCCTCTGCACTGGAGATCAGACTCTTACATCACCACATTTTCACTGTGTTTCTGCAGTGACTTGGAATATTGCAAGTCTCAGTCATTAATTGTGAAAAGCTTGAAACCTTTTGATGAATTAGCCTGGCTTTGACTTGAAGAAAGAAAGTCCAACTTCTGGCATGAGAATGTTTTAATGTATTCACACAGTATATGCTTACATTCAGATAGCATCCCACGTGACATGACTCATGAGCCTGAGAACTCTTGGGCATTATTTGGGGATTGTGAGAAGTCAGTGTGCCTGATGGAAGGACAGGTTTTTACCACATGTGAAAAGGGTAGTTGCGGCAGTATCCAGAGCCTGGTCATATGCTGTTCTTCCCATGGGTTCATTGTGGTTGTTTCTGACCGTATACTCTGGAACACAGATTATATATGGAAATATTTGGTTCCAGCCAGCCAGAATTGTATCATTTGTAACTATGAGAAATTGACTTCTCTGCCCAATGACTATCTCTTGGGGCTAAAAAGATGAAGTCTGGCCAGACTGATTGAAAACCTGGAATTAGAACATAAAGTGTAGTTAATTTTAAAGTCACCTGCACTAACATTAAGTGGTAGAGTGATATGTTAAATCTATGTGAATATATGTGAAATGACTGCCATAATTATGCTTCACAGTGAGATGAACATATGTGCCACTTTTCAGTGAGCTGAATGTCTCCCTAGTTCTGTAGTCTGACAAAAGAGATAATCTTTGATCATTTATGGAAGTCTGCCATAATATACGTTTCCTATTTCCTATTGGAGGTTTTGATTCATCCTTCATGGGGTTTTTTTGTTTCTTTTTTTATTACTTTGTAAATAATACCAATCAAAATTTCCACTTCCTCCCCCCCCTCCCACTTCCCTCCTACTTTCCCACTTCCCCTCCTCCCTCCTCCTCCAGTCCTAAGAGAGGGCAGCGTACCCTGCACTGTTGGAAGTCCAAGGCCCTTCCCCTTCCATCCAGGCTTAGGGAGGTATGCATCCAAATAGAATAGAATTTCAAACAGCCAGTACTTGTAGAAGGGACAAATCCCAGTGCCATTATCATTGGCTTCTCAGTCTGCCCCAATTGTCAGCCAACATTCAGGGGGTCTAATTTGATCCCATGCTTCTTCAGTTCCAGTCCAGCTGGATTTGGTGAGCTCCCATTTGCTCAGGCACACTGTTTCAGTGGGTAGACCAACCCTTCATGGTACTGACTTCCTTGCTCATATTCTCCCTCCTTCTGCTCTTCTTTTTTTTTTTTTT
>NC_022029.1:12698515-12723527 GCF_000317375.1 Microtus ochrogaster
CTCGAACTCACAGAGATCCGCCTGCCTCTGCCTCCCAAGTGCTGGGATTAAAGGCGTGCGCCACCACTGTCCGGCTTCCTCCTTCTGCTCTTCAACTGGACCTTGGGAGCTCAGTCCAGTGTTTCGATGTGGGTCTCTGTCTCTATCTCCATCTGTCACCGGACAAATGTTCTATGGTGATATTCAAGATAGTCATACAGTCTGACTACAGGACAAGGCCAGCTTAGGCATCTTCTCCTCCACTGCCCAGGGTCCTACCTGGAGTCATCCCCTTGGACTCCTGTGAACTGCTCCAGAGCCAAGTCTCTTGCCAACCCAAAAATGGCTCCCTCAATTAAGATATCTCCTTCCCTGCTCCCATATCTGTCCTTCCCCTTCTCATCTATTCTACTTCTCCAAGTTCTCCCCAACCCTCCCCTTATCCCTTCTCTCTCCCCTACCCCTCTTCCCCACCCCCACCCCCTGCACCATCCCATGTTCCCAACTTTTGCCTGGCGATCTTGTCCGCTTCTAATTTCCAGGAGGATCTATATGTTTTTCTTAGGGTTCACGTTATTACTTAGGTTCTCTAGGATCACGAACTATAGGCTCAGTGTCCGTTGTTTATGGCTAGAGTACACTAATGAGTGAGTACATACAATATTCATACTTTTGGGTCTGGGTTATCTCACTCAGGATAGTGTTTTCTACTTCTATCCATTTGCATGCAAAATTCAAGATGTCATTTTTTTTTCTCTGCTGAGTAGTACTCTAATGTGTAGATGTGCTACACTTTCTTTATCTATTCTTCCATTGAGGGGTGTCTAGGTTGTTTCCAGGTTCTAGCCATTCCAAATAATGCTGCTATGAATATAGTTGAACAAATGTTCTTGTAGTATGATTGGGCATCTCTTGGGTATATTTCCAAGAGTGGTATTGCTGGATCCTGAGGTAGGTTGACTCCCAATTTTCTGAAAAACCACTGCACTTATTTCCATAGTGATTGCACAAGTTTGCATTCCTACCAGCAATAGATTAATGTTCCCTTACTCCATATCCTCTCTAGCATAGGCTATCATTGGTGTTTTTGATTTTAGCCATTCTGACAGGTGTAAGATGGTATCTTAGAGTTGTTTTGATTTGCATTTCCCTGATAGCTAAGGAAGTTGAACATGTCCTTAAGTATCTTTTAGCCATTTGAAATTCTGTTGAGAATTCTCTGTTCAGTTCAGTACCCCATTTTAAAATTGGGTTATCTAGAATTTTAATGTCTAGTTTCTTGAGTTCTTTATATATTTGGAGATCAGACCTTTGTCTGATGTGGGGTTGGTGAAGATCTTCTCCCACTCAGTAGATTGCCTTTTTATTTTAATGACTGTATCCTTTGCTTTACAGAAGCTTCTCAGTTTCAGGAGGTCCCATTTATTCAATGTTGTCCTTATTGTCTGTGCTGCTGGGGTTATACATAGGAAGTGCTCTCCCATGCCCATGTAGTGCAGACTACTTCCCACTCTCTCTTCTATCACATCCTTCATGTTTATTCCACCATCCAGAACAGTATGTTTTTTTACAGCAGGTACTGTATTTTTTTAGTTTTCCTGGTGAAACATGTCCTCCACAGTGACTGTGAATAACTGGGCCACTTTTGATTAGAGGCCCTGTGAGAGGCCCTCCAAGGAGTTTCCCAATGGTATCGTATTGTCTTGTTAAGGCTGCATGGCCATTTATTTCCCAGCCACCTAGACCTCTAAAATAATCACACAGAAACTGTATTAATTAAATCACTGCTTGACCCATTAGCTCTAGCTTCTTATTGGCTAACTCTTACATATTACTTTAACCCATTTCTATTAATACATATATTGCCATGTGGCTATGGCTTACCAGCTAAAGTTGCAGCAGGGCTACATGGCTTCTCTCTGACTCTGCTCTTCTTTTCACAGCATTCAGTCCAGTCCTCTCCACCGAGCTCTGCTCCCCCATCCTGCTCTGCTACAGGCTCAAAGCAGTTCTTTATTCATTAATGGTTATCACAGTATATAGAGGGAATTCCCATATCACCTCCCTTTTTCTGTTTAAATAAAAAAACTTTTAACTTTAACATAGTAAAATTACATATAGCAAAACAGGTATCAAGTAAGAATTACAGTTATCTACTTTATCTTTTATCATAACTAAGGGAAACTATAACTATCTATTCTTCAACTCCATCAAAGACTCAAGAAGGCTATAATATTATCTAAGTAAACAGGAAGTACATTGTAAGCAATTTCCAACACTGTAAAAATGACAGAGGCATCTCGCTGCCTGGACAGTCACCCAATTGTTCTGTACCATTTGGACATTTATCTTCAGCTTACTGGCCCATAGTATTCTGCAGACTTTTCCAAGAAGAAGGAAATTTCAGTCACTTTCTTCTGTGTTCTGAAGAATGTCTAGCAGACTCTTTCATGAAGCAGAAACCCAGAAGGATTGTCTCTATGAGTCCTATATGTCCAGTCCATCAAGCAATACAGGCAAGAGCAGTTTCTTGCCCAAATGGCTAATCAACACCATAAGGAGCTTCTTCAATGCCCATCTTCCTCTTGAAGTAATTGGCGCTGCCAGAAGCAGATGTGTCTCACTGTCATGAAATGTCTTAATTTCTTAAAAACATTTAAGTGCTGTATTCTGAAGATCTCTGAGAGATTTAAAGAATACCTAACTGAAATATATCTCTATATATTTAGAAAACCTAACTAACATGACTACAAGTTTGACTATTATAGATGACTATCTATTAACCTATATTTTTAATTATACATTACATTTTTAAATGAACTACACAATCACAATACCTTATTCATGAGCAGAAATGTACATATAACAAGATTGACCTTAAATTTGCATCAATAAACTAAGATCAATACCAATGCAAATATCTATAGCATATCCCCTTTTAAATACAAAAAAAAATCATTTATAAACAATATTTGGGAAATTGGGTGCCTAGATCTCCAAAATAATCACACAGAAACCATATTAATTAAAACAACAAGATGGAGAGGACTGCACTGAATGCTGGGAGAAAGAAGGGCAGTCAGGGAGAAGCTATGTAGCCCTGCTGAAGATGGATGCCACAACTCTAGCCAGTAAGTCGCAGCCACATGCTGACGCACATATTAATAGAAATGGGTTAAATTAATATGTAAGAGTTAGCCAGTAAGAATCTAGAGCTAATGGGCCAACCAGTATTTTAATTAATATGGATGCAAAAGAAATCCAACACTAGCTCAGAATTGAGTATAATACAGGGTTATTTATTTAGGAGTAGACTCGCAGATCACAGTCCTCTGCTTGAACAGGGAACAACAACAGAATCCAGCAGCCAAAAGAGAGAGGTACTGTCTGCTTTACACCAGCGTTTATAGGATAAGACGCCTCGCCCAAGTGGGCTGGTAGCTTAAAGCTTACTGGCTGAAGAATTTCCTACAGCAGATACCATTTCTCGAATTACCTTTTCTTTGGCTTATGACTTAATTCAGACATACAAAATCCAGCAAGAAATAATGTAAATACAGACTTGTGCTTTGTTCTCTTTTATAAAGATAGTGCAAATATTTTAACTCTCACTTTCCTTGGTCTTCCTTTGCCTAGTAGTGTCATTACTAATGTTCTTTACTATATTCAGTCTTCATGGTTTAGGTAGCAAATTCAGATAATTAAAGATCAATGCTGGAAGCTTTCTGTAGTTTTCTTCAAGAACATTCTCTTCTTCATGAAGGAACAAGCTCTATGTTTTCATAGATATTTTCACTCCCAAATATTCTGTTGGCAAAACTAAATCAAGATTCTGTAACCTAAGACAAGAAGCTCAAATTGGTATCTAGTCTCCCCAAGAAAATATCAGGATAAAATTGTGTTCAATGACCTTGGACTGAAGGAGAACTTGGGGTGGGTGTGTTCTGTATTCAGTCTTCTGTCTGTAGGTGAGGTACATAGCTCTACTCTTTTTGATGACTCAGCATGAAAAATCTAGCAGCTTAAACTTTTCCAACCAGAAAACTAGAATATTGATAACTACTTTACAAAGCCATTCTAAGAGGGGAGATTTCTTAATCAAGTGCTTTGCCTGTTTTAGCTGTTGTCAGGATATTAAAGGACCCACTGAGAGTACAGTCGCTCAAAATCTGGTCACATTGTGAGATCTCAGAGACTAACGGCACTGGTTCTTATCTTCTCTGTCACTGTGAAAGCAAAGCACACTGCTAGAGGAGCCGGGAAGGCAGCTGGTTCTCTCGTAGCCAGTACTGTCTCACCTAGAGAAGGAAGGAACGAACGAAGGAACTTAAGTATCGTCTCTTGGATGCTAGCATTACGCCAGTTGTAAGGGCTGTGGTCATATAGACAAGGAAGATTTTAAGACTTGAAAAAAAAAAACCGTGTGCTTCTTGTGTTCAGAAAGTGACTTTTTTAAAAACATAGTTATTAATGAAAATGAAATAAGTTTCCAATTCACCCCTGGAAACCTACACACTTTAATGCCAGCAATTTAGTTTGAAAAATCGAGTGAGACTAGTAAACTGTATGACTTTTAAATGTTAAAGTCACTTTTAATTTTACTGGTAAAAACATAAATGGCCTTTAATGCAGGGTATTAAATCATAATAAGTATTCATGCTGAAACACAAGCCATCCGATATGACAAACAGCCATTTATTCATCATTTCTGTATTGCTGTCAGGTCTGATAGGATAATATTTAAAATTTATTAAGCAATGCGTTACAAGGAAGATCTAGTTCCACATTATATTCATAATAGTAGCAATAACTGTTGCCAGTGCTAGTCAAGTATAAATTATTACTCAATTTGAACATGATGCTACTGCAATATAATGCCCTGTGGCTAAGAAAGTCATTAGCATGTAACAGTATTGTCCTGCCTAGAACACACACACACACACACATACACGCACATGCACACACAAACACATACAGTATCACAACACTTAGCACTATAGACAAGAAGTAAAAAGAGATAAAAAAAAAAGCATTAAGCAGAGATGCCTGATTTACAGCAAATAAAGCTGGGGTGGGTGACTACCAAATGAGACAGAAGGGAAAGATTATCTCCTGTTGCAAGCTAATACATTCTCCTATCTCCAAGGGAGCAGAGTTCAAAGTCAGGTCAATGAAGCAAGCTTGGGACCTAAGGGAATCAGAAAACAGATACCTTTTGTGCCAAGCTATTGTTTCCAGTGGGCAAAACTGCAACTAGTGTTACATAGAAGGGCCTGCTAGTTTTATTTAACTGTTGATCACAAGAAGTTATAAACCATCTAGTAAGATACTTAAAGCTATCAGCATCATGGATGCACTTGCATATCTGTGTGAGAGTGGTAGAGAATCTAAGCAGGGTTCAAAATAGGCATTTAGATCTTTGTAACACATGTGTTTCACCAACCTTTCAATACCAAAGAGAGAAATGTGTAATTGTTAGGCACTACCTCCTTAGCAACACAATACTTTTTAGTTTACATGTTGTGAGTCCTACTTTTATGTTTTTAAAACAACAACACCATGATTACTCTTTTCCTTCAGCAGATCTGTGCTTGGGAGAGTGTCTCACGTTAAAGCTATTAAAAGGCAAGACCAGAACCTTAAATCAGGAGACACTTGCTTCCCCAAAGTTTATAAAAACAGAGAAGGAAACATGTATAACCCTCCAGGTTTCTTGCTAATTTTGAAAACTGTGTTAGGTTACATCTTGACACATATAAATTAGTAATCTTTTCAGCAAGAAATAGTCCTGACCTATGATGGTGACTTCCTGGAAACTGACATAATCATACATTTTTTCTACATCTCTGTGCATGTGGTAGACTTTGTAATGTATCCATGAGTCAAACATTGCTTCTGACTTCTGATTGTATTTGTCTGTAGTTCACTGAAGAAGCAGGTCAAACAGTGTTGGCACTAAGACTTTGAGAGGGATTTCAAGATTCTTCTTGTGACTCTTTCAACATACCTTAAGAAGCCCACATGGTTGACCTTGGAAATGGACCCTACATCAATAGGTAGATGCTGAGCCCAGGTTCTGAGTCATCCTTAGGAGGCAAACCAGAAACCCTAGTTACTGTCCCCCATACAGAGAGGTTTGATTTACAAAGTAAGCACTGCTCATGTTCCAGACCCATTTTCCATGGGGAAGAACGGTTTCTTCCTCCCCAGTTCATAACTAGAGAAAAGATATTTTCTGATCTTTCACTTGTGGAGTTCTAGTTATTCACGAGTGACATTTTATCTGATTCCTACTTTTATGAGAAGCACTAGCTAACAAATCCATGTTAAAGAGATGTTCAGCTTTTTAAGCCCTCTCCTCTGTAAATATTAGGCTATTTTTTCATTTACACACATAAGTCAATCTGGGCAGCCAAAGAAATGAGGTACTTCCAAACAGAATGTTTTACTTTCTACAGTGAAAAAAAATTAAAAAAACTTATTTTTTCCCTCAAAAGAATGATAAATGTAGAGACCACATGTTATCATTTATAAACTATATGGTATTTTCCAATTAAAACTTAAAGAAATTGAGAGAAACTGTAAGACAGAGACAGAGAGGAAGGGCTAGAATAAGGAAAAAGAGAGAGAGAGAAACTAAGGAAATTTTCTTTTCTTGAATAGTAAGTACCTTTGGGGAAGAAGGTGGATGGAGGATGAGTGACCCCATTTTATCATGTTGATTCCTGTGCTAAGAATTTCCATGTCTAAACAGCTACAGTTTTCTGAGCACCAGGCTTTTAAGCATATTCTTGTGAGACTTTTGTCAATTAAGAACAGAGAGGGTAATTGTAATTAGTTTTCTATTTCATTTTCTTCTTTGTGATAACTAAGTAAATAAATAACCTTATTGCAAATAATAAAAATTAAAGCTATAATCTTCATGTGTATTATGGGAGTCATAAAAATAAAGCTTAGTTCTCAGAATGCTTCGAGGAAAAGCAAACCTTCCAATAAACTGGTCTTTAGAGCATGTCTTGCAACTTCGCAGGAAGTAGTGGAAATGAAAGGGAAATGTGGACAGCTCAGAGTGGAAGACGACAACATGGCAGCAAACACTCTTCCTAGAAGATCTCCAAGCACATCAGTGAACTGAAATAAAATATTTAATAAACATTTAAATTCATTTGTAAACACTTGTCTTTATGTCTTACAGAAATTTCTATGTTTTCATGTTCATTGATACATCAAGAAATGTCACTTCCCCTTTGCCTTTTAGTTTCTCATCTATACAATAGGAATAAACACACCTTACTCTCACAGCTTCGAGTGGGACTCACTAGGAAGGATGTGAAGTATTGGGTTCATCACCTTGTATACCTACTGATCAAATTCTAAGCAGAGCAAATATCAGCATTTAGTAACTTAATCAGATAGGTCAAAGGCTCATGTCATAGCCTTTTAGTGACAAAGTCGAAATTAGAATCACTAACCCAATATTTCCATCACAAAATGACTCAAGTGCTTGTTTGAAGTATGATGTCTCCAGCTCACACATGATTTCGCCAATTCAGAAGGGCCCACTGCACGCAGCACTTCTTTGTCTGCTTTTACCTCTTTCAGGAACATGAACCTAAACTATGGGTGAGAATTTAAACCTCAGAAACTAAGAAGTGCTGGTAGTGGAGGATTTTCCTTCTGGACTCAGTGGTGAAATTCTTACAAGCACATTCTTCAGTGATCTGTAGATTTCAATGCAGTGTGCGCTGTGTCTCAGGTCAGGTAAAGCATGGGATGCTGATGTCATCTCTATGAGAGGTCACAAAGGATTTCAAATCATCAGATTTCATTTGTAGTTAATGTTTCTAGTGTATACTTCATTGCCTCAAGGCAACTTCCATAGAGGGTATTTTCCATTGTACAAGTCTCTAAGTGTCTTTTAAAAGCACCTTATTGCATCTGCTTCCCAAGAGCTGCCTTTTCCAATATTTCTGGAAGACAGAGTAAAAGGCCTTCAGAGGAATCAGGACATCGATTTTTTCCCCCGTCTTTTATGTTGCTAGCTCAGCACCATTCCCTCTGCCCCAGCCTCAGGCAGGATTAATCGCTCAGGCCTCTATGCTCCTTTGCATGGGTTTTGCACACTGTTAATGCAGCACTCACTCATCACACAGTGCCAACTGCAGATTTTCCCTGCCTCAGTTCTGAGCAGAATCAAAAACTCTTTAGTACCTCCATTCACGTTTTCCCTTCCAGCACCTAAAACGATCCTTGGATTTCATAGGTGAGCTCAACTGAGCTGGCAGACTAAGCATGCAGCATGCAGCCAATCTCATCTCTGCACATATTCCTCAGTTAAAAAACTATTATTTGAAAAAAGAAACTAAGTATACATTTTTCTTAGGTAATAAAAATGTTTAAATAACTTATTATAGAATGAAATCCAAATAGCAAACTGATATAGTAAGGTAGGGAAATTAAGAAACAGTGGGATTTTGGCAAAGAGACAATTGGGGCTTTGTGTACTGTTTATACATTGCCAGGTCCTCTGGGGGTTCTAAAAACACACCTATATCAGATAGGGCAGGATATGTAGTCACTGTTTACAGTTACTAACTGTGCCATCTGATAGCAATCTCAGCTCCAATAAGCCTAAATTCGGTTTTAGAATAAGTATTTCTAAGGTTCCTTCTATCCTAGAATCAAACTCATAGATAGATCTGTCCTGTCTTTGACCTGGCATTCTTCTCCTGTATCAATGCCTATTATTTGATTATTTGGTCTTTATATGATATCCTATGTAACACAACACCTGCTCTACACACCATGTGCTACAATATGGTTCACAAGTTGGGCAGTGGGCTGGAGATTGAAACACATACAGACACACAGAGACACAGGTAATGCCAAAAATGCCCCAAGCATGCCCCTTTTGTTGTGTTCTAGGGCAGCTTATATAGGGTCTACTGGACTAATAGCCACATCCTAACTCTCAGTTGCAAGCCCACCAGAAACCACTCCCCTGCCCTCAGGAACTCCTGGGGGTCCTGTGCTAAGAGCAGCTGCAAGCACAGGGAAACAAGTTGTTTACTCTGGCAGGCAGGGTGTCACAGGAAATTCAGGGTCTGGGGGTTCACAGTCCCCAACAATCACCAATGACTAAGTGTTCTAATGTGTGAGCCCACTGGACCATGCTTATTCAAACCACCACAAAAATATTGTGGGGAAATTAAACAGACAAAGAGTGAGAAACTCTGGATTCAAAAGGTAGCCACATTTCTGGGAAATTTAGTATTTTTCAAAACTGTACAAACACTTTATATATAAAATGGGACTGGGTACTAAGTACAGGGATGAAAGCTTCCACAGTGGATAAAAGGCAGGCAGTGGTGGTGCACACCTTTAATTCCAGCACTCAGGAGGCAGAGACAGGTGTATCTCTGTGAGTTTGAGGCTTACCTGATCTACAAGAGCTAGTTCCAAGAAAGCCAGGGCTGTTACACAAAGAAACTCTGTCTCAAAAAACAAAAACAAAACAAAAAGCTTCCACAGTGTTCTCAACCTGTGGGGTGTGACCCCTTTAATAATTGAAGTTCCCTTTCATAGGGGTCATGTATCAGATAGCCTGCATATCAGATTTTTGCATTACTTTTCACAACAGCAGCAAAATTACAGTCATGAAGTAGCAATAAAATGATTTCACATTTAGAAGCCACCACAACATGAGGAACTGTGTTCAGGGATCACAGCATTAGGAAGATTGAGAATTGCTGATTTACAGCCTCTAAACATGAGTATCCGTACAGAGCTAAAAAGCCACCATCAACTTAGATCAAGTTTCTCACATGGAGTTTCCTTGCAGAGGATAGGACATATCATCCTTGGAACTTTACTTCCAACTGCTGAGAATCCAGCCAAAGCCACCCACCCACTGTAACTAAGCTCTCCTCAATTTAACAAATAATACCTGGTGTGTTAGAATTTCTAGTAACAAGTGACTTTAAAATTTTGGTAAAATAGAGATAATCACACAAAATTTTTCTAGACCCCAAACCTAGAGTGAAAATTCAATGTGAAACATTTTTAAAGGCTCTTAACTAACTGTAACAAATCAGACAAATCAAAAATATTTTTTTCTTTTACAGACTTGCTTTGCAGCAAATTTGGACATTCCTAATGTTTCCGAGGCTTTGAGACCCTGCATCTACCTCACTGTGACCATTAGAAGAATGTCTTCTTACACCAAGGGAAACTCTCTCCCAAATCGCCATGAATTAAATTCCACTTGTTCTGGTTTTCCCGTGATTATATTTAAACATTCTGAATCCAAATCATGATACACTAACTGGCTGATACTGCCATCTAGTGACTGTTATAAACCAATCAATTGACACCATTCAATTCAGCTACACAGGTACATAAGCACATTTACTGTGTAAGTTTCTAATTTTCCACAGCTAAAATTCAGCACTCAAATAAGCGGGTTTGTGAGAAAGGCGTGGAAATGTCTTCCATAGATGGTGCTCCTCCTCCAGCAGTGCGATGTGACAGTGTTCTTTGTTAACCAGCAGTGCAGGCGCTGCCGCAGCCGCCTACGCCTTAACACCCACGTACATAGACGTTCTTTCTTTGCAGCAGAGAGGACCGACTGCTGGGGGTCCTGTGCTAAGAGCAGCTGCAAGCACAGGGAAACAAGTTTTGAATTTTCATTCAGACTCTAGAGTACATCTTTGCTCAAGTACCAGACATTTGCCCTCAGTGAGGACTTGAGTGGTGGGAACCTAAAAACCGGTCATCTGTCTTATTTTAGACAAATCCACCCCTTATCCGGGTAGTGCCTTTAGAGAAATGCAATGTAGATCTAAACCCTGCCCTGGGAAGTCATGCGTGGTGGGTCGCAATATGCTTGATGGCTTGTCTGGTAGGGTCAGGACTCAAAACTGTGACATGAGTCCACAGCCTTGTCACTATTTAAGGCGAGTGGCTAGGGAATGATTTATGGGGCCTGGGGATGATGAGAAACAATCAAATACATACATTTATCATTTATCGGTGATATTACTTTTTCTCTTCTCTCATGCTTCTATCCCACTAACAGTTAACCCTTAATTAACCACTACCTTCTCTGAATACACTGCTGTGTCATTCCCTGTATGCTAAAAGGAAAGAAAAAAAACATAATAGTAATCATAAGAAGAAAGCAGGAATCCCCAAGTAGCGGAGAGAGGTGATGGTTGAAGAAAACCCAAACTCTTCCTTTCCCTTAAAGCTTGCTCCCTTCCCTTGAGACAGGACCTCATGTAGCCAAGTCTTCCTTGAACTCCCTGTGAAGCCAAGTATGACCCTGGACACCTGACCCTCTCAATCCTCCTGCCTCCACCTTCACAGTGCTTGTTTAGAGATGTGACCTTTGAAGAGATTTGTCACACCATTAATTATTATTTAATTATTTAATCATAGTAAGAGAATGAAAGCAGCGCAAAAGCAGCAAAGGGTCCAAAGCCAGCATGGCGTCTTCCTATGCAAGTCACATCCAAAGACTGCCCCAAGCTCAAGGGGCAGGGAACCATTGCCTTACTATTCTCCTTCAAGCATTTCTACTTAAAATCAGCTTGATTTTAGACTACACATAAAACATCATTCATGACCATTTCTTCTCAGACCTTTGTTCCATATTATCATGTTTTTACTAATGGATTATTAAACCTTTCCTAATTGATTTCCTTCTCATTCATTTGTAAAATCATAGCATTATAGCAAAAGAGTGGTTGTTTTCATCTCTTTTAATTAATAATTAATAAAGGCTTTATTTCTGTTTTACTGACCATTGTTACATCTGACGTGTAAACAATGGTGCTAGCTGACAGTGCTGACCCAAAGGTCAGCTTCTTGGACTTGGTAAGAAAGACCATTGAAAATGAGTTTCCACTGGCTTTGAAAAATATAGTCCTACCCCTAACCAAGAAACTATTAGCAACTGATACTTTCTGGGACAGGAAAATATCATCTTTCTCTAATGGAGTATCACTGGGTATGTTAAACATACCTCAACAGCAGACCTTATGACTAAGAATAGTTGACTAACACAAAATACACTCCATGATCTTGTTCTGTTGGGGATTTGATGTGTGTGTGTGTGTACTTTTTTATTTGTCTTTGTGTTTATTTTTTATTTTTGAGATTATTATATAATTATATGCTTTCTTCCTATTCTTTCTACTCTACAAACCCTCCTATATAATCATTCTTGCTTTCTTTCAAATTCACGGTCTCTTTTCTATTAATTGTTGCTATATGTATGTATTTACCAATACACACACACACACACACATAAATATATATGTATACCCTGCTCAGTCTATTTAATGTTACTTATGTGTTGGGTTGACCATTTGGTATTAGATAAAGAATTGGTGTGCTCTTCCCTGGGGAAAATTATTTCTTCTGCCCTCATCATCCCTGTTGCCTGTAGGCCTTTGTGTATGGTATGAGGGCTCCTGGGTTTCTCTTATCCACTAAAGTATGTTTATTGTTGTTCATTTTCAGCTAACATTTAGGCAGCCATGCTGGTGTAACTTTATGTGTATTGTTTTGACATAGGGAGGAGGAACAGTCTTATAAAAAAAAAAACTGTCAGGCCAGGTGGTGGTGGCGCACGCCTTTAATCCCAGCACTTGGGAGGCAGAGGCAGGCGGATCTCTGGGAGTTCGAGGCCAGCCTGGTCTGCAAGAGCTAGTTCCGGGACAGGCACCAAAGCTACAGAGAAACCCTGTCTCGAAAAAAAAAAAAAAAAAAAAAAAAAAAAAACACCCAAAAAACAAACAAAAAAAAACCTGCCAGATACTCTGGATGTTCTGACTGCTCTATCCCTTTGTCCACAATGTTCCCTGAGCTTTAAGTACAAGGTTGTTTTGTAGATGTATCTGCTAAGACTGAGCTCTATATCTCTGAATTTTGATTGGTGTTGTTTTCTGTAAAGGTCTTAGTCTGTTTCATAGAGAAGTTTTCTTTATGATCAGAGAGGATGACACAACTATGGATATAAGAACAAGTATTTAGAATCCATAACTTATGCTGGTTTAGCAAAGTGGTAGATGGAGGTTTTCTCCTCTAAGAGTCATGAATTCACTAGCACTGAATATTTTGCTAGGTTTCCAGTACCTGTTTTCATTGCGGTCTTGTTCAGTGGAAGTATTAAGTCCAAGAAGAAAGCTTTGGGCTGCAACAAACACCGCATGCCACTACTGTACTATTGTACTCTTTGGGTTCTCAGACCACGTTAGTCACCGTTGTGGTTTATAGTCTTCATAGCTGGGAAGACTTTTGGTGGCTTCCCTCCTGTGGAAGTTTGCATGGTGTCTCCTGGTATCATGAAAGCTAGTCCTCCGGGAGGGGACATTCATGTCAGTTGCAGGGTACCTTTGGACCCTGTGTCTCAAGTGTAGCAAATAAGACATTCACTAAAAAGGATTTTATATCATGACAAAATCCAAACTGGAGTGTAGGAATAGGTCTGCCTGTGTGGAAAAGTTGGGTATTCTGTGGGAGGGGCCAGTGGGCTGGGAGTTAGGGAAGAAAGGTCCTGGCAGAAACGTAGAGATTATTGGGGGCACAGGTATGGGTTGTTCAGAGTATGTCTGGACATTGATTATGGGACCTAGGCTAGATCTGGAAGGTTTGGAAGGTTCTGGGATGGGGAGTGTCAGGGAGACACACTTGAAAAAGCAAGGTGCATATCCAGATTGGATGAGGAGCAAAAGGTACCATTAGGTGGTGACAGGTAGAGCCAGTCCTGGCAGAAGCCTAGTGGTTGTGGTATCAGTAGGAGTGGCCTGATTAGAACTAAGTACTATATTTGGAACTCAGACTAGATTTGCAGTTAGGGAGAAGATATGGCATGAGAGCTCAGAGAGACTCTCTGGGCTTGGCCCTGGAGAAGAAAGTGGGCCATGTTTTTATAATAGAGAAATAATACGAAATTGAGTGGGGCGGGAACATGGATCTGGGAGGGCATGAGAGAAAAAAGTAAATACAATTGAAATACAATGCATGAAATTTTAAAGATTATAAACACCACAAAACAAAACAAAAAGTGTTCTACCAAAAGAAGTAAGATTTTTCAAGACTTCAAGATCAGAATGTAGAAATCTGGAAAAAGAACACCCAGTTTGTTTTAAATAAGCTGCATTTAATACTAAAATTGTTTGATCTCTGGCAATTAGTTGACAAGGAGAAGAGGTCACACAGCCTTCTGAGCTATTAATCTACAAAAACCCACAGACTCCATGATCAAAGTCTCTTCTCTATTCTGATCCATGAAATCGTCCTCATTTTAATGACAATGTCAGCATTAAGCTGTTCTAGTCTTTTTGATTGACTTAATTATCACTTTCCAAACCATGCCAAGATTCTCATTCTTGCAGTTATGAATATAATTATCTATTCTATCTCTTCAGTGGCCAGACACATAGATATAAAATGCAGGAAAATAACAGATTTCACCAATTTTTTTTTCTTGCTTTTTCTTTTAACTCTCAGCTTGTTTCCATGGCTTAAAAAAAGCTGTCAAACACTAGATACATAATGCTATGCTTTGGGGGAAAATACCTTTAATTTTTTTCCCCTGTGTGTGCTTACTGGTATTTTTCAAAAACTACAAATAATCTATAAGCAATAAATGATCATCTTTTAGTCCATGGCTTCATGCAGAAACTAATTCTAAGCAATCCTTTCAGGAAACTAATGAGATTCAAATTAGTATTCCTCTTTAGTCAATAATATGTTGGCTAATATACACGGCAGATGGAAATGAGGAAGGGAATAATCACGGGGAGCAGAGGTTCACCTTGAGTTCACTATGAGGACTATTTCCTGAGCTGGGGAGGGTTAAGTCAGGGTGTTTTGATATGAGTCGAGATTTCTTTCTCTCAGAAACCACAATGTATTTTGTTCACAATTTTTTTTTCACAAATGCCTTTAAACACACAAGTAAATATAAAATTTCTTATTTTTCATTGTGGTATCTTACTTAGCATGGTTTCTTGATCAGTAGTTGCAGAGCAAACAAACATAACATGTATCTTCCAATCAAATTCCCTGTTCGAAACAATCATTTGCACCATCCAGGAAAAAGTGCTCAAAGTGTCACTTCTCCTCCAGGGTTTGCATCTGTAATTTTTCTTAGGAGCAATTCCACTGAAGCTAAAGATGTGAGTCCACCCTTGCAGCATTAAGGTCTGAACTCTGGGCCTGATGTTTTCTAAATCTCTGCCTCTCTCTGTTTTTGAAACAGGGTTTGTCTGTGTATCCTTGGCTGATCTGGAACTTGCTCTGTAGACCAGATTGGCTTCAAACTTAAAGAGATCATCCTGTCTCTGTCTTTTTGGGGTAGGGAGCTGAGGACCGATCCTAGGGCCTTGGGTTTGCTAGGCAAGCCTTCTACCACTGAGCTCAATCCCCAACCCTGCTTCTTCTCTTGAACGGCGAAGTGTTCTAGTCCTTCAAGTAGATCTGAAAAACTGGAGAACCTTATTTTACTTTGCCCAATTTTTCTTTCCCTCTTACTTCATAATGGCATTATCTCTGAAAACCCCCTCCCCCTCCCCCTTCTTGACTCACACTGCAATGGGTATTAAAATTACAGTGGTCTCGTTTCTTATTTTCTGCAGTGTGAATAGGCTCATATATTTCTTCTATCTCTAGATCCTTTTACAGTCAGTAAGAAGAATACTGTCATCTTACTTCTCTGTTTCATTTTGTGAAAAGAAGCAAAAAGAAACCAGACTATGCTGCAACATATCTCTTCGACATCTCCCTGGCTGAATTTCCACAAGGGCAAACAAAGGTAATGGACCTGGACCTAAGCACTGTTTTTTTTTTGAACAGTGGGTTACACATTAAGTGAATGCTTATACCCAAAATTTTTATTATTTAAATCAAAAGAAAAGCAATGGAGAAAGTGTAAAATAAATTGTGTACTAATTAGAGTTTGAGGCAGTACAATTAATTTATTCATGTCTACATGCTTATGTATAGATATTGATATATCTGAATATACAGGTAACTATGCACACATATATTTTATTTTGTTAAGAAAAATGATAGAAAGAAATGACCTGTTAACTAGCATTGTATGTACCTATTTTTCAAAACTTGGTTCCTTGTACCAGCATTATCCAATAAAGAGAACCAGAGTCCCCTACATAAATGGGTAACTCAATGACTAGTCAAAAAAATACATAATCTTAAGTTTACATTGCAGTTCCAACAAGTAAGGAAGCTCTTGAACATACATCAGTGTAGATGAAGACATTCAAAGGATCTCCACGCAAACCAATAGATCACACAATAGCCAATCAGGCAAACAACTGAACAGGAAGCAAGTTACTATCATTCAAGGTTCAAGATTAATATCATAACATTAACATAAAGATAAATAAGCAACCTAAGAATCACATGAAAGGGGAGACTGAAACACTGCTTCCCAAGAGGAACTGCAGGTTGTCAGTACAGATACCTCAGCCTCTAGCAGGGAGACTGTCCTCATTCCTTATGAGCATCTGTGTTTGCCCACTTCTTCTGACTAACTTTTAATGAAAGAACTTTTCAAATGTATCTCAAGCCAGGAGATTAAGGCTAATATTTACTGTGACTAGTCAAGTACCTGCTAGGTGACACTGAAAAGATGTAGTGAGAATCCATTCTGTTGTCTCCTTTTCAAAAACCTTTATCCCATTCTCATAGTTAGAGAAGCAAATAGTAAGAAAAACATCTGAAAGGGAGTGAACTTCTATAAAATACCAGATCAACTCTCTTGACAATTGTCAAGGTCATCGATGTCACCGTTTTCTGTCTCTTTAAGAGACAAGCCACACCCACTCCCTCCCCCATCCTCTGAGGCAGGCTGATCTTCAGCTTCCTGCCTGAGCTTGCTCTCTTTTCCATCTTCCTCTTGGAGAGGCAGCTTCGCTTCTGCGTCTCTCCCCACTTCTCTGCTTCCCCCTTCTCTGTCTCTCTTCTCTTCTCTCTCTCTGTCTGTCTGTCCCCTCCTTTACCCTTCCTCCTCCACAACTCCCTGAATAAATATTCAACCTCACTCTGAAAGTCATTGTCTATCCATGTCTCTGTCTCCTGCCCGCCTGCCATGTGTCTCCCTGCCTGGGACCAGCCACTGTTGGAGGACCGGCGGCCATCTCTGGCTGCTCCCAGAGCCAACTGCCTGCCACCATCTGGCCTGCCACCACCACTCGGGCCACTGCTCTGGAACCGGCAGCCGTCTCTGCCTGGGATTGGCTGCTCCCAGGGCCCACTACCACCATTTGGGACCTATAGTATTTCTGCTGCCTACTGCCGCCAGGGATCTTGCAGCATTTTTAAAAAAAAATCTACAATATGGAAAGACATTAAAAATATGAAAGACAAAAAAAACCCCACAATGTTGAAATTACGTGGCTTGCTGACAGGAAAGGAGGGACTTTGGAGAAGAGCCAAGAAAATCTAAAGAAAGTATGGACTGTTGGAGAAGGGGAGCCCACAACAGGTGGTCTTCTACATAGCTGGGGGATGGATATGGAGGAGAGAAGGGAGAGAAAAGATCTGAAAAACACCCATCTTCTACACCCTCCATCACCAGCCCATACTTTGTCTGAGCCAGCAGCTTCTGTAGGTACTCACTGTCCATGCTGTTCAGGGAAGTAGATAGTTCAGGGAGGCAGAAAGACCAGGGAAGCAGACAGGCAATCTTCAAATTCTCACTCTCTTCTTCAAACCCAGTTCCTCAATTTCACCCCCAGCTCCATAGCAGACTATCAGTTGTGGGCTCTACTTATCTCTGTCCTCATTTTTATGTAACTAATTTGATCACGGTGGCACACCCTACTTTCTTCCTCTTGTGAAGCCTTCAGGTACCTAGGCCCATCTCCTTGAACTCTCAGAGATTCATCTGTCTCTGCCTTCCAAGCATTGGAATTAAAGGTATGTCCTGCCACACCTTGAAGTCACAGATGTCAATCTACCTCTGCCTCCCAAGTGTTGGGATTAAAATTGTGTACCACCACACCCAACTACCAACTACTCTCTTTCTTTCTTTACTTTAAGAACTTTAACATTTTTTTCAAGCCTGCATGTTTTTAACACAATGTAAATCATTTAGACATTTTCTTTGTTTTTAAATCTCTCTTTACGGTATCTCTCTTTTTCTGACCACATGAGCCTTTAAATTACTGAGCAATATGGGTAGGATTAAAGCTGTGGCTTTGCCGGCTAGATCCAGCCCATTCCTTAGAGTTCCAGCCTCATGGCTGTAGCCATTTTTATCGCCACAACTCTGTGGCCTTTCAGGGTCCCTGCCAGCAAGCAAGCTGCAGCATTCTGCTCACAGACCACACTCAGTCAGACTACCTACCTGAGTCAGAGTTTGCCCTGGCAGGACGGACCAGAACGCCAGCATTTTAAAACAGCACAACTTTTTTCCTGCTATAGCTAAAAACAAACAAGCATGCAGTCAGCTTTTATCAACACCATTTAAGTGTTTCATGGCAGGCCCTCTTAAAAGAGCTGCAGGGCTTTGCAGCTAAAGCTGAGTCAGGAAGCGTCTTTTAGATGAGCGTGCTTGCTTGCCTCTAGCAAACAGAGCAGACCCAAGAAACTGGTGCTACCAAGAAAACATGCTTTACTCTATTCATTCCCAAGCTTTCTCAGGCTTTCTGTGGATTCAGTTGTCCACACGTTGGGCAGCCATTCTGTAGAAGGAGTGGTGGGCTGCGTTCCTGCCACCCAACTCCCAGCTGCCTGGCTAGCTTATACCCCAAAATAACAACACACAAACTGAATTCATATAAACACTGCTTGGCCCATTAGCTCCAGCCTCCTACTGGCCAACTCTCACATCTTTATCAACCCACCTCCATTAATGTGTGTAGCACCATGAGGTGGTGACCCACCAGGAAGATTCTAGTGTACATCCATCTTGGGCTGGAGCTTCATCGCATCTGCCCAGAGAGGAGAGCCATGGCGATTGCCTCACTTCCTCCCAGAATTCTGTTTTGTTTACTCCGTCTACCTAATTTTCTGACCTATCAGGCCAAGCAGTTTTCTTTATTGATTAACCAATGAAACAACAGATTGACAAATGACCTTCCCACATCACATCTCCATCTCAAAGTATTAGCTGTCAATACCAAGGAACTCATTCTGAGTAGAAAACTCAGTGACCGCCCCTGGCAGGATCTTAGAAGCATTTCCTACACAACTACCACATTCCCCTAAGAACCAGAATCAGCAACAGTAACCAAGGAACATAACACACACCTAACAAAGACAAGACCAGATATCAATACCTAGAATTAAAATTATCCCAAAGCCAGACACGTAAATGCCAGCTTTAAAAACATAATCAATAAATCCTCCTCCAGTAGGCTCTAAAAATACAATATAGCTGAAGAATAAGACAAAGTCTTCAAAATAGCATTTATGAATATGTTAGAGGTCCTTAAAGAGCAAATGAATAAATCCGTTAAAGAAATCTCTAAAAACACAAACAAACAGTGGAATAAAATGAAGAAAACAGTTTAAGACTTGCAAGTGGAAGAAGATTGAATAAAAAAATACCCAAAGGAAGAGAAAACCAGAAATGAAAAATTTAGGAACTTGAATAGAGGAAAGCCACATTAACAAAACACAAGGGATAAAAGAAAGAATCTCAGTCATGGAAGGCAAGACAGGAGAAATGGTTAACTCAGTCAAAGAAATCATTAAAACTAAACATGATCCAGCCATAAAACAACCAGTAATTGTGGTAAACTACGAAAAGATCAAATCTACAAATAATACTAATAGAGGAAGGAAAAGCCCAGATCAAAGAACAGAATTTTTTTTTTAATCACAGAAGAAAATTCCACCAATCTAAAGAAGGTGCGTATCAAAATACAAAAAGAAAAAAAAATACAGAAGATCAAATAAACTGGACTAGAAAAAGAAATTCTCCGAGACTTCTAATAATCAAAACACTAAATGTATAGAAAAAGAAAGGATTATTAAGAGGTGTAAGGGGGGAAAGTATAACCAGATAAAATACAAAAGGAGAGCTATTAGACTAACACCTGATTTTTCAATGAAGATTTTAAAATCTGAAGTATTTGGACATATGTTCTACAACTATAAGAGACCACTGATGCCATAACAGACTATGGTACCCAGTAAAACCTTCACTCATAACAGCTTCAAAATAAAAACACTCCATGTTAAAACCAAACTGAAGTGTCTATTACAAATCCAGCCCCATAAAAGGTACAAGAAGAAAAATTTAAACTTGAAGAGGCTAACTAACTACTGGGCACAAGGAATAAGTAATATCAGGCTAGAAAATTAAAAAGAAAGCAAACCCATACCATCACAAGAAAATAAACACTGATCATTGATTACTCTCATTATCAATGGCCTCAATTCCCAATTAAAAAAATACAGAATAACAGAATAGTTTTTAAAGCAGGCTCTATCCTTTTGATGCATCAAAGAAACACAGTTAACATCAAGGATAGACATCATGACCTAAATGGAAAAGGATATTCCAAATAAAAGACCCATGAATCAAGCCAGTACAGCTATTTTAAGATCTAACAAAAGAGGCATCAAATCAAAACTAATCAAAGAGATAGAGAAAGTCATTACATACTCATCAAGGGAAAATTCACCAAAAGACATTGTAGTCCTTAACATTTATACATCAAGGGCACCCAAAATCCATAAAATAAATATTGCTACAGTTTAAATTATTTATTGGCCCTCACAAATTGGTAGCGGGAGACTTCACAAACCTACTTTTATCAATAGACAGGCCATTCAGATGAAAATGAAGCATAGAAATACTGGAGCTATCTGATATCATAAATCAAATTGACCTAACTTATATTTACACAACATTTCACTCAAACACAAAAGAATATACCATTTTCTCAGCAGCTCAAGGAACTTTCTCCATAAGTGACTACATACTCTGTCACAAAACAACTCTTGGCAGATATAAAGTATTGAAACAGTAAACTGAATCTTAGTTAACACTACAGATTAAAGCTGAATAATATTTTGTAAAAAAAAAAAGATTACAAACTCATGGAAAATAAACAACTCTCTAACGAATAAAAAAATGAGTCAAGACAGAAATTAAGAAAGAATTCAGAGATATTCTAGAATTGGGGGAAATAAGTGCACAAGATACCCGAACTTATAGGACAAAATGAAGGCTGTTCTAAAAGGCAAGTTTACAGAACTAAGGTAAGAGTCTTCCAAGCCATAAAAGCCCAGGGCCAGATAGTTTCAGCACAGATTTCTACCACACTTCCAAAAGACAGTTAACACCAATGCTCCTTAAATCATTCTATAAAATAGAAATGGAAAGAACGTTGTCCTTTTCTTTCCATGAGACCATATTTACTCTGATATTTAAACCTCATAAAGATCCAATAAAGAAAGAGAGTTACAATCTCCTTCATGAACATAGATAAAAAGGTCTCAATAAAATACTGGAAAACTAAATCCAAGAACACATCAAAATATCATATACCATGATCAAGTAAGCTACATATTAGAGATGCAGGGATAATTCAATACATGAAAATCAACAAATAAATTGTTTTATACAGTAACTTGTTGAACAACAGGTTGAAAGACAAAAACAAACAGCAAAACAAAAATCAACACAAACAAACAAAACAACAATAGCAAAAATCTACACATGATCATCTCATTAGCTGCAGGAAAGGCCTGTTTACAGAATCCAATGCTACCTCATGATAAAATTCCTGGAGAAATTAAGGGAGATACTTCAATGTAATAAAAACAAATTATAGCAAGTCCTAGCCAATATTAACTTAAATGAAGGGAAACTCAAAGCATTACCATGAAAAGAAGGAACAAGACAAGGTTTTCTACTCTTTCAATGGGTATTCATTTTTATATTTGTGGTGTTAGCTGGAGAAATAAGACAGCTGAAGGAGATCAAAGGACTATATTTGGGAAAAGAAGTCAAAACATCTATTCCCTGATGATATGACAGAAGTGGAAAGAATGCAAGAGCATGAGGGAGAAGAGGACAAAAAGAACCAATGTATTCTAGATACAACAGGAGTGCTGCACGCACAAACTTATGGAGACTGAGAAGCATACACAGAGCCTTTACAGGTCTGCAGTGAAAGAAGTGGACACAAGGCCCCACCCCTAAGCCAGAAGCTATCTCTAATTGATAGCCCTTTGAAAATGAAAAATTAATGTTCTCACAGGTAGTCTTGCTAGTCAAGGAAACCACTCTTAAGGGTAGCCCCCATGCCCAGCAATAGATGGCCAACACAAAATGAACTCAGTGGCATCTTTGGAGAGTCTTTGTCTTACAGTGTTAAGTCAATAAGTCAGGACAATGTTTTTTTTTCTACCTTAAAGAATATTTGTGTATACTATTGCTTGTGGTTTTGTGATTATGAGATTCCTGTGTGTGAGAACATGCATGACTCTGCCCAAATGTGTTTCTTGTACTTTTTCTTTGGCCCTTTTTCCCGTCTGGTTGCTTTGAAATATTCTGATGTGTTTGCTTCTGATTTATCTTATTTTATTAATATTCCTTAGATGTCTATTTGCTCTTTTAGGAGAGAAAGAAATGGTGTGGCTCTGAATGGGAGGTGTCAGAGGGGAGCTGGGTGGAGTAGAAGAGGGGAAACTATAATGTAAATATATTGAATAAAAAAAAAACAAAACAGGAAATGTTTATTTTAGTAAATAATGTATCAAAGTAGACCATGGTGTTAATTTCTGTAATTACATAATTCAGGAGGCTGACCTGTGATGATCATACATATCCTGGCTACATAGTTATGTCAAAGTCTGCTTGGGCTATGCAGTGAGACTCTGCCTCAACAAAATCCCAGAACAATAACAATGAAATAATTACAATAGTTGTTCTTAATTATGATGACTAACCGACTAATATGAATTATTTCTTATGTAAAAACTAATTATGAGCTACACACACACATATATCTTCACAATTTTTCTGTAAATGAAAAACATTTCTAAAATTTAAATATTTGCTTAAAAACTATAATATAAATCCATTTTCTCCCAATGAAATATGTTTGTATTTTAAAACCACTCCTGAAACCAAACATTAAAGTGAATGACAGCAATAATTAAACTTTTCCTTCAACTTTTTAGAAATAGTAACAAATACTTGAGAATTCAAAAAATATACCTTTTTTTTCTTAGAAAATTTTCTTGCTGCCACTGCTTAGCCACAATAATTCTACCTCTACCAAGCTGGCAACACTAGACTCCACATTTGCATAATTAATTAGTCCATTTGTGTATGGGTTTTCAGTCCTTTATCATTCTAATTGAGCAAACAGAACTTGTGGGACCTCCTTGGTGCCTCTTCCTCTTTAAGTATCTGCTTTGCTGGCATTTGTAAACCCTGCCTTTGAGTCTTAGCCACATGGCATGTCACCACCACAGGGGGCAAAGAAATGCTAATTCCATCATGTCAAAACTTAAAAATACTTCATCTGGGCAACATCAAATGAATCTTCTAACATAGCATGAAATTACCTCATCATTAAAGCTGTGAGGAATTTGAACATCCTTGAACAGGTTGGAGGTTGGAATAAACAAAATGTTACTACTTGGTGTCTAAGGACTGAAATAATGTAACTTGTTATATACAGTTCAATTGTTCTTTAAACTGCTGTATGTAGCCGGGTGTGGTGGCACTCGCCTTTAATCCCAGCACTTGGGAGGCAGAGGCAGGCAGATCTCTGTGAGTTCGAGACCAGCCTGGTCTACAAGAGCTAGTTCCAGGACAGGCTCCAAAAACACAGAGAAACCCTGTCTCGAAAAAAAAAACAAAAAACAAAAACAAAAAAAACCTGCTGTATGTATGCAAAGCTAAGCTGACTTTCCTGAAGAGAACCTGGGTATTGTTCATAGCTTTGATCTTTGACCCAAGGGGGGACGACTGGCCTACTATAAAGTTTTTTTCTTTGCTGACATAAATTAACATGCCAATGAATTATACCTACGCGTTCTGAGAAGTGTAAAGAGGCCCATTTTCACTCTGCCACCTGAGCGTGCGTAACTGATTATTGCCTGATTAACCTTCACATCATTTCTGAGGTATTAATGTTTGATATACTATACATGTCTTACAACTTTTACTTTTGTTCTACAACAGAAAATTAAAATCAATCTGTTTTTCAAACACTTAAAACAATTCTGGCTGGGCGGTGGTGGCGCACGCCTTTAATCCCAGCACTCAGGAGGCAGAGGCAGGCAGATCTCTGTGAGTTCGAGACCAGCCTGGTCTACAGAGCTAGTTCCAGGACAGGCACCAAAGCTACAGAGAAACCCTGCCTCGAAAAACCAAAAAAAAAATTCTGTTGATGCCTTATTTAACTATTTACTGAAATATTGTATAACAATCCATCACAGATAATGTTAGTTTTTCTAAATTGCATTCTTTTCCAGCAAGTTAGAAATTACTGAAGTAAAATGTTAAATGATTTATACAATTATACTCTATAACACTGCCTTATTTATGAACTGTATCCATTCTGAGATCTGCTAGATCATTCCCTTCCTAGATGCTCCCATTTACTTCTTCTGTAACCCTGGACAATTATTTTCCTTCTGTGGTTTTGGGGGAAAAAATCCCTAAATTCCTTGCTCCACATTGTAATCAAATGATCTTCAATGTCCTTTTCTAAAAATAGAATAATACGTTGATTATTATTATTATTATTATTATTATTATTATTATTGAGAAGCAGAGATGGCAAAACTCAGAGACAAGTAACTTTAGAGTTCTAGACTATGTTAGCAAGCTTTCCAGGGAAAAGGGTTTATTTCATCTTGCAAATTTGTGTGTAGAGTAATATGATTACTTTCCTTAGCCTTTGGTAGAAATTAGAAATATTAGAAAGTCTTCAACAAATTGTGCTGGCAAAACTGGTTGTCAATCTGCAGAAGAATGAAAATAGACCCATATCTATCACCATGCACAAAAATCAAGTCCAAA
>NC_022029.1:12726779-12730704 GCF_000317375.1 Microtus ochrogaster
GCGGGAACGGTGGTTCTGTAAGTCTATTAAAGCTGTATGTATATATACATACAGCTTTAATATATATATTAATATATTAATATATATATATATTTACAATCTGTCTGCATTCGTTTACGCCGTTACACATTAGCTGCCAGTAGGTGTCACGGGCCACTTACAAAATAACAGCTGGGCCTACTGGCACACTGGGAGTCATATAGCTGCTCTGAATCTAATTTTAGAGTGAAATGTTAAAAGATAAATTACAGACTGTGTGCTCTGCAGATGGCTCTAGGGCAGTGGAATAGGCAAATGCAAAGAAATTATTATAAAGCTACCAGGAGCTGGCTCAGACTGCATCTCACCTGAATTTCTGTGGTGTGTACTGGCAGGACACAAATGGTGGGTACACAGGGAGTTGAGGCCACCCCAAGGCATGTAAAGTAAAAATATAAAGAACTGTGGCTGATCTGTAGCAAGAAAAGCTGCTGCGTAAGAATTTTATATCAATTGCTGACTCTGAGCACAGGCTATGGCCTACGTGGGCTGAGGGAGGACTAGTGCCAAGCTAGACACACTCCGAGCAGCAGAGCCAGAAGTTCTAAAACCAAATGATGGGTGCCAGGTGAGGATGGAAGTCACAAAATAATTCCATACCAGTTCAGAATTATAAATAATAAAAGCGTTATTTATTTAAGGGAAAACTAACAGATCACTGTCCTAGATAACAGTTCTCTGCAGGAACAGGAACAGAGTCTAGCAGCCAGAAGCAGGGGATGGAAGCAAGAGAGCAGGCACAGACTTTACAGCTGCTTTTATAGTATAAGAGACCACACTTAAGTGGGCTGGTATCCTAAGGGTTATTGGCTGAAGGAGCAGAATGTGCTCCCACAACAAGTTACCCTGACACCAAAACCACACAAAGACTCAACTAGAATAGAAAGAAAAATATAAACTAATCTTCCTCATGAGCATTGATGCTAAAATACTCAATACATATTGGTAAACAGAATCCAAGAACATTTCAAAAAGATCATCCACCGTCATCAACTTTTCTTCATCCCAGAGATGCAAGGATGGTTCAACATAAGAAAACCTATCAATCTAATACCCCATATAAATAAAAACATATGATCATCTCACTAGATACTGAAAAAGCCTTCAATAAAATCCAAAACCCCTTCATGATAAAGGTCTCAGAGAGATCAGGATACAAGGAACATATTTAAATGTAATAAAAATATAGAGCAAGTCGACAGCCAATATCAGATTAAATGGAGAGAAATTCAAAGAAATTCCACTAAGATCAGGAACAAGACAAGGCTATTCACTCTCACCATGTCCATTTAACATAACACTTGAAGTTCTAGCTAGAGCAGTAAGAAAACAAAAGGGGATCAAAGGGATACAAATTGGAAAGGAAAAAGTCAAACTTTTGATATTTTCAGATTATATGGTAGCATACATAAATGATCCCAAAAAATTCTACCAGGGGACTCCTACAACTGATTAACACCTTCAGAAATGTGGCAGAATACAAGCTCAACTCAAAAAAATGAGTAGCCTTCCTATATACAAATGATAAAATGGGCTGAAAATTAAATCAAAGAAATGTCACTGTTTAAATAGCCACAAATAACATAAAATATCTTGGGGTAATGCTAACCAAAAAAATGAAAGACATGTATGAAAAGAACTTTAAGCCTTTGAAGAGAGAAGTTGAAGAAGAGATCAGAAAATGGAGAGATCTCCCATGTTTTTGGATAGGTAGAGTCATCATAATAAAAATGGCAATTCTACCAAAAGCAATCTACAGATTCAATTTAATCCCTATTAAAATCCTGACACAATACTTCACCTCAAAAGAACAATACTCAGTTTCATATGGAAAATCAAAAAATTCAGGTTAGTGAAAACATTTCTCTACAATGAATGAACTTCTGGAGGCATCACTGTCTGTGAGGCATCACTATTTCTGACATCACCCTCTATAATAGAGCTACAGTAATGAAAACAATTGGTCTGAGTTTGTGAGAGCTCACTGACTCTGGATTGATAGTGAGGGAACCTGCATAGGACTAAACTAGGCCCACTGAATGTGGATGGCATTTGTATGGCTTGTTAACTCTGTGCAGCCACTGGCATTGGGACCAGGCTTTGTGTTTAGTGGTTGAACTCATGTTTTGGAGCCCATTCTTTTAGGAGGGATACCTTGCTCATCCTAGATATAGGGGAGAGAGCCTCACTCCTGCCTCAAAGTGATGTGCCAGATTTTGTTGATTCCCCTTGGGCAGTCTTACCTTCTCTGGAAGGGGACTGGGGTGGGAGGAGTGGGAGAAGGAAAGTAAATAGAAGCTGGGTTATGGATGTAAAATAAGAAAAGACTTCTTAAAAACATAAATTTTATAATAAAAAAAGAAAGCAGAGTGCGATGTGGGAGGGTCTCCTGTCTATGTGTTACTTTTATTGGTTAATAAAGAAACTGCCTTGCCTTTTGATAGGACAGCAGCTTAGATAGGCAGAGTAGACCTAACAGAATTCTGGGAGAAAGAAAGCAGAGTCAGACAGATGCCATGACTCTCCTCTCCAAGAGGGATGCTGGTTAGACTCATGCCAGTAAGCAACAGTCAAGTGGCAATAGAGATATTAGAAATGGATTAGATCAACATGTGATAGTTAGCCAAAAAGGGACTGGAGAATAATGGGCCAAGCAGTGTTTAAATGAATACAATTTGTTTGTTGTTATTTCGGGTGTAAAACTAGCCATGCAGGAGCCAGGCAGGATGAAAAGCAGGCCTGCTTACCTCATCACTACAAGAGTGGATCTAAATGACAAGAGACAAAAAGAGAAAATGGGCAGAGCTCTCAAACATTCATTCCTACAGATATACTATGAAACACCTTTACAGCTACTGAGAAAATCAATTGAAATCATTACCTGATTGTCACAGTAATACGTAGTGCTTTGAAGAAAAAAGGAAGTGGACAAAGTAGAGAAAATGAAGGAAGTTGGCAGAATAGGCCTCTCCATCTTTAAGCATGGAAGATAGGGATGCCACCATTTTCAGAAATAGAGAAATAAGTTTATGCTGTTATAAATCTAAATACCAGGATGCCAGGTTACATCCCTGAGACAGGCAGCACTCAAGAACCCCAGTTTCAGGCTAGTCTCTGTCCATCAAGCCTCTAGATCCTAGTTAGTCTGGCAGCTATGGAATTTGTTCCCCAAAGACATGCTCTTCTCAATACATCCTCACATGACCAAAGAAGCAAAGAGGCTCCTTCAGGACAATTTCCAAAGGACAGACATGCTATTTAATTGTTTTCTAGCAACATACAAAAAAAGTGAAAATATGTATGCAATTTCAACATTCTTACACTTTAATGTACAATTAGTAAAATTATTAGTGAGTCTTAAAAATTAAAAAATGCTACATAACGCACATGGACATGCTAGTTTGTAGCAGGTGGATCATAGTGATTATTATATCAGGGACCTTCAGGCCATTCAACAGAAACAGAATCTTTAGTCTTTAGTACTTTAATTTCTATGCCAAAAGAGCTTGTCAGGTTTGGCAGCAAGCACTCTTACTGTTGGAAAAATCTCACCAGAGAAGCCATCTTGGTTTTCATACTGGTCATAGTACCAGCTGTGTAGTTTACAGGGCACCTCTGTGCTCACTCATAATGAGATAAGTCACAGGCACTTATCTCAGCCGGGTCTCCCTGGACTCTGGAGGCAGAATTGACACCCTGTAGAATGGTGTAGCAGGTTTTGTTATCAGGCATTCCTCTCCCTGGGGGCAGGGAAGACCGGACAAAGGACCTCTCTCCAATCGCCTCTGGAATTTCTCTGTGGGCATCTGTAGCTTCGACTTCAGATCCAGCATTTTTCTTTCTGTGAAAAAAAGCATAAACATATCCTCGACCCCAAATATATATA
>NC_022029.1:12730804-12752521 GCF_000317375.1 Microtus ochrogaster
CAGATCCATTTGCATCAGGATCTGCTTGCAACTTTTATGAGTTGCTTTGAAGGAGCCTTGTTATGCTCCATAATTTTATTTTTTATTAGCCATATATGTAGTTCTTCCATTGGAAGAGCCATTTGTAAAATTTAGCATAAAATCCTTTAAGGGATTTTTTGCTATAACATTAGCAAAATACAGTTGTGTGAATTGTAGCAATGATCATCTGGGAAAAGATTATTGTTTTTGGCCTTTGAATTGAGCAAACATAATTGTCCAGGAATCAGTCTTAAAATTATCAATGAATCTATTATTTAGTATAAGAAACATTGATCATAGTCAATATTTTGTCAAACCATTTTTTACCCATTTCAAAAATATAAGAAGAACTCAGGAAATTAGTTATTAAAAAATTAATTCAATAAAAATATTTGTTACAGACCTAAACTGAAACCTCTCAACAGATGAACTTAAAAATGACTGAGACACTTAAAAAATGTTTGACCATAACATCCTTTAACCATCAGAGAAATGTAAACCAAAACTTTGAGATTTTACCTTATAAAGAAAAAACTCCATTGCTGGAAGTGTAAACTGACAGTCATCTTAGGATCCCATATCGTATTGAAAAACCTGAATAAACCAGACTCCTCCAGGAGGAAGAGAAAAATCAAAAATTCAGGACTAGCCTGTTCAGCGACCCTGCACCAGGAACTAGCTGAAGACAAAACCAGATTGCAATCCTGATAACAATCCTGATACTGTTTTAGGAACTAGCCCAAGAGAAAGCCAGACCAGATCTTGAGAATAATCTTGAGAAACAGGGAGGTTTTCCCTGCAGGTACAACTGTTTTAGGAACTAGCTGATTACAACCTTGGGAGTGGTCCCGAGAGGCAGGGAGTCCCCCTGCAACCACCACTGGATTTTTGGAATTTACAACCCTCCAGGACCACTGGGTTGTGGCCCCTTTCTCAAAAATTTTCTCTCCAGGTCACTAGAGGCCGAACTCCTCCCCCAGCAACCAAAGCCGCGTGGGGGCGACCTCAGCAAGGACAGCCTCCAGTGAGCCATGGGGGGAGCGGCACCATCCTGAGACCCGAGTGAGAGTCTCCCCAGCATTGAGGGACCCCCATTATGTCTATATTTTTAAAATTAGGCAAATATCTACCTCAAAAATTAGCAATACTCCTTTTGGGCCTAAATACAAAATTTAACCATGCGAACCTGTGTTCAGCCTTGCTTGGAGGCGTGGCTGAGCAGAGCGGCTGGGCCTGAGGTGAGCCTTATCACAGTCGTGTGCTTCTATGCCCTGAGGCCCATGCTGGGAGTGGCCTAGCGTTCTAGCCTAGTCGGTCCTCAAGGCAGGTTCCCTGTTAGCAGCTTTGCATCTTGGAGCTGCAGTTGCTCACAGTCCACTACAAAGTCCAGAGGCCTCGGTAACTCAAACCAAAAGAGTATAATTCCCTTCTTTAGCATACTTTGTTCAGTGGCAAAATCCAGATCTCTACCAAGCCTACGACACAATAAGATTGCCAGAGATGGCAAACCAAGGTGCAATTGTATCACCTTCAGCCAAAAACCTCTCTAAAGCACTCCGTAACAGCTCTTTAAGAGCTAGAAAAATCAGGTGTGATGTTGAAGCGCCCATTCTAAAATCCCATTCTTTCTTTTAGTTTCATTTTAAACCTTCCACTTTGGTCGTGGCTATACAGTCTGCTTTGGTCGCAGCTCTATTACCTCCACTCTCCCTTCTACCGGCGAGAGCAGAAAACCCACTTTTGTTGCGAACCCCCAATCTTTACCTTGAGGATTATTTGGTGCACCCGCTGACTGCAATCAGCATACTTGGAAAGACTTACCAATGTCACCACTCCACGTGTTGAGTTCTGAATCCTCTTCGGCCTCTCGCCTGGCAGCCGAAGATCCCGGGTTTTCGGCACCAACTGCGGCGAACTCCTCGACCAGCGAGAAAGAACAACCAAGACGCGAAGATTCTTCTCAGATCACGCTTTAATTTGAGTGCCCTTGGTTGAAGGAGCAGGAAGTGAGAGAGGGGAAGCGAGAGGCCCGAGAGCACTAAGGCAGTTGCTTATATCGGGAATTGGCACACAGGTCGCCCTGTGATTGGCTGCCATCATCAGCTGACACCAGACTGTGTCGGGATAGGCCCAAGGACCCTCATCCACCGTGCATGCGGGAAGCGGGGGACATGCAGCTCTGAAAGGCATAGCCAAATATGGAGTTGTTTATAACCAACAAGACAGGGTGTTGGTGCCATCTTTTAATGGAGATCCTGTCTGGCTCGCTACAAAAAACAATTCAAAAAAGTCAGTAGCCCTCCTATATACAAATGATAAAGAAGCTGAGAAAGAAATCAGAAAAACATCACCCTTCACAATAGCCACAAATAACATAAAATATTTTGAGATAAAACTAACCAAAGAAGTGAAAGATCTGTTTGAAAAGAACTTTATGTCTTTAAAGAAAATTATTGAAAAATATACCAGAAAATAGAAAGATCTCCAATGTTCTTGGATATGTAGGATCAACATAATAAAAATATCAATCCTACCAAATACGATCTGTATATTCAATGAAATCCCCATCAAAATTCTAACACAAATCTTCACAGACCTTGAAAGAACAATAATCATCTTCATATGAAAAAACAAAAACCAAAGATAGTGAAAACAATCCTGTACAATGAATGAACTTCTGGAGGCATCACCATTATTGAAATAAGCTCTATTGCAGAGCTATAATGTAAACAACTTGGTATTGGCAGAAAAACAGATAGGTTGACCAATGGAATCAAACTGAAGATTCACATATCTATGAACACCTGATTTTTGACAAAGAAGCTAACATTATACAATGTAAGGAAGAAAACATCTTTAACAAATGGTGCTGGCATAACTGGATGTTCACATGTAGAATAATAAAAATAGACCCATATCTATCACCATGCACATAACTCAAGTCCAAATTGATTAAAGACCTCAGTTTAAATTAAATTACACTAAATATGATAGAAGAGAAAGTGGGAAGTAGCCTTCAATGCATGGGCACAGGTGACCACTTCCTAAATATAACCCAGTATCACAGACACTGAGAGAAATAATAAATAAATGAGAGCTCCTGAAACTGAGAATATTCTGCAAAGCAAAGGACACTGTCATTAAGACAAAAAGGCAACCAACTGACTGGAAGAAAATCTTCACCAATCCCATATCAGACAGAGGATTGATCTCCAAAATATATAAAGACCTCAAGAAATTAAACATTAAAATTTCAATAACCCAAATAAAAAATGGGATACCGATTTAAACAGAGAATTTTTCACAGAAGAATTACAAATGGCCAAAAGACACTTAAGGAAATGCTCAACATCCCTAACCATTAGAGAAATGAAAATCAAAACGACTCTTAGACACCATCTTACACCAGTCAGAATGCCTTAGATAAAAAACACCAACAATAGCTTATGCTGGAGAGACTATGCAGTAGGGTGAATACTCATCCATTGCTGATGGGAATGTAAACTTGTACAACCATTCTGAAAATCAGTATGGCTGTTTCTTAGACAATTGGGAATCAACCTACTGCAGGAACCAGCATTTCCACTCTTTGGCATATACTTAAAAGATATTTAATACTACAAGGACATTTGTCCAACTATGTTCATAGTAGTATTGTTTGTAATAACCAGAACCTGTAAACAACCAAGATGCCACTCAACCAAAGAATGGGTAAAGAAAATGTGGCACATTTACACATTAGTGTACTACTCAGCTTTGAAAAACAATAACATTTTGAATTTTGCATGTAAATGGATGGAACTAGAAAAAAAAACAATCCCAATTGAGGCAACCCAGAGCTAGAAAGATGAACATGGTATGTATTCACTCATAAGTGGATACTATCTGTAAAGCAAAGGATATTGAGCCTATAGTTCAATATCCTAAAAAAGCTAAATATCAAGGTGAACCCTAAGAAAAACATACAATCATCCACTTGGAAAAAGGAAATAGAGAAAATTGGGATCATGGTGGTGAAGTAGGGAGGGTGGAAAGAGAAGAAGAGGTGGCTAGAGGAAAAGGGAGAAGAACTTGAGGAAGCATGATAGACAAGATGTAGGAAGGAGAGAGATGAGAGCAAGGAAAGAGATGTTTTGATTAAGTGAGCCTTTATGGTGCTAGCAAGGAAATTGGCACTAGAGAAATTCCCAGGAATCCACAATGATGACCCCAGTTAAGATGCTAACCATTGGAGGAGAGGATGCCCAAACTGGCCTTGCCCTATAATCAGATCGATGAATTTCTTTAAAAGCACCATAGAACCTTCATCCAGCAATTGATGGAAACAGAGTCAAAGACCCTCAGGGGAGCACTGGGCTGAACTTCTACAGATCAGCTGAAGAGTTTAAGGAGTGAAAATATGAGCAAGGAGGTCAGGATCATGATGGGGACACCTACTGAAACAGTTTACCTGAGCTAATGGGCCTCAGCAACTCAAGCCGGAAAGGAGAGACAGCACAGGACCAAACTAGTTCCTCAGAATGTGAGTGGCAGTTGTATGTCTGGGGCAGACTGTGGTGTCGCTGAAAGTGCACCAGGATTTATCCCTACTGCTTGTGCTGGGTTTTTGGAACACAATCCCTTTGGATCGATTCCTTACTCAGCGTAGATACAGTAGGGAGGCCCTTGAACCTTTCCCAAAGCAATGTGCCTTACTGGTACTCTCTCAGGAGTGCAAGAGGGTACGTTGAGGGGGGTGGGTGGAGAGAATGGGAGAAGGGGAGGGAGTTGGAACTGGGTTTGAATTTTAATTATTCCATACTCAATTTTACCAGGAAAAAAAAATAAAAAATATGGAATTCAAATGGATCAGAATTTTTCTTATTGAAATGTTGTTTTACAGTAACAGCATTTCTTTAAATTTCCACTTATTTCCGACAATTTTAATTACCTGTGTCTGGGAAGTGGCAATTTTCAGTATTTGTAACTTCATATAATCTGTTCATGTATGACAAATTATTCCGTCAACATATAGACTAGGTTAAAATATTAAGTGTTTACATGGATGTTTTCCATGAACTGTTATAGAATCAGGGAAGGCCTGATTCTCATGTTATAACTGGGATGTATATCCTGAACTTTGACCTCAATGGTTTTCATATTTGACTTAAGGTATTTAATCAGAGTGGAAAGCATGTTAGTGGAACTGAGAGCATGATTGAAGAAAAGTTTGGTAATATTATATGATAAATAACTTCACATACTATAGGAAAAAGTTAATAAATTCCTAATTGTGAACAATTTATTTTTTTATTTTATTTTGTTTTTTTATTAAAAATTTTCACCTCCTCCCATTTTTCTCCCCCCTCCTCCCACTCCCCCTCCCTCTCCAGTCCAAAGAGCTGTCAGGGTTCCCTGTCATGTAGGAAGTCCAAGGTCCTCCCCCCTCCATGCAGGTCTAGGAAGGTGAGCATGCAAACAGACTAGGCCCCCACAAAGACAGTACATGCAGTAGGATAAAAACCCAGTGCCCTGTCCTTGGCTTCTCAGTAGGGGACAGCCTTATCTTGTTCCTGATTTTAGTGGAATGGCTTTGAGTTTCTCTCCATTTTATTTGATATTAGCTGTTGTCTTTCTATATATTGCTTTTTTTTTTTTTTTTTGGTTTTTCTAGACAGGATTTCCCTGTGGCTTTGGAACCTGTCCTGGAACTAGCTCTGTAGACCAGGCTGGTCTCGAACTCACAGAAATCCGCCCGCCTCTGCCTCCCGAGTTCTGGGATTAAAGGCGTGTGCCACCATTGCCCGGGTTATATATTGCTTTTATTATATTAAGGTATAATCCTTGTATCCCTAACCTATCTAAAACCTTTATTATAAAGGAGTGTTGAATTTTGTCAAATGTTTTTTCCTCATCTATTGAAATGATCATATGGTTTCTTTCTTCCAGTTTATTTATATGATTGATTACATCGATAGATTTTCATATGTCGAACCAGCCCTGCATCTCTGGGATGAAGCCTAATCGATCATAATGGATAATTTTTTTAATGTGTATCATCTCTCCCTAATAATCAAGCATTCAAATATATGAATCTCTGGTGGCATTCCTATTCAAATCATAACAGTACAATTATATGTTATATGTGTATATAACATATACTTAATATATTTATACTAACATATAAATATCAAATTATACATAAATATGTTATATATTTTATAAAAATAAGCAACTAATATTTAAATATATCAGTTGTACAAATATAGATTTATTGTATGAAATATATGAATGTCATATATTTAATACATATTTATAATAGAAATATACTTTATAAAAAATATATAGCAAGTATTCAAATATAGTTACATCATTCACCCTCACACTCTCCTCTTTCTGACTCTTCATATCACCTAACTCATTTTCCCATTCACAGACTTTTTTAATGAATAAATGTATGTATGTATGTATGTATGTATGTATGTATGTATGTATGTATGTATAAAAGAAACATACCGAGTCTATTTTGTGTTGCTTGGCCATTTTTTATTTCAGAACTGACCACCTGGCACTAGATAACCAATGGGAGATCTCATCTCTGAGGCAGAGAGTTTTTCCACTCTCAGTGCTATTTATTTGCTTCTGGTTTGTTTTATATTGAAATACGATTTTTAAGCCAACACCACTCAGGGAAAAAAAATCTTGGAATGTCATTGTGCATTATTTTTATTTATTGATTTTTATTGCACTCTACATTTTTCTTTGCTCTCCTCCCTGCCTCTCCCCTCCACTTCAACCCTCTCCCAAGGTCCCCATGCTCCCAATTTATTCAGGATATCTTGTCTTTTTCTACTTACTCTAACATGGAGGGCCAGGCCTGCTTGTTTGTTGGGGTTTGTTGTCCCACCCTTTACCCCACAACTATTTAGCTGCAAAGAAAATCACACATAGGTCTCCATAAATTATAAAGCTGATTGGCCCATTAGCTCTAGCCTCTCACTGGCTAGCTCTCACATCTTAATTAACCCATTTTTCTGATCTACATTAGCCATGTGGCTCAGTACCTTTTTTTCAGTGGGGACCAACCAATCATATCCTGCTGCTTTCATGGTCTGGGCAGGAATGAGAGGAATCAACTTCCTCCCTCTCAGAATTCTCCTGTTCTCAATGCATCATTTCTACTTCCTGTCTGGTTTTCCCACCTACACTTCCTGCCTGGCCAATCAGCATTTATTTTAAACATGATTGACAGAATACAGACAATTCTTCCGCACCAACTTAGCATGTAGATTAGATCTATGTATATCTCTCTTAGGGTTCTCATTGTTCTCTAGATTCTCTGGGATTGTGACTTGTGGGCTAGTTTTCTTTGCTTTATGTTAAAAAACTACTTATGAGTAAGTATTTAAAAAATAATGACAGCAAGGGACATTGGCAGACCAGCTCTGAGTGAGCAACATGGGCCAGAGCAGACATGAGAGAGAAAATCCACAGGAACAGCTACCAGGAGCAAACACTGTGCAAGTGAGACAGAGACAGATGAGGGTCCAGACATGAATCTGGGACCTTCAAGAGAGTAGACCTAAGCCAGGACCCCTGTGGGTCTGGGTGTGAATCTAGGACCTCTGAGGGAGTAGGCAGGAACCAGAGATCTCTGTGGGTTCAGGTATGAGTCTGGGAGCTCAGAAGAAGTAGGCCTGAACTAGGACCTCTTTGGGTCTAGGCATTGGTCTGGGACAAAGAGAAGGGCAGGAAGCAGAAATCTCTGTAGGTACAAGTGTGAGTTTGGGACCTCTGAGGGAATAAGCCTGAGCCAGGTCCTCTGTGGGTACCCAACCCTGGGAACTCCAAGGGAATAGACTGGAGCCAGAGACCTTTGCAGGACCAACCCCAAGAAAGGGACCTCTGCAGGAACAGATCCAGACTGGTGACATTTACAGAAATAGGTCTGAGCCAACAATCTAGGCTACAGCAGGCCTTAGACAGAAAATTCCAAGGGAATGGAGGGAAGCCTGGAAGCACTGAGTGACCTCCAGGAACACAAAGAGACCAAAGGGGTAACTAGAACTGGGGCACTGACTGTACCATGAGGAACAACTGTCTGAGCCTTGGACACTGACACCTAGAAGATTAATCAACAGAATCATAGACAGCCCCAACCACACGTATTGGAGAAAAAAATGAGCAGAAAAGGTAAGAACCATACAACACCACAAAGAGCAACATGATACCAGTAAAACCTAAAGACCCTACAATACCAAGACTTAAACAACCAAATATAGATGAATCAGAAAAAAAAGACCTAAGAAAATAACTTCAGGAGAATGTATGAAGTAATTAAAGAGGAAATGAGAAATTCCCTCAAAGAAATGGAGGAAAAACAAACAAAAAATTGGAAGACATCAGGAAATCCCTTAAAGAAAATCAAGAAAAAGCAATCAAACATGGTACAGGAGAATTGTCTGTATTCTGTCAATCATGTTTTAAATAAACCCTGATTGGCCAGGCAGGAAGTATAGGCAGGTCAACCAGATAGGAAGTAGAGGCAGGGCAATGAGAATAGGAGAATTCTAGGAAGGAGGAAGCCCATTCTTTGCAGTCTAGCCCAGACCACTGAAGAAGCAGGATGTGACCTGCTCTGCTGAGAAAGGTACTGAGCCATGTGGCTAACATAGATAAGAATAATGGGTTAATAGAAGATATAAGAGCTAATGAGAAGCCTGAGCTAATGGGCCAATCATTTTTATAACTTATGGAGATTTCTGTGTGATTTTCTCTGGGACTAAAGTGCCGGGGGACTGGGCAGGATGGAAAGCCAAACAAGCAGCCCTTCATGTTATACAAACATATGAAAAAAATTATTCAAGACTTGAAAACTGAAATAGAGACAATAAAGAAAACACAAGCTGAGGGAATTATAGAAATCATGAGAAAATGATCAGGAACCACAAAGACAAGCATGAACAGCAGAATACAACAGATGGAAGAGAGAATCTCAAGTGCTGAAGATACAATAGAAAATAGACTCATCAGTCAAAGAAAACATTAAATCTAGCAAAAGCTTATCCAAAAATATCCAGGATATGGAACACTATGAAAAGGTCAAATCTAAGAATAATAGGGATAGCAGAAGAAGTTCAACTCAAAACACAGAAAATATATTTAACAAAATTATAGAAGAAAAATTCCCAAACTAAAGAAAGATATACCTATGAAGATACAAGTAGCTTACAGAACACCAAACAGACTGGATCAAAAAAAAAAGTCCCCTCACCACATAATAATTAAGATACACTAAACATACAGAGTAAAGAAAGAATATTAAGAGCTGCAAAGGAAAAAGGCCAAGTAACATATAACGGTAAACCTATCAGAATTACACCTTACTTTTCATTGGAGAAAATGAAAGCCAGAAGATCATGGTCAACCATTATGCAGATATTAAGATACCATGGAAGCCACCCCAGACTACTAAACTCAGCAAAATTTTCAATTACCATAAGGACAAAACAAGATATTCCGTGGCAAAACCAGATTTAACCAATACCTAGCCATAAACCCAGCCCTACACAAAATACCAGAAGGAAAATTCCAACCCAAGAAAGCTGACTACATCAACAAAGATAAAAAGAAAAAAAAAAAGACAGCTGATGATCTCATAGCAGCAAATTCCAAAGAAGGGGAAAATGCACAAATTAACAACACTATCAATAACAACTAAATTAACAGGAGATAGCATTCATTGGTCATTATTATCACTTAATATAAATGGAATCAACTCATCTATAAAAAGGCACAGACTAACAGATTGGATACAAAAACATAATCCCTCTTTTTTCTGCATAAAGAAATACACCTCAACTTCAAAGACAGACATCATAAAGACAGAGTAAAGAATTGAAAAAAAATATTCCAGTTAAATGGCTCTAAGAAACAAGTGGGTGTAGCTATCCTAATAGCTAACAAAATGGACTTAAAACTAAAATCAATCAAAAAAGACAAAGGACATTACATATTAATCACAGGAAAAATTCATCAAGAGGAAATCACAATACTGAACATCAAGGCCCCAAATACAAAAGTGCCCTCATATGTAAAAGAAACACTTTTAAAGCTTAAATCATACATTAAACCCCACATACTAATAGTGGGAGACTTCAACACTCTCCTCTCAGCACTTGGACAGGTCAGTTGGACAAAAAAATGATCAAAGAAATAAGGGAACTAACAGATATTATGACTCCAATGGCCTTAACAGACTTCTATAGACTATTCTATCCAAAAATAAAATGATATCCCTTCATATCAGAACCTCATGGAACCTTCTCAAAAATTGACCACATATTCAGAAGCAAAACAAACCTCAACAAATACAAAAAAACATGCAATAACCCAATGTATCTTATCAGATCACCATGGTTTAAAACTACAAGTCAACAGCAATACAAATTCCAGAAAGCCCACAAACACATGGAAATTAAACAATGCTCACCTGAATCATCAAAAGGTCAAGGAAGAAATAAAAAGCAAAATTAAAGAGTTCCTAAAATTCAAGGAAAATGACACAACATACCCAAATTTATGGGACAAAATAAAAGGAATGTTGAGAGGAAAGTTCATAACACTAAATGCCTACATAAAGAAGCTGGAAAAATCCTATACTAGTGAATTAATAGAACATTTGAAAACTTTAGAACAAAAAAAAGCAAACTCACCCAAGAGAACTAGATAGCATGAAATAATCAAATTGAGAGCTGAAAGCAACAAAATAGAAATGAAGTAAACAATACAAAGAACCAATGAGACAAAGAGTTGGTTCTTTGGAAAAATCAACAAGTCAGACAAATCTTTATCCAAACCAACTAAAAGGCAGAGACAGAATATCCAAATTAACAAATTCAGAAATGAAAAGGGGGACATAGCAACAGAAAGACACAAGGTAATACAGAGAATTGTTAGGTAATATTTCAAAACTTGTACTCCACAAAATTAGAAAGAATAAAGGAAATGGACAACTTTCTGGATAAATATTATCAAAACAAAATAAAATCAAGACCAGATAAGCAAATTAAACAGACCTATAACTGCTTAAGAAACTGAACCAGTCATTAAAAATCACCCAACCACCGGGTGGTGGTGGCGCATGCCTTTAATCCCAGCACTCGGGAGGTAGAGGCAGGCGGATCTCTGTGAGTTCAAGGCCAGCCTGGTCTACAAGAGCTAGTTCCAGGACAGGAACCAAAAGCTACAGAGAAACCCTGTCTTGAAAATCAAAAAAAAAAAAAAAAAAAAAATCTCCCATTCAAAAAAATAAACCTCAGGACCAAATGGTTACAGCTCAGAATTCCACAAGATTTTCGAAGAAATAATACCAATACTCCTCAAATTATTCCACACAATAGAAACAGAAGGATCATTGCCAAACTCTTCTTATGGGGCTACAATTACTCTGATACCCAAACCACAGAGAGAGATTACTAAAAAAGAGAATTACAGGACAATCTCACTCATGAACATTGATGCAAAAATACTAAATAAAATACTGGCAAATCAAATCCAAGAACACATCAGAACCATTATCCACCATGATCAAGTCGGCTTCATCCCAGAGATGCAAAGATACAAAAATGTGTCAATGTAATCTACCATATAAACAAACTGAAAAATAAAAAAAAACACACATGATCATCTCATTAGATGACAAAAAAAGCTTTTTGACAAAATACAAGATCCCTTCATGATAAAGGTCCTGGAGAGAACAGAGATACAAGGAACATACCTAAACATAATAAAGGCAATGTACAGCAAGCCAACAGCCAACATCAAACTAAGTGGAGAGAAACTCCCACTGTTTCCACTGAAATCAGGAACAATACAAGGTTGTCCACTCTACATATCTATTCAATATAGTTCTTGAGGTCCTAGCTATAGCAATAAGACACCAAAAAGGAGTCAAGGGGATACAAATTGGAAAAGAAGTCAAACTCTCCCTGTTTGCTGATGATATGATAGTTTAATAAGTGATATCAAAAATTCTAACAAGAAACTTCTACAATTCATAAACACTTTCAGTAATGTAGGAGGATAAAAGTATAACTCTAAAAAATCAGTAGCCCTCCTGTACACAGATGATAAAAGGGCTGGGGGGGGGAAAATCACAGAAACAATAGTACAGGCAAGAGCAGTTTCTTGCCCAAAAGGCTATCAAACTCTGTAAGGAGCCTCTTCGATGCCCATCTTCCTTTTGAAGTAGATTGATGCTGCCAGGAGAAGACATGTCTCATTGTCATGAAAAGCCCTAAGTTATTAAAACATAAAATGTCATATTCTGTAGTCTTTGAATGATATGAAGAATGTCTATCTAAAATATATCTATGCACATCTAGAAAATCTAGCTAACATGACTGTAAGCTTGATTATTATTAACAACCTATATATGTTACATATTTAAATGAACTACACAATCACAATACCTTAGTCAAGGTCAGAAATACAAATACATATAACAAGATTGACCTTAAAATCCATACCAATGCAAATTTTCATATCTATACCATATCCCCCTTTAAATGTAAAAGAACATTTATAAACAATATTTGGGAATATGGGCACAGTTATTTCTCTCCAAACTGCTTCATGCTGTATGGGGGCGCTGTTATTCAGGTCTTTCATGGTATAACCTATCTGCTAGGTTCATCTCAGATGGCAGTTGAGCAAAGTAATTTTTGAAGGTGTTCACAGCAACTTTTCAGAAGGGTGTGGTCTATTATACCATATTGGGATAAAAGCAATCCACAGGGTCTCATCCTCTGTGAAAACAAAAGAAGGACTTTCCAAAGCATCATAACCTTAGATCCAAATTTTGAAGTCAAGTTATTTTAAAAATATCTATCTTGGATTAATTCAGCAGCATTTATAAACATATTTCTTTTAGCAGCTGTTGCTGTTCCTCAACATTCAAACAATTCAAAGAGAGCATAATAGCATACGGTATCAAGATTCTTTATGTATTTTACATCTTGTGCTGCTTTATTTTAACCTTTATTTCTTTTATTTTTACTTTTACTTTTTGAGTCAGGTTTTCTGTACATCTTTCTCCTGGAATAACTCTGTAGACCAGGCTATCCTTGAACTCACAGAGGCCAGTCTGTCTCTCCCGCCCAGGCCTTGGGATTAAAGGTGTGTCCTGCCACATCTTGAGGTCACAGAGGTCAATCTACCTCTGCCTCCCAGGTGTTGGGATTAAAGGTATGTACCACCACACCCAACTACTCTCTCTTTCTTTCTTTTTTCTTTTACTTTAAGAACTTTAACTTTTAGCCTACATATATTTTTAACATACTGTAAATCATTTAGTGGTTTTCTTTGTTTTTGAATCTCTCTTTACTATATCTCTCTCTTTTTCTGACCACATGAGCCTTAAAATTTCTGAGCAATATGAGTAGGATTAAAGCCGTGGCTTTGATGGCTAGATCCAGCCCATTGCTTAGCTTTCCAGCACCGTGGTTGAGGTACCAACCGTAGCCATGTTTATCACCACAATTCTATGGCATTTCAAGATGCCTGCCAGCAAGCAAGCTTCAGCACTGCACTCAGAAACCACACTCAAACACGCCTGGCTGAAAGAGTCAGAGTTTGCCCTGGCAGGATGGCCCAGAAAGCCGGCATTTTAAAACAGCTCAGCTTTTTTTCCTGCTATGGCTGAAAACTGAAAAACATGTGTTCAGCTTTTCATCAACACCATTTAAGTGTTTCATGGCAGGACCTCTTAAAAGAGTTGCAGGGTTTTGCAGATAAAGCTGAGTCAGGAAGCCTCTCTTAGATGAGAGCACATGCTTGCCTCTAGCAAGCAGAGAAGACCTTGCTGCTACCAAGAAAACATGCTTTACTCCATTCGTTCCGAAGCTTTCTCAGGCTTTCTGTGGATTCAGTTATCCATGTTGGGCAGCCATTTGTAGAAAGGAGCTGCAGGCTGCCTTTTTACAGCCCAGCTCCTGGCTGCCTGGCTAGCTTATGCCCCGAAATAACAACACACAAACTGTATTCATTTAAACACTGCCTGGCCCATTATATCTAGCCTCTTTTTGGCTAATTCTCATATTTTGCTTAAACCATATTTAGTAATTTGTGAGCAACGTCTTACCAGGAAAGATTCAGCATGTCTGACCTGGCAGCTTGCTCCATTGCATCTGATCACATTTCCTTCTACCCAGTATTCTGTTCTGTCTACTCCATCCACTTAAGGGCTGGCCTATCAAATGGGCCAACGCAGTTTCTTTATTAACCAATGAAATTAACTCCTCCATCAACTTTCAACAGAAGAATCTAAAATGGCTAAAAGACACTTAAGGAAATGGTCATCATCCTTAGCCATCAGAGAAATGCAAATCAAACAACTCTGAATTCCATATTACACATGTAAGAATGGCCAAGATCAAAAGCAGGAATGATAACTTATGCTGGAGAGGTTGTGGGGAAAAGGCAACACTCTTGCATTGCTAATGGGAATGCAAGCTGGTACCACCCCTTTTGATGTGTGGTGTTTTCTCAGAAAATTAGGAAACAACCTTCCTCAAGACCCAATAGTACCACATTTGGGCATCTATCCAAATTATACTCAATTGAGCCACAAGGACACATGCTCATCTATGTTCACAGTAGCTTTGTTTGTCATAGCCAAAACCTGGAAACAAAATTGATGTCCCTCGACTGAAAAATGGAAAAGGAAAATGTGGTACATTTACACAATGGAGTACTATACAGCAGAAAAAAATGACATCTTGAATTTTGTAGGAAAATGATGGAGTGATGGAGGAAGGTCATTGGTTAATTAATAAAGAAACTGCTTGGCCTGATAGAGTAGAACATAGGTGGGTGGAATAAACAGAACAGAATGCTGGGAGGAAGAGGAAGTGAGCTCAGAGGCCATGCCGCTCCTCTCCAGGGCAGATGCGATGAACCTCTTGCCTAAGATGGACGTAAGCTAGAATCCTTCTTGGTAAGCTACTGCCTCATGGCGCTACACACATTAATAGAAATAGGCCAAGCAGTGTTTAAAAGAATACAATTTGTGTGTTGTTATTTAGGGGTATAAGCTAGCCAAGCGGCCGGGAGCTGGGTGGCAGGAAGCGGCCCCAGCTCCCTCTACAATGGAACAAGGAAAACATGATTTTGAGTGAGGTAACCAAGACACAGAAAGACAATTATCACATGTACTCCCTCATAAGTGTTTTTTAAACATAATGCAAACAAAACTACCCCATAAATCATAGTCCCAGTGAACTTAGACAACAATAAGGATACTAAGAAAGATATACATAGATCTAATCTACATGGGAAAGATATACATTAATCTAATCTAAAGACAAGATCTCCTGAGTAAATTGAGAGCATGGGGACCTTGCGGGAACGTTGAAGGGGGAAGGGGAGAGGCAGGGAGGGGAGCAGAGAAAAATGTAGATCTCAATAAAAATCAATTAAAAATAATAACATCTTGAATTTTTCAGGCCAATGGATGGAGCTAGAAAACATCATTTTGAGATAGGTAACCTAGACCCAGAAAGACAATTATCACATGTACTCACTCAAATGGTTTTTTAACCATGTGAATTCTTAATCCCAGCACTAAATGGCATAGGAGTTCTATTCATGATTGTGGGTGGGATGGACTCCATGAGATGCATGCACACCCCACCTCTACCAACTTTGAAGTTAGCATGGCTAATGCTGTTGTCATCTTTTTCTCATTTGTTTCAGGTTCAACCAATATCTTGTGTGTCTTATAACAACTCACACCAATAAGCAATCTGGTATATAAGGTTTTTAATCCTTTACTAAAATATTAATGTGTATTCTATTGACAGAGAAACAGAAAGGGTGTAAATTTTGGTGGGTGGGTGGTAGGGAGGATATGGGAGGAGGTGGTGGATGGGAAATTGTAATCAGAATATATTGTATGAAGAAAAACCTACTTGCAATGAAATTTTTTCAATAAAATAGAAGAAATTTTCAGCATTTTCTCATATCATTGGTGATGATTCCTTCATAAGCAGCATCACATGTCTAGTGATGACCCCCTGATTCCTCTATGTGGGAATAGGAAACCATAAGGATTGCTTAAATGGGCAGATATAGACGTATATGTGTGCATTTGTATAGGTACACATGTATTTATATGTTTATATATGAGTGTGTGTATGTATATATGCACATGTATATACAAGCATTTAAATGTGTAAAAAAGTGTTCCCTTCATTACCCTACACTCTTGACTTAAGATGGCATCTTCCTTACCTGATTGACAGGTGGGTCAGGGCTGTTGTGATGGTAACAACCATGGTCTACACCCTCTGCAGTATACTCCTGGGATTGATGATACACAACTGATGCCGCAAGCCTTTTTGTGAGTGATGACAACTGTTTTTATTTCTTTTATCTTCAAAATTATAGGATAATTTTATGTTTGTCCTCGCTTCAAATCTTACAATATGCCCCCTCTTGTTCTTTTTCAATTTACTGGTGCAGCATGCATTTATATATGTGCCTACCTACAAGTACATTTTGTGAAACAATTTTACCATTAACTTTAATGAAATCATTATTGTCAATAATTGTTGTTGTTGTTGTATGTGTATGTGTAATACATTCATTTATATACTTCATTGTTTTTTGTAAAAAAAGTCTAATATGATTTGTAATAAAGTCATTTCAAAAGTGTGCAAATGAGAATCCACCATCTAAGGAGCATGCTGTACTCACTGTCAAGATATTTTTGGAAATTTTCTGAAAAAAATCATACAGAAAATAATAAAATGCCTGCTATCCTTCGGAACATTATCAGATTCTAGCTGCTAAGTTTCAAAATTCACAAACCATTCCCATTCATGATGGGGTGATGAAGGCAGCCACTATTTTGGTTCCTGATAGAATCTACTGTATGATGTACATTAAATACAATAAGGAATACTGTCTTCTGAATGTGTTAAGATGTCCCCATTGCAGATTTCTTGCATGAAGAGTTCTTTCCCTCACATTGCAGCTTGGGAATGTTTCCCACTTAACTACAGTGTGTTATTCATTTACTGGGCTCAATTTTCCTTATGCTTTGGTATATTGGATGAATTCTCCAGCAATGCAAAAAACTAATCACCTACTCTTTCAACAAGGTCTTTGTATAAACTTAGATGTCTTCTGTCCTGCAATTCTCTTCCTTGGCAGAGAGTCAATCAGTGTTAGTGTCCATACAAAAAATACTTTAAAGAAAACACTTTTAAAACATGTGAATTCAAGGCATTTAATTATACATAAACCCAGTAATAATTTCTATAACAGGAGAGTATACAGAAGTTCCAGAGTGACAACTATGAATATTTTGGGGTCTATATGATTGAATCTACCTCAAAATTTAATTCCAATGATTCAAAGACATCAAATGATATGTTTCTACTCACGGGATCAATGCTCCTATTTAGGACATGTATCTGTGAGGTGAAACAAAAAAGGAGAATATTTCAAAATTTTATTGGATTTCCTTCATGTATTTTTTAAGAATTTTACGTTGCTGAGATGAAAACAAGAATCATTGTAATTTGCTCTAATTTCAGATCAGTTTACAGAAACTGACTCACCTGCTTCATAGATATTTTTAATATTTTCAGTAGGGATTTTGTAGTCCTGTGTCATTTTCACATATTTTTCCCACATTTCTTCAGTGATATTTGTTCCCTTTGCTGGTTTCATGGAAGAAAAGCCAGAAGAGATGCTTGCTATAATCACACCTAGTCATTTATTATTAAAGCCTGCTACCTCATACCATCCTCCCTAATGGATGATACCAGTCAGAAAAATCAAACTGAAATTGGGTCAAACATTCTTTCTACAGATAAATAAATTTCCATCTCATTATATCTAAAATGCTGATTTAGAAATCAAGAATATTAAAATGATTTTTAAAGTTATAATTCTATACAATTCAACTCGAATTTCACACAATCAGGATTATGTTTGAAAATACATGGGTGAATTTGCTCCTACACCAATGCATCTTCCAACAAAATGCAGGGACACAGCTATGCTGCAAATAACAAACAGAAAAAAGGTTTTCTCCCATATGAGATATGCATACCCAGTGCTGCGGTCAGAACCTCTGTGTTCCCAAGACTATTTCTAAAGTTGGCTTTGAATAAGATGGTGGTGTTTGAGACAAAATTTAACCAAACAAAAAAGCCAGTTGACCCTAGGAAGAAATTTTTTTCATTAGAACATAATATTGATTCTCCTATTTTGCTTATTTATTATGTATTTTGTGATTTTAATTATAGTAACATCACTTTGCCAGTTCACTTTCCTTTTTTCAATTGTAGCATATACCCTTCGACACTCTCCTTCAAATTCACATCTTTTTCCACTGATTACAATTGCATGCTTAAATGTTATATATGATATTTTTAAAATTTATGACCTGGCAATATGGAAGCATGTATTGGAAGCCTATATATGGTGGTACTGTTGAACTTGTCCATACTGGGCTTCATAGTCTAAGTTGCTGAGGGAGACTGACTAGGTCTCTTCCTCAAGAGGGCACCAGATCTCATTGCAGATAGCTGTGAGGCACCATGAGGTTACTAGAATTGAACTCAGGACCTTTGAAAGAGCAGGCAGTACTCTTATCTGCTGTGTTATGACAATTGAGTCCATATAATTCTACTTGTATGTATCTGATACTTATTTTTTGTTGCGGGAGGTCCTTCCGCTCCTCCAGCCAATAGCCGCTGAGATACCAGCCCATTGGGGCGTGGTCTCTATCTTTTAAAAAGCGGCCACTTCCCTCCTCTCTCTCTCTCTCTCTCTTTCTCTCTCTCTCTCTCTCTCTCTCTCTCTCTCTCTCTCTCTCTTTCTCTTACTTCCTGCTCCGCTTCCAGTGACTAGACTCCCTTCCAGATTGCACAGAGGGCTGTTGTCTGGGACGGTGATCTGTAAGTTTTTTCCCCTTTAAATAAATAAACATTCTATTAATCATAATTCCAAACTGGTGTGAGATTGTTTGTGACTTATGCCTCCACCTTCTAACTCAGTCGGTAGAGCATGGGACTCTTAATCCCAGGGTCATGGGTTCATGCCTTTGTTATGTCTTTGTATAAATTTAGACGTCTGTCGTCCTGCAATTCTCTTCCTTGTCAGACAGTCAATCAGTGTTAGTGTTCAGACAAAAGAGACATCAGAGATATCCAGACATTTAAGACATTCAGAGATTCCCAAAAAAAAGAATTACAGTATGTCTGAAGTTGTTGAACAATAGCTCTTGAGAAGATAAAAACAAGAGTGTCTTGGATTCACTCTGCCAGAAGATAGGAAAGTCCTGTCCCAAGTTAACCTCCCATTAACCTTAAAGCAAGCCTATTCTTCACTTGCCAGTCTACTAACAATGAATCTTTGCCTCCAAGTTGTCACTGGGCACTTTGCCATCCCTTATCAGGTGGTGTTTTTGCTCCTATAGCCTTGGGACTTTATGTTGTCATGGCAATTGCTATGACCTTATCACTTAGCCTAGGAATATGCTGATGACCAATGAAAAGATAACTTTTACACTTGCCTAACATTCTTTCATAATAATCACAATATTGCCAGAACACTACAAAATATACTACAATTTTTGCATTAAATTATTGAGTCTGGGAAACATTCCCTTAACTTTTACAGTAAAAAACAAAAGTCATATATACGCCTGTACTTGGCCAACTTTAGCCATCTCTGCATTTATTTATTCATTTGTTAATTTGCTTTTGTATCATAGCAAAATTCATATGAGCATTTTTTATTTACAGTCATGAAAAGCAGATAATGGAGATTTTACTCACGTCTGGTTCTTCCCCCCATAACTCTTGGTATAGAGTAAATTTGAGAGAAATGAAGATTGGCATCACGCAACATCCAGGTCCCTAAGACTTTCTCTCTCCTATTCTTTACAAAGCATTGTAGAAAGGCATAACGTGCTGTAACATGAGACACAATGAGTTGGTTATCTTCTGAGGATGATCCTGATAAAGACCAAATTGTTTACAAAAAGTGTAAATAACAGCACCAATCCTCAACCAGCTATACTCACATGTTTCTAAGCAATCATTAATTTTATCCGCCAAAACTGTGTGTAGTTGACACATGCCATTTTTCCTAAACACAATATAATAAAAAAAACCCACTCATTATTTTACATTTATTGCCTGATGTGTGTTTCTACCTCAAGAAGAATAAACTTGTTGAAAGCGAGACATGTTCATTGTCATGTCCTTCTTTTTAGGCATGCTTCTCTATGGTTTGCATATATTTTCTTGTAGTATTTTTGATTAGTGATTCCATTCAAGTGTGGATCAACTTTCTGAGCACATTGGAACTGACAGAAATTCCTAGTCACAAAAGTGAAACCACTGTTGCAATAGTAGGTATCCAATTATCAAAATTGTTTTCAAGAGGAAACCTCATTTTTCCCAGATTTTTAAAGACTGCTTTTTTGATACTTACCATCTTACGTATTACCTGACATGTATTCACATTTATAATTATTTTACTTTCAGCAAACATTAGTTTCTCTCCATGATATAATTTTTATGTCCTCAGTTCATATTTTGATTATTTAAAAAAAAGAAAAACTGAACCATAAAGATGAGTGTTAAAGATTAATATTTTTAGATCAGTGACTCTCAAATCCAGCTTTCCCTCAATTACTTTTAGAGCCACTTTATCTTCCCATTTGAGAAATATATGGGGATTGCTTTGAGCTCCACTTCAACAAACTTCCTCTTCTACTTGAATAAAATTTTCTTACCTAACATAGAACGTCATGCTCATGAGTCTGTATTTCTTTAAAAACTTCACTTCTCGCATCAACAACCTCATTTCACTGTTTTCTTCTATCAAAGGCACATATTCGGATGCTAGGTAGATGGTATGAAACTTCCCTGAAAACTGAAAATTATTATGAATTAGATTCATCAGTCAGAGGATCTGGGGTCAAGTTTCAGCACCCATACTTTGGCATACAATCTTAGGTAACTTCCTTTCTGAGGGACATCATATGGTTTTGTGGGAGTTGCACATACATAATGCTAGATACAGAGCAAACACCAACACACATAAAATGACAAAATGAATTAGCAAAAATTTTAATATAAAAATTGTGCAGAAAAACTAAATAAATTTTAGATTTTCAAATAAAAAATAGACATTCTTATTATATAGTGATTTACAAAAAATCACACATAATGTGATAACAGCATTATTTCTATTTCTGTTTATGCAATAAAATACCTGATATATTTGAAAACATATATTTACTTAGTAAAGAATAATAGTTTTTATAATGTAAAATGTGACTGAGGAAATGTGTAAAATACAGATTATTGTTTTTTATTATAAAGCAGCTTTGACTGCACATAAGTAATCTAAAGAAAAGCATAATAAAATGCACACATAAAATACATCCAATGCCTATTTGGATGATTAAATGCCTTTGTATGTCAAGACATAGGTTTTTTTTTTTTCACAGAGAAATTTTTCTACAGAGAAATCACTGTAATATAAGAAGGAAAGAATTAAGACAACACCTGTTTTTGGTTTTGCCTCTGATTTCTATGACTTTCTGAAGCATTTGTGACCCCACAACCATGGTCATACACACACACTGAGAGAGAGAGAGAGAGAGAGAGAGAGAGAGAGAGAGAG
>NC_022029.1:12752621-12754217 GCF_000317375.1 Microtus ochrogaster
ACAGAGACAGAGAGAGAAAGAGAGAGCGAGAGAGAGACAGAGAGAGAGAGAGAACACACATGCAAACTTCAAAAAATAATCAGTTATTTTTATTTTATACATAACTGGATTTTAATTCATATCAATTCAACATTATCCCACACATTGGCCATAGTAGAATAACGCTAAAACAGAGATTCATGCCTCAAATACATAACACATGTTTGTAATGTAGTTATTAGGTTGATTTAAATTATCTATAATGTCAAATCAAAATTTACCCCTGAATTCTTTAGGACAATGAAATATTTTATGCAATTGTGTATTAAGTTTTAACCATGAACATATGGTTAATTGTGCTAAAGTGTATATGAAATTAAGGGAAAAACATGGCATTTTTTTGAAATAAGGTAATTTTCCACTCCCTTCACACAAGAAACATGCAATTAAACAATATAGGAAGTGCAAATGAGGTATTTATCAGCTTAAAAAATAAAACATATACTTATTTTAAGAAATGGGATTATATTACAGTACAAAAAGGGGAGCACCAAACCATCCATAGAATCACATTGAATATCAGCTCAAAAAGTGGCAAATTCACCACAGCTACCTTTACCCCTGCAGAACCCCCTGAAGTCCCATCCTTGTACCGGTAAGGGTTCCTCAGTGGCAAACACCAAACAGGCGAGTGCGCTGAGCAGAAGAACCTTCATCTTCCAGAAGTTTCTTTTCTTCTACAGCAGAAGACCAGAGATTTTCAGCTGCTAGTGAAATGACGAACTGAAAGCACACACAAAGCAGTTAGCTTTATACAAAGTACAATAATCCCGCTTTCACTGAACCTTTTATTTAGATATTTGTTTTAATTTTCAAAACGCTCTGGTTGTCAGCATTTGCATGTTTCTGGCACTGATTTATTTAAACCCAAGGGATTAGAATTCAATTGTGCATAATGTTCCTGAGCATGTCCAGAATGGAAAATAAAGAAAGTTACGATCCATTGATTTCTAATCACATGATCATGTCCAAACTACCGTAAAAGGGCACAGGTGGACTGGCAATGTTGACTGGTCACATTTCCTGATTTATACATAACCAAGATTTAAGTGCTACATGTTAATTACCATTTTAAGATGAAAATTTCAACAAATGGTTCTCATTAAGAATATTTTCCAAATCCAAAATCCTTTCTTGGTTATAAAATGTTTAAACTGAATATCAATAGCACAGATTCAGGTTAAAAATCAGTCACACAGATAAGTCTGTATACATGTTGCTGTGAGCACTAAAACAGATATGGAGACAATTTATTTAATTCTTTCCAGTTGACAATTTTTTTCTACTTTGTATGTAAGTAATCCTCAGACCCATGACTTCCATTCATTTAAAGCATCTATGTGTATCCAATTTTGTTTTTCTCTAATCACCTTCAAAATAAGTATTTTAAAATTAGATCAAACCAATAGTGATTCATTGAATATCAAGTCACTATGTTGAATACCAAGAAACTCTGTGAGGGCTGGAGAGATGGCTCAGTGGTTAAAGAGCATTGCCTGCTCTTCCAAAGGTCCTGAGTTCAATTCCCGGCAACCACATGGTGGCTCACAACCATCT
>NC_022029.1:12754322-12806564 GCF_000317375.1 Microtus ochrogaster
CTCGAACTCACAGAGATCCGCCTGCCTCTGCCTCCCGAGTGCTGGGATTAAAGGCGTGCGCCACCATCGCCCGGCACTCACAACCATCTGTAAAGAGGTCTGGTGCCCTCTTCCGGCCTGCAGGCATACACACAGACAGAATATTGTATATAATAAATAAATATATATATAAAAAAAGAAACTCTGTGAATGTTAAACACAAAAACTGAAAATCAGGTGCATGTTTGTATGAGATGCTTTCTCATGCTGGGATTGAACCTACCTACATGCTTGCATGGGATGACTTTATGTGTCTATGCTTTATGATTATACCTGACAAGGGCAATTCAAAATTATCAGTAGAAAACACAAATAAAAGAATCATTTGAACTGTTAGTCACTTGTTTTGGTGCTATACATTTTCTTTTTTATGTTAATTAGTTTCTAATTGTCCTTCGTGTACAAGTCATGATCCTCTTATTTCACATTATTAGTTAGTGCTACATTATTGATTCCCTGCATCAGGGCTCTTGGTTGTTTGAAGAAACCATAAATCTTTTCTGATGTGCTTGCGCAAAGTTTGCTTTATGAACTGTCATCAATTATATTGCAATGAAGACCTTGGGATGTTCTATCATATTTCACAACAAAGTGATTTCTTTTAAATCTTCAGTATCAATTTTGGGGAATTGGTGGATATTTTTTGATTGTTTTGTTTTATAAATTGAAGTTTGTCCTTGGTAATAAATCAAGAAATTGGTCCAGTAAGTTAACCAGATATTTTTGAAGGCATAGGGTGGATGTAGAAGGAAAGGGAAAGGAAGATAAGGGAAGGTTAGTATTAAGTATGATAAGTTGATTACAGAGGTATAATATTTTTTAAAGTAGCTGTTTTCTATGAATCTTCTAATAATTCTGTAATAATCCTGTAATTCTGCTCTGCTTGTCATCATGATAGTGTGACTTAAATTAAGGAGGCAAGCTTCTACTTGACATATAAATGATTAATAAGTCAACTTTGCTCAACTTTGATTTAATGGTAGTGCCTCCTAAATTCTACTCACAAAAACTATGTAGCAATATCAAACAGAATGTAAGGACCTAAATCCTGAAAAAAAAAATGTAGCTAACAAACACAACGTGACAGTAAAGGGACATAAAGATAGAAATTCTGCTTTAAATACAATGACAACATAAACAGAAATAAAATTTACATCAGGCTTATCTTTCAGGATTTTAGGCAGCTTATTACTAATTTTCCAAGAAATGGAGTTTTATGAAAACAGACATAAGAGATTTCTGGATAAAATACCCAGAACTCTATATTACACCCTGATAGGCATATCTGCTGTCTTCTGATTCAGTCTATATTGGATACTTGGCCTCTTCTCGACATACTTTTTAAAGATATAACCTTTTTTTGTGTAGTTCTGTCAAAGTATATCTAATTTAATATTCAATAACAACGCATCATTTTGTGTTTACAGTATTATTTAACTTTATAGTAAAAAGTCATCATTACAATTTCACTGTATAGATTTAAAGCAAATATAATGATATAATGAATTGTTGACTCATTAGCATGGAACTCATGACCTACAAGATTATAACTTAATACTTACAAGCATTTTATATAACTCCATAAAACAAGTCTTCTTGTTTCTTAATGCTAAAGAGTGTTTTTAGTTACTGTATTGGGACCAGCAACAACAATAGAGTCATTAGCAAGAAGTAAGATGTTTGGTAAATCTGGCATAAAAAGCAGCCTTGCTTGAAACTAGAAGTCAAAAATCATCCATATTATCACAGTAATTGCATTTGTAATAGTTGATTTACAAAATATTGGCACATGGAGGGGCTATTTAACATGTCCTGGGGGAGGATAGCCCAGTGGTACCTCCTCGAAGGTTGAGTGTTGAAATAGGAGCGGCGAGGCTGCATCCCTGGCACCCGGCCGCCCTCATGGCTAGCTTATGCCCCGAAATAATTACACGGAAACTGTATTCTTTAAAACACTGCCTGGCCCATTAGTTCCAACCTCTTATTGGCTAGCTCTTACATATTGACCTAACCCATTTCTAATATCCCTGTAACACCACGAGGTGTCTTACCAGGGAAGATCTTAACCTACATCTGTGTCCAGTAGGAGAATCATGGTGACTCCTTGACTCAGCTTCTTTCTCCCAGCATTCTGTTCTGTTTACTCCGCCTACCTAATTTTATGTCCTATTAAAGGGCCAAGGCAGTCTCTTTATTTAACCAATAAAATTAACACAAGCCAGAAGATTCTCCCCCATCATTTCCCCTTTTTCTGTTTAAACAAAAAAGAAAGGCTTTCACTTTAACATAGTAAGATTACATATAACAAAAGAGATATCAAGCAAGAATTACAGTTACAATATTTATATCTACTTTCTCTTTTATCATAACCAAGGAAAACTATAACTAACCATTCTTCAACTCCATCAAAGACTCTAGAAGGATATAATATTACCTAAGCAAACAAGAAATCCAAAGCTCTAGAAATGACAAAGACATCTCGCTGCCTATACAGTCACCCAAAGTTCCTCTGTACCGTTGGGGCATCCATCTTCAGCCTTCAGGCCCATAGTATCCAGCAGACATTTCCATGAAGCAGGAAATTTCAAAGACAGTTCAGTCACTATCTGCTGTGTCCTGCAGAATGTCTCGCAGACTCTCATGAATCAGGAACCCCAAAAGACCATCTCACCTTTAGGCAAGTTCAGCAGTCCTCTCTCTGTGGGTTCTCTGTGTCCAGTTTATGCAACAGTCCAGGCAAGAACAGTTTCTTGCCCAAATGGCTATCAAACTCCATAAGGATCCTCTTCGATGCCCATCTTCCTCTCGAAGTAGATTGGTGCCTCCAGGAGCAGACATATCTCATAGTCATGAAAAGTCCTAAGTTATTAAAATATTTTAAATGCCATATTCTGCAGCCTTTGAGAGATATGAAGAATGCCTATCTGAAATATATCTCTATATATCTAGAAAATCTAACTAACATGACTACAAGCTTTACTATTAATGATGATTATCCATTAACAACCTATATTTCCTATTATACATTACATTTTAAATGAACTACACAATCACAATACCTTAATCAATATCAGAAATACATATACATATAACAAAATTGACCCTAAAATCCATACCAATGCAAATTATTCATACCTATATCATTTCCCCCTTTAAATGTAAAAGAACATTTATAAACAATATTTTGGGAACATGGGCAAAGTTTTTTCTCTCCAACCTGCTTCATGCTAAATGGGGGCACTGTTAATCAGATTGTTTAGGGTGTAACCTGTGTGCCAGGTTCATCTCAGTTGGCAGTTAAGTGAAGTAATTTTTTGAGGGTGTTCACAGCAACTTTTCAGGAGGTCGTGGTCTATCATACCATATCGGGATAGAATCAATCCACAGAGTCTGGTCCTCTGTGAAAACAAAAGAAGACCCTCTCCAAAGCATCATATCCTTAGACCCAAATTTTGAAATTGTAATACCCTTATATCCATTCTGGTTTAGCTTGGCAGCCCATGTAATGAAATGTCTCTCTATACTTAGCTCCTTCACAGTCAAAAATTTTAAAGAAAACACAATGTACATAATCCAGACTCTCTGTGAATTTTCCATTTTTACGTGGCTTATTTTTCTTTATTTCTTTTATTCTCTTAACTATCTGTACTCTGTCTCTTTAAAGACTTTACCCTTTTTAAAGACATTAACTTTATTCTTTATATTCTTTTTCTTCTCTCTCCCAAGCCTAAATACATTCATCCAACAGTGTCTGAATCTGTTTTATTGTGAATCTGTAATTTTTTTTTTTTTTTACTATCCAGGAGCATTCTGTTTTGAGCCTTTAAATCACTAAGCGCTTAAGAATCTAAGCTGTGACAATTCCTAGGTCAAAAACAGGTACTGCCTGCTTGCCCTGCCCAGTCCAACATGGCGGAGCCACTCGTGCCTCTGATCCTTGCACATTGCACCAGTAGCATGGCGGAGCTGCTTGTGCCTCTGAGCCACAGCACACAATGACTTCCTTTTAGGCACACAGTGAGTCTAGATGCCATCAAACAAATCGTAGCACTTTACTCCAAATGCTCCATTCAAAAGCTCTGTCTCCCGCAGGAGCCAGACAGAGATCGCAATGGTGGCACAGCCCAGAAAGCCAGAGTTTTAAAACATTCAGCTTTTTCCTGCTGCTGAGTCAGGAAATTTTCAAAATGGAGGATGTACCATTTTGTGCTAGCTCTGGGGCCGCCAGGTAGGAGTGGCACTCAGCACTTTAATTCTGAGACTGAGCGTGCAGCACAGAAATTCTTTTCATCCAAGTTACACTCAAATCTGACACGCAGAGCACTGCGCAGTCTGAAAACACGTCTCTGTATGGCAGCAGGAATCCTCCATGCTCTTCTGCCTGCCTAACCCTGATTCAGCCAAAATTAAATCAAGACCAGATAAGCAAATTAAACAGACTTATAATTGCTGAAGAAATAGAAACAGTCATCAAAAGTCTCCCAACCATAAAAAGCTCAGGACCAGATGGATTCAGCTCAGAATTCTACAAGATTTTCAAAGAAGAACTTATACCAATACTCCTCAAATTATTCCATACAATAGAAATAGAAGAATCATCGCCAAACTCTTTTTATGAGGCTACAATTACCCTGATATCCAAACCACAGAATGACATTACTAAGAAAGAGAATTACAGACCAATCTCACTCAAGAACATTGATGCAAAAATACTAAATAAAATACTCACAAATCCAATTCAAGAACACATCAGAACCATCATCCAACATTATCAAATTGGCTTCATCCCAGAGATGCAGAAATGATTCCACATATGAAAATCAGTCAATGTAATCCACCATATAAACAAACTGAAAAATAAAAACCACATGATATTCTCATTAGATGCTGAAAAATATTTCAACAAGATACTACATTCCTTCATGATAAATGAATGTCTTGGAGGAAGCAGGAATACAAGGAACATACTTAAACATAAAAAAGTCAATATACAGCAAGCCAACAGCCAACATCAAACTAAATGGAGAGAAACTCCCAGCGATCCCACTGAAATCAGGAACAAGATGAGGTTATCCACTCTCTGCATATCTATTCAATGTAGTTCTTGAGGTCCTAATTAGAGCAATAAGACACCAAATGGCGATCAAGAGGATACAAATTGGAATAGAAGAAGTCAAACTCACCCTGTTTTCTGATGATATGATAGTTTACATAAGAGATCCCCAAAATTCTGCCTTTTGCTTTTGAAATTTAACATATGACAGCCAGGTCAGTAATATTTTCTATATTACCTTTTTTGTGAAATCAGAATCATGACAAAGAGGATTGCTTATAGTTCTCAATTTTTCTCCTTTTCATCTTTCCTATGAAGACAAAATACAGATTTTGTGAATTTTCTTCAACCCCCCTACAATTGCACTGATTCTTCTGTTGACTAAATAAACTCACATAAATTTCTATCTTTAATCATTGTCATATAGTCCACCAAAACAGATATACAAATTCACTCTAAGTATTGACAAATAATCTAGTTTTGTATAAAGATGAATCTGGTTCAGAGAATCGAATGCCCTTGAAGAGAAGTTGAGTTTGCTTCATAGAACCCACGTGTTGGTTCAGAAATGACTATGACTCCAACTCCAGGGGAATCTGACACCCTCCTTTGGCCTTCACAGGTACTTCATTCACCAACTGCATTTACCAATACAAAGACTCACAGATTTATATGCAACTAAAAACTAAGATATATTTTTCAAAAGTGTAATTAGTCAGGCATGGTGCTTGATGTCTTTAATTCCATGTGTTGGGAAACAGAAGCAGGTGGATTTGGAGGAAATTCTGCAGGTTTCCCATTTTATTACATGATCTTCACTGTGGTGTAATGTACTCAAGAAATTATCTCTTCCATAATGATGTGTGGAGGCATTGAATAAGAATGGATCCCAAAGTCTCTATTTGAGAGGATTCTAAGTGTGGGTTGTTGAAGGATGTATGTCATTGGGGATAGGCGTTAAGGATTCAAAAACCCATGCCAAATCCAGAGTTTCTCTCTCTCTCTCTCTCTCTCTCTCTCTCTCTCTCTCTCTCTCCATGTCTCTTTCTCCCTTCATGCCTACAGATCTGGATATAAAAATCTAAACTAGCTCTCTAACACCATATCTTCCTGTTAGCTGCCATGTTTCCTCCACCATATTGATAAGGAACTAACCTGTGAAACTATAAAGAAGCTTCCAATTAAATACTTTCTTTCCCAAGAATTTTCATGATCATAGTGTCTCTTCACAGCAATAGAACAGCAACTAACTCATATTCCCAGATTTCTTTTGAATTTTATACTCCAATTATCTCAGTTTTGAATCACCTAAATACGAAGTAGATGTCTTAATAAAACAAATACATCTACACTGTAAATTTGTTCATAGACTCTTAAAAGCAACAAGTTCATTCTGGGCTTCCATAAACCAGATACTAAATAAGGACTCTAGTGTATATTTTACAAAGCAAATATAAGCATAATCTGACATAATGAAGTATTTAAGATGTGTGTGTGGAGAACACTGTGTCCTTCACTCTCCATTTCATCATTTGGAGAAGAATAAACTAATATTCTTGAGGCACACAACGGAAGTTTGTCATTTCTTTTCTTCAAACTAATCTCATCTGTAAATATCACAATTCTATTTTCAATACTTCACTGCCAACCAAATTATGTGGAAAAGGTTCAATCATGGTCATGCGGTGCACAATGACAATATTATTTTCATGAAAAGTAATAGCAAGGCAAAAATAGAAAAGAAAGTGTTATCAGTTTGGACGGGTTCCTTCATCTGACCTTTTCTAACACCCAGAAAGGTGAAAGCACCTACACAATGGGAGGAAGTCCACCAGGAGCGTCTTGCCTATGGAGCAGATTTCACAATACTGAGTGCAATGTGGACTAAAAGGAATTGACATTGAAGGACTTATCTTCTTGACAACTTTACAGAACACAATATCGACCTCCTATTAATATGTACACATGAGGACAATAGAAGAACATGTGTTACTGAGTCAGACAATGTTCTAGTTCTCCAAATACACTGAAAATGCCAAAGATAAGAAGATCTTAGATCAGAAGGAGAAATGTAGTGTTGTTTATGTAGATCGTGTCATTTATGTTGATTGACAGAATATCAAACTGTGGTCTAAATGTTTATGTTCAAAGCAATTGATAAAAAGTACTGTCATTTTTCAAGAACATCAAATCTTTGGAGAAAGAAATGAAAAAAAAATACACAAGAAAATGGAAAGATCTCCCATGCTTTTGAGTAGGTAGGATTAACATAGTAAAAATGACAATCTTACCTAAAGCAATCTAAAGAGGCAATGCAATACCCATCAAATTCCAAGCAAAATTCTTCACAGACCTAGAAAGAGCAGTTCTTAACTCCATATGGAAAACAAAATGCCCAGGATAGCCAAAATAATCCTGTACAATAAAGGAACATCTTGAGGCATCACAATCCTTGACTTCACACTCTATTACAGAGCTGGATACAGTAGTGAAAACAGCTCAACACTGGCATAAGAACAGTTAAGGGAATGCTCAACATCCTTAGCCATCAGAGAAATGCAAATCAAAACAACTCTGAGATTCCATCTTACACCAGTCAGAATGGCCAAAATCAAAAAGACTGATGACAACTTACGCTGGAGAGGATGTGGGGTCAGGAGAAAACTTTTCTGATGCTGGTGGGAATGCAAACTGGTACAGCTGCTTTGGAAATCAGTATGGTAATTTCTCAGAAAATTAGGAAATAACCTAACTCAAGACCCAGCATTACCCCTTTTCAGTATATCAAAGGATGCTCAATTATACTACAAAGTCATATGTTCAACTATGTTCATAGCAGCATTATATGTCATAATCAGAAACTGAAAACAATCTAAATGTCCTTTGACTGAGGAATGGATAAAGAAGATGTGGTACATTTATACAATGGAGTACTACACAGCAGAAAATAATAATGACATCTTGAAATTTACAAATAACTGGATCAATCTAGAAAACATCATATTGAATGAGGTATCTCAGACTCAGAAAAGCAAATATAGTATGTACTAATTCATAAATAACATTTAGACAAATATTTAAAAAACCGGCCTACAATTAACAATCCTAGAGAACCTAGACACCAGAGAGAACCCTAAGAGAGACATAGATGAATCTAATCTACGTGACAAATAGAAAAAGAAAAGATCTCCTGAGCAAATTAGTAGCATGGGGATCATGGGAGAGTATAGAAGGGGAGGGAGGAGGAAGAAAGGGAAGTGAAGAAAAATATATTGCTCATTAAAAACAATATAAATAAGTAAATTACTAATAAAAAATAGAAAAAGAAGTCTACATATACCAATTTTTGTATTATATGATTTTATATAGGTGACCCTAAAGTCTTCACCTTAAGAACTCATAACTCATAAACACTTTCACTAAAATTTTAGGACACAAAATCAACATAGAAAAGTCAATACCCTTCCTATAATTCAAGGTCATATTGAAACAAAATCATTTTTGTTACTTAGCTTCTCTGGGGCTGTGTATTGTACCTTAGTTATCCTTTGCTTTACATCTAAAAGTAACATATGACTGAGTACATACCATATTTGTCTTTTTGGGTCTGGGTTACCTCACCCAGAATGATCCCTTGGCTGGTGTGCAGACAAACTGTCCTGTTTTTATACACTGAGATACCAATCAGCAACAAAAATACATTATTGGTATAGGCTACAACGTGAGTAAACATCAAAATAATTGTGTTGTGGTTCATGTTTATTGTTGTGCTCATCACAACATCCACATAGAATAAGCATGATGTCCAACAAAAAATAAATAGACTAAAAAGTTTAGTATATGTATTCAAGAGATTTTATTCCTTAAACAAAAAAAATGATATCATGACATTTACATGAAAATGGTTGTAACTGGAAATCATTACGTTAAGTGAAACAAATCAGACTCAAATGGTTGCATGGAGCCACTTGTTTGTCCTGGCCACCCAGAACCAAAATAATCACACAGAAACTGTATTAATTAAATCACTGCTTGGCCCATTAGTTCTAGCTTCTTATTAGCCAACTTTTAGCATCTTAATTTAACCCATTTCTGTTCATCTGTATATCACCATAAGGTCATGGCCTACCAGAAAAGTTTAAGCACCTCTATCTCTGGTGGCAGATCCATGGCATCCCCCTGACTCTGCCTTCTTCCTCCCAGTATTCTGTTTAGTTTTCCCTGCCTACCTAAGTTCTGCCCTATCAACAGGCCAAGACAGTTTCTTTATTTATTAACTAAGGAAAGAACACAGACAGGATGACTTCCCACACCAGACAAATATCATGTTTTCTCTTATATCAGGAAGATACATTCAAATATTTTTGTCTCTGTGTGTGTATATACGTGTGTATTTGTATATGTGTCTTTGAATAAGTCATGACACTACAAGTGGTTCATGTGAGGGAAGGAAGAGATCTAAAGGAAGTACAAGAAATATATGTGATAAGGTAGAAAGTAAACCAAATGGAGCAGGACAGAGTTAATGGCAGGAAAGGGAATGATGTAAACAAAGCTTAATGATACAATGTATGAAGATGCCAGTATTGAAATCATTTTCAACATTCCTCAAAAAGCTAGAAGTAGAACTACCCTTTGACTTTAGTGGTCTTAGAAATATACTCAAAAGGTTCTATACTCAACAACAGAGATAATAGTCCAAACATATCCACTATGACAAACAATGCTGCTATGAACATAGTTGAGCACATGTCCTTGTGGCACAATCGAGCAGCCTTTGGATATATACCTAAAAGTTGTATTACTGTGTCTTGAGGAAGGTTGTTTCCTAATTTTCTGAGAAATCACCACACTGACATACAAAGGAGCTGTACCAGCTTACATTCCCATCAGCAATGCAGGAGTGTTCCCTTTTCCCCACAACCTCTCTAGCATAAGTTGTCATCAGTGTTTTTTATCTTGGCCACTCTTACAGGTATAAGATGGAATCTCAGAATTGTTTGATTTGCATTTCTCTGATGACTAAGGATGTTGGCCATTTCCTTAAATGTCTTTCAGCCATTTTAGATTCCTCTGTTGAGAATTCTCTGTTTAGGTCTGTACTTCATTTTTTTCATTGGATTATGTGTTCTTTTGATGACCAATTTCTTGAGTTCTTTGTATATTTTGGAGATCAGACCTCTGTCTGATGTGGGGTTAGTGAAAATTTTTCCCATTCTGTAGGCTCTTGTTGTCTTGTTGACACTTGTTGACCATGTCCTTTGCTTTACAGAAGCTTTTCAGTTTCAGGAGGTCCCATTTATCGATTGTTTCTCTCAGTGTCTGTGTTGCTGGGGTTATGTATTTAGGAAGCAGTCTCCTATGCCAATGTGTTCAAGTCTACTTCACACTTTCTCTTCTATAATGTTCAGTGTACCTGGCTTTATGTTGGGGTCCTTGAACCCTTTGGACTTGGAATGGTGATAAATATGGCCTATTTTCATTCTTCTACATGTTGATATCCAGTATGGCAGCACCATTTGTTAAATATGCTGTCTTTTTTTCCATTTGATATATTTTGCTTCTTTGTCAAAAATCAGGTGTTAAAAGGTCTGGCAACATGTGTCTTGTCTATACACTCAGCAGATAATTTGATTATGTGTCTGTGTAATGATCAGAGTCAGGGAAAGTACTAAAAGTGCTGCCAAGCTTAGATGTTACTGCTCAGGGTGTTAATGACAGAAAGAAAACTGGGCAGACACAAACCTGAGTCTAATAAGATCCATCAGAACAAGATGGGGTTACCTTGGAACATCAGAGACAAGTATGCTTTAAAATAGTGCTTGGGAAGAATTTTGCTGTTGTTAATACAGATATTTTTATGATAATAAGACACAAACTAAGGCAGACATTCATGACATTTCAATAGAAATTGTGCTGGATAATTATCAAAAATGCTTCTTTAGTAATTTCTTATGAAAACTCACAAAACTATATTATATCAAACAGGACATCTGTGTTCTTAAACAACAAGTTTAGTGACAAATGATAACTGTTATCCCAGATTGAATTCCAGTGACCTTTTTCATCCAAATCCAGTTTGGAGATCTCACTCCCTTTTGTTTGGGCTCTAAAATCAAACATAATACTGACCTTTGGCAAAGTTGGACTCCTATAGTTTTACGTCTCAAATCCTCATATTTAGCAAGATTCATGTGAAAAGCCAATATTCCAAAATCCTTCACAAAAATTCACTTCATAATATGGTTAATTGTACTATGTAACATGTTTCATTGAAATGCATTTATCTATGCATATTTAGCTCATCTTCATTCCCATTATCTTCCCTAATCCTCTCCTACCAATCAACTGCTGGTTAGGATATGAGGCAAAGGGAATGCTTATGCATTGCTGATGGGGGTGCAAATTGATACAACCCCTTTAGATAGCAGTAAGGTAATTTCTCAGAAAATTAGGAAACAACCTTCCTCAAGACCCAGCAATACCACTTTTGGATTGGTATTGCTCAATCGTACCACAAGGACATGTGCTCAACTATGTTCATAGCAGCATTGTTTGTCATAGCCAGAATCTTGAAACAACCTAAATGCCCCTTTACTGAAGAATGAATAAGGAAAATGTGGTACATTTATACAATGGAGTACTACACAACAAAAAAAAATGACATCTTGAAATTTGCAGGCAAATGGATTGGAGCTAGAAAACATCATATTGAGTGAGGTAAACCAGACCAAGAAAGACAAATATCATAAGTGGCTTTTAGACATAAATCAAAGAAAAACAAGCCTACATTTCACAATTTCAGAGAACTTAGCCAATAAAGAAAACCTAAGAGAGTCATACATGGATCTAATCTACATGGGAAGTAGAAAAAGACAAGATTTCCTGAGTAAATTGGGAGCAAGGGGACTATGGGAGAGGATTAAAGGGGATGGAGGAGGAAGAAAGGGAGCAGAGGAAAAAGAATAGCCCAATAAAATCAATTCAAAAAGAAATAGAAAGCTCTATCATTCTTACGTATCGCTGCTCACTATAATAAAAATTAGTGACAGTTGAGTGCTAGATCACAGAAGGAGCACTTGAAACCCCCATTTAGTTCACACGGATGTGGTGTCAGGAATGTGAGTGTTCCCACATGTTTAGACTTATTATCATTCCATATCCAGTACCTAGGGTATTTGAGATGGGTGAAGCTCACTGCCAGGAAATCTTGGGAAATGCCAATGAAAATTATGTCATATGTGAATCTTATCAGAGATTGAAAGTATATTTTTCTGGATGAAGTAAGGCAATGTATGCAAGATCTGATTTTTTAAACCTTGCCTACTGCCAAAAAGAAAAAATATTCCACTCAGATTATGTACTGTGCAATTATCTGGTCTTCAAAACAGGTCAGGAATAATTTCTGTACCACCCTTTTTTACTGATTATCAACACATGCTTTTATTTATTATATTTTTATATTTATATATAAATTTTAAACATATATTTTATTCTATAGTATATTTCAATCAGTATAATACTTCTATAATGTATCTGATTTTGATTTTTAATCACATTATTTCTAAATAACAATGTCAAACAAATATTTCATAATAATCCCAGTATTGCTAGGACACTACAAAATATATTACAATTTTTGTATTGAATTGTTGAATCAGAGAAACATTCCCTTAACTTCTAACATAAAATACAAAAGTCATGTACATGTACTTGAACACATTGGCACCCACATTAACCCCAGCAGCACAGACACCGAAAGAAACCATTAATAAATGAGATCTCCTGAAACTGTGAAGCTTCTGAAAAGTAAAAGATATAGTCAACAAGACAAAATAGCATCCTACAAAATGGTAAAAGATCATCACCAAACCTACATCAGACAGAGGGCTTATTTCCAAAATATATAAAGAACTCAAGAAATTGTTCATCAAAAGAACAAATAATCCAATAAAAGATGGGGTACAGACCTAAACAGAGAACTCACAATAGAAGAATTTAAAATGGCTGAAAAATACTTTAGGAAATCCTTAACAGCCTTAGCCATCCAAAAATGCAAATCAAAACATGTCTGATATTCCATCTTACACTTGCAAAAATGGCTAAGATAAAAAATACTGATGACAATTTAGGCTGGAGAGAATGTGGGGTAAAGGGAACACTCCTGCATTCTGGTTGGAGTACAAACTGGTACAGCTGCTTTGGATATCAGTATGATGATTTCTCAGAAAATTAGGAAACCTACTTCAATACTCAGCGATACCACTTTTGGATATACACCAAAAAATGATCAATCGTGCCCCAAAGACATGTGCTCAGCTATGTTCATAGCAGCATTGTTTGTCAAAGCCAGAACATGGAAACAACTTAAATTCCCCTTGACTGAAGAACGGATAAGGAAAATGTGGTACATTTCCATAATGGAGTACTACACAACAGAAAAAAAATAATGAAATCTTGAAATTAGTGGGCAAATGGATGGATCTAGAAAACATCATACTGAGTGAGGTAATCGAGACTCAGAAAGACAAATATCATATAAACTCACTCCTAGGGGGATTTTAAACATTAATCAAAGAAAAACCAGTCTACATGTCACAATCCCAGTTAATCTAGCCAACAAAGAAAGCCTAAGAGAGACATATATGGACTTAATTTACATGGGAAGTAGAAAAAGACAAGATCTCCTGAGTAAATTGGGAGCAAGGGGACCATGGGAGAGGGTAGGAGGGGTGGGAAGAAAAAGGGAGAGGAGAGGGGAAAATATATAGTTCAATAAAATCAATTTTAGAAAAACAAAGAAAGACAAAAAATCATGTACATACATATACTTGACCAACTATAGCAAAACCCATATTCATTTATTTGTTTGCTTGCTGGCTTCTTAATTTTTTTACCCCATGTTAAGATACATATAAGCATTTTTTAAAGGTTGTGAAAGTCAGATAATGAAGAATTTACTCACTTTGTCCTTCTGGTCCTATATGCTAGACCCATCTCACATTCTGTTTTACTTGAGATAAAACTTTATTGCCTAAGAGCTGAACATTTACCACCTGAAGAGGCCAATTTGGATGCCAAGATTCTAGTATAATCATTATTTCCTGTATGCTTGTTACTATAAAAATTTCAATGACAATGTCATTTATTTGTATTTTTAATTTGGCCTTTGTTCATTTATACAAAATTGCAAAAATAATTGCTTTGAGGGGTCTCCTGAATTTTTTTGTTTTCTTCTATAGCTGCTCTTTCATCCACAGAAGCATCAGGTTTTTAAATTGCTCTGTAAAGGAATTTCCTCCATCATGACAGGAAATTACTGAACTGAATTTGTCATGAGGTCCTTAAAAAGACCCCTTAAGGCATTCCATGGTGGCAAAGAGTCAAAATGACACTACCTTGTTGATCTACATTCATTACTTCAATGCCTACCATACCCATACCTTTTGCTTAATCAAGAAGATTAAGGCATTTTGTTTGGACTGTGCTTATAAAAAACATTGTTTCTAGGGATGCCTTTTTTCAATCCCTTTATAAAGTTATCACAATTGAAGCATTTGACATTTTGATTTTTCTTCAAACTTCTAGAAATCATCCCTCCTATCCAAGCATCATCATTGTTATGAAATTCAATATTGCTTTTATATCAGATACATTACTCCAAGGGTGTTGATCTTGCCTTTAATGGCCTAATTACCATTTTGTATTGTGCAGTAGCATTTTCAAAAGCCAAAGATTCAATTATTACTTGTATAGTTTCATGAATGAAGATGGTATCATTCTATTTAGTGCTGAAATCAATCTTTGTAAGAAATCCATGAAAGTTTGCTTTGGGCCCTGTATAACTTTGGTAAATAAATCAATTTTCCTTCTTGCTTCTCCAATTATGTCCCAAGCATTCAAAGCTGATGTATTGCACAAAACCAAGGTGTGGTCATCATATAGCAATCACCTTTGTATATTAACATAATTTCCCTCTCCAAGAAGTTAGTCTTGGGATACTTATATAACTCAGTCTCTACTTCATTGTTTAATGGTCTTAGCCTCAATTTTCCACAAGATCCACTATTGTAATTGAGGCTCTAAGACTGCTATAGCCAATTTTCTCCAATCATGAGGGATAGTTCTATTACAAACTCACCATGAGTTTAACATCTGCTTTACAAAAGATGAATGTATGCCATATGAGACTATCATTTCCTTGAATTTCCTTAGATCCAACATTTCCACAGGAGTCCATTCAGTTCTTACACAGCCTTGTAGATATCTGTGATTTGGCAGCTGTTCATGTTAAGGTACTAGATGAATTAAAGTTGGCTGTTTGAAAAGTTTAGGCTGTTACTCTCTAACCTTGAAGAGCAATGTTGAGATTAGTTCCACTTTAAATTCCTCTGTCTGGAATTTAATATCTTCACTCTCTGTATTAATAAGAAATATGTGTCTAAAACACACACAGAGGATTGATGCATAAAGGCATCTAGGGTGAGTAATTCCTGTAGTATTTGAGTGCAGGGTCTTCCAGAGTTCAGGTGGCAGGAGGAGACTCTTGTGGAGAGGTTGCAACAGGAAAATCCCAAACTCACTCTGAGGCTTGGGGGAATAAAAAAAGGAAGGATTACCTAGCCAGCAGGGTGGTGACTGCAGCAGGAGCCCATATATTCAGTTCTTGTTTGTTCCAGTGGTTGCAAAATCATAGGCAAGTGGCTTTTTCATTAATTCATGTCCTAGAGTTGAGTGCCAATTGTACCACAAATTCTAATTGGTCATAATAATAAAAACCTGAAGTCAGATATTGAAGTAAATGCTGAAAGATTGGAGAGACAAAGGAGTAAGCCACAGCCAAATATTACCTTGCTAACACCTCAGTTAAAAAAAAAAGACCAGTTCATGTGTCCTCCTACCTTATATTCCTCACTTTGTATCTATGTGTAGAGACCTACAGACTGCTATGGCTAAATAATGGACAGCTCCACCTTCTGGTCTTCAGGCAAGCTTTATGTGTTACAGAACAAGCAAAATATCACTATATATTTTCATTCATAGGGTTTTTTTTATTGGTAATTCCTTTCAGGTATGGACCAACTTTCTGTGCACACCAGAAGGTGTAGATAAAAATGGTACTCAGACCTGAAAATGACACGATTTTCCATATCACAAAAGCTATACCAGTAACAATATTGATGAAATAGTGATGTGGGATTCCCCTCTGTATGCTGTGAATACCATTAATGTATAAAGAAACTGCTTTGGACCTATAGCAGGGCAGAACTTAGCTAGGCAGGGAAAACTAGACTGAATGTTGGGAGGAAGTAGGCAGAGTCAGAGAAAAGTCATGGAGCTGCCACTGGAGACAGATGTGCTGAAACTTTACTGGTAGGCCACCACCTCATGGTGATTCACAAATTAATGGAGATGTGTAAAACTGAGATGTAAGAGTTAGCCAATAAGAAGCTATAGCTAATGGGCCAAGTACTGATTAAAATAATATGGATTTTGTATGATTATTTTGGGTCTGAGCTGCCAAGATGCATTTTGATATTTACTTTGTCAATTTTCCTTTACTTATATTTACATTTATTAATATTTTAATTTAAGCAAGCATTTGTTTCTTTCCATGATGTAATTTTTACTTGCTCAATCCAAATTTGAATATTTTAATATAAAGAAAAATTAAAACATCAAGATATAAATACTTAAGTTTAATATTTTTAGATATAGTGAATCTGAACTCCAAGTTTTCTTGAATTATTATTAGATCCATATTATTTTACCATTTAAGAAATGTTTTGTGAATGCTTTGAGTTCCATTTCAACAACCCATCCTTTCTACTTGAATGAACTATTTTACCTAACATAGAGTGTCTTTTTATAAGATAAATAACTTGATTATAATTTATGTCAGTATTATCTCAGAAATTTTCCATAGCAGGACAACTCTAACACAGAGATTCATGCCTCAAATGCATAACAAACAATGTGTTTGTCATGCAGGTATTAGATTGGTGTACATTTTTTATTATGTTTATTAAAATGTATTCATGGATACTTTTAAGACATTGAAATATTTTATGCAATTGTATGTTAAGTTTCAACTGTGAACAGATGGTTAATTATACTAAAGTGTTCACAAACTAAGGAAGACAAACACGACAATTTTTAGGTGATTTTCATCCCTTTAACTCCCCCAAAATTAAATTAGGCAATAAAGAAAGCCCAAATGAGGTAATTTTAACCTTAAAACTAATGCAAATATTTTTAAAATCATAAGACTATGTTATAGTACAAAAAAAGGTGCTGCACCAATGATTTCATAGAATCACATTGATCATCAAGTCAAAAAGCAGCAAATTCACCACAGTCACTTTGTATAAATATGGAGGTTTTAAATGATTGAAAGTCATTGGTCTGAGAATTATTTATACACAAATAAGAGAAATTACCCTCTGGCAGGAATTAAATAAATCATCTCTATATTTGAGTCTTACAACAACATGAATACAGACTCATCTGTGGACTGATTTTAACACCAATATTCACTATTGCTATTTTATAGCAATATTATAAACATTTTATAACCAGAAAAGTATTTTGGACTTGGAAAATAATTTTAGTGAGGTCCATTCATTGAATTTATTATATTAAATGGGAATTAACACATAGGATTTAAACCTTCATCCTGTTATAATCAGTTAATATGATCAGTAAACAATGCCATTCTTGAGACATTTCATACCACCTGTCCTCTTTCATGCCTTTGATATTACCAAACTAGATTGTCTTGATCATGGGATTAGAATTCAGTGGAGCATAATGTTCCTGTATTGCTCTCCTTGACATACTCAAGAGCATTACACTCCAGCAAATCTTCTGGCATCAATTTAAAAAAAAACAATGCCAGACACCTGTAATAACTGAAAACCATACTTTCCTGAAAATTAAAAAACAATTAAATAAAAGGTGCAGCAAATACAGGCTCATTGCACATCATGCATACATATGTTTGCATGTATCTTCAGTTCATCATTTCACTGACAGCTGAAAAACTCTGGTGTTCTGCGCCAGTAGAAAGAGAAAATTCTAAAAGATGAAGGTTCTTCTACTTGGTGCTAAGTCCATTTGGTTCATGGCACCAAGGAACCCTCACCCTTAAAATGATGAGCTTCAAGGTGGTTTTGTTTAAATGAATTATTAGATCAGGAGTTATCACAACATAGATCGGACAAGCCTTATAGCAGTCTTTGAAAGTCATTAAGAGTCTACAATCAGTCTTTTATAATTTGAGTGTTCTGTGTTCTAATTTTCTGTAAACCTATTTTATAACCTATGTCATTGATAGAAGGTCTTCTTTGTATATTTTCAGGAGACATTTGTAATTCCAATTTAGGCAAAGCTTTTTTCTTCAAACATTCTTTTTAAAGTATCTGCATTTGAATCAGATTGCAAAATGTCATCCATGAAATGGCAAATTATAGATTAAGGAAATTGTTTATGTATTATTTCCAATGGCTGACTTACAAAGTATTGGCACAGGGTGGGCTATTGAGCCATTCCTGTGGGAGGACAGTCTATTGATATCTCTTAATAGGTAGAGAATTATTATAAATAGGCACTGTGTTCTCTGCATTTTTTCAAAGGTATAGTGAAGAAAGAGTCTTTTAAATCAACAACTATAAGAGGCCATCCTTTAGGCAATAGGAAATGCAAAGGAATTCCAGATTGTAGATGGCCCATAGATTAGATTGAATTACCTTGTTGACAGCTCTTAGATCTGTCCCTTTCTCCATTTTCTAGTTTTATTTTTAACAGCAAATACAGGAGAATTTCAAAGGCTGCTAGATTCTTCAATCTAATTGCTTCGTACCAGCTGTTCTAAACTCTGCAGTTTTTGTTCTGTTAAATCCCTGTTTAACCCATATTTGTTCCTCTGTTAACTATTTTAAAGGTAAGAAAGTTGGTACCTCTATAGGTTTGTTAGCTGTTTTGTGTTCTTGTACAGCCTAAATGCCTGGTGACTTTTTAAAATAGTAACTTATAATATCCTTCCCAGAGACATGAGTTTCTGGGACTGCAGGAATATTAATCTGAATATTCTAATACCACAGAAGGTCATCACCCCATAAATTCACTGCAATATTAGCCACATATGGCCTCAGTGTTCCTCTCTATCCTTCTGGCTCTATGCATTAAACCTATCTCATGCTTTGTTTCACTTGAGATACAGTTCCTATTCCTAGGAATTGAACATATACCTCTTGAAGAGGCCAGTTTAGATGCCATGATTCTGGACTAATGAGAGTCACATCTGCATTCGTGTTCAATAATACCTCAATTATAATACTATTTATACACAATCTTGGCCTTGTTCTTTGATCATTTAATAGAAATCTGCCAAAATATGTTTCCTATTTTTTATTAGAATTTTTGATTCACCCTCCATGTTTATTCCACCATCCAGAACAGAACAGTTTTTCATAGAAGGCACTGGATTTTCCTGATAAGACATGTCCTCCATAGTGACAAGTAATGATTGGACTATGTTTGACATGTGAGCCTGCAAGAGCCTCTTCCACACAAGGAGTTTCCTGACGACACTGGGTTGCTTAGTTTGTCTTGTGTTGATCTACACTCATTGATCCAATGTTGACCTTTGCCATATCTTCAACATAATCCAGAAGTTTGAGACTTTCTATTTTTGCCATTCCTAGAGGAGACATAATTTCCAGAAATTCCTTATCTACAATCCCTTCTCAGATGTCCTATTCTACCACTATTAAAACATTTGGCATTTTAATGTCTTTTTATACCTTTGGAAATTGCTTCTTCTGCCTAAGCCTCAGTATTATACTCAGACTTCTCAATGTTCATTGTATGCAGGATCCATTCTCCTGCTAGTGCTAATCTAACCTTTAAGGGCCCAACTATCATTTTGCATTCTAAATTGGCATTTTCAAGAGCAAGAGATTCAATAAGCACTCATCTAGTTTCTGGGTCTGTTACTCCTATTTGTACAGTTTTAGTCACTAAAGGGTTCCTTTTGTGTAGTAATATGAGTGGCTGGGCTGCATCCCCAGCACCCTGGCTGCCTGGCTAGCTTATACCTCTAAATAACAACAAACAAACTGTATTCTTTTAAACACTGCTTGGCCCATTTCTATCTAGCCTCTTCTAGGCTAATTCTCGCACCTGGACTAGCCCATTTCTAATTATCTGTGTAGCCCATGAGGTGGCTTACCAGGGAGATTCTAGCCTACGTCCATCCTGGGTCGGAGCTTCATCGCGTGTGCCTCAGAGAGCAGAGCTATCCCTGTATCCACCCAGGAGAGGGGAGCATGGCATCTCTGCTCCAGAGAGCAGAGCTGTCGAGTCTGAGCTCACTTCCTCTTCCTCCCAGCATTCTGTTCTGTTTACTCCTCCCACCTTTGTTTTAACCTATGAAGGCCAAGCAGTTTCTTTATTGCTTAACCAATGAAATCAACAGATTGATATATGACACTCCCACATCACTTCCCCTTTTTCTGTTTAAACAAAAAAAATGGAAGGCTTTAATTTTAACATAGCAAAATTACATATAACAAAACAGTTATCAAGCAAGAATTACAGTTACAATATTTATATCTATTTTATCTTAACTACAATGGAAAACTATAACTATCTATCTATTCTGCAACTCCATCAAAGACTCCAGAAGAATACAATATTACCTAAGAAAACAAAAAGTAAGCAATTTTCAAAACTCTAGAAACGACAGGGACATCTCGCTGCCTGTACAGTCACCCAAAGTTCTTCTGTATCATTGGGGCATCAATATTCAGCCTACAGGCCCATAGTTTCCAGCAGACATTTCCACAAAGCAGGAAATTTCAAAGGCAGTCATTATCTGCTTAACCTCCTGTGGATGACTACAAGAAGGATGCCTAAAAGTCCTTAACGCCTGAAGAGTCACCTTAGTTGCTGTCTATTGGTGTCAGATCTGCTGCCTGAGACATTTAATGAGAATAAGGGTTAACAAAACCACCCCACCAATTAACGCATATGTGAGTGTCCAGAAGGGATCTGACTTTTTTTATATATATTATGTCAAACATTTTCAAAAAAAAAGAAAAAGAGGAGTCAAAAGCATAATCTCTGCCCTTAGTAAATCAATTTGTTAGCAGGGCAATGAGAACAAGAAAGGGGAGTTTATGCATTAACCATCTTGAGTTATTCCCTCATTGATGGAAGCAGGCTGATCTATGGCTGACCATATATCTCATACCAGGACCCATATTGGTGTTGAGCCCAAAAAGTCATTGAATTGTTGAGAGGAATAGGCATGACCATACATGCAGAAACATAGTCACACATATACTTGTAAATAATTAAAAATAAGATAAATATGTTAAAGTATAATGCCATTTTACTGAGTATATATATATATATATATATCACATATATTATCATCTATCATCTTCTATTTTGCATTGATCTAATCATTTATCTAGTTTTCTATCATCTATCTACCTATTTATCTATCTTTCTATCATCTATCTACTATCTATCATCTATCTCTCTATTTTTCTATCAGTCTATTTATTTTACCTACCAGTCTGTCAATATACATTAAAGTTGCTTAGCAAGAGAAAGATAATTAAAATTCAAAAAAATAAGTAAGGGGAGAAATAGAATTTTGGGGAGATAACAGAATTTTGACAACAATAGTACCTTGAATTTTGGTTTTCTTCTGCCCCACTCCAGGTGGCTCTTCTAATATGAAATAGAAACTCTGAATTTTTCTTCCAATAATGTGCTTGGGTTTATAGAAGAAGAGAGTCACACTCCAACTTTAAAGCCAGCTTTAATTTTTAATTGAATTGGTACAATAACCTTTCTGAGAAGTAAAGAGATATGTGTTTAGGTAGTGAGATGAAAAAGTTAGTGTGGTGGAGGGATGGGAGTGGAGGAGGTTACTCAGTTCTCGTATCTGTTGAGGCTCGCTTTGTGACCAAGTAGATAGTCAGTTTTGAAAAATGTTCTGTGAGATGCTGAGAAGAAGGTATAGTCTTTTGTGTTTGGGTGAAGTATTCTGATAAGATACAAGTCTTAGAAAAAAACCTACCAATGAAAATAAGAAAATTATGAAGACACAAACAGTGAAATTTAGAGCAGAATCATTGCATTATAAATTTGAAGAGGAGAGGCCTAAGGTAATTAGAAAGCCAACCTTAGTCTTTTCAGTTGTTATATAAGAATGACCACAGATGATAGGCATTCCCAAAGCTATGCAGAACTTGTCTGAAATCCTGTAGAAGTTTTAGATTTAAAGTGATGTAAAGAAGCAGACATTTCTAGCTCAAAGCTCAAAAAATATTTTAACAAAAATGATAGAAAACTTTTCTAACCTAAGGAAGGACTATAAGGTACAAAAAGCTTTCAAAACACCAAATGATTAGATCAGAAAAGAAAGTGTCCCTGGCACACAATAATCAAAACACTAAATAAACTAAACAAAGAAAGATATTAAAAGTTACAAGTGGAAAAAATAAAGAAACATATAAAGGCAGACCTATTAGAATTATACTTGGCTTCTCAATGGATATTCTAAAAGTGAAAAGGGCCTGAGACCACATAGACACCAGTCCAGAATACTATATCCAGCAAAATTTTCAAACCCTATAGATTGATAAAACAAGATATTCCACAAAAAATTCAAATTCAAACAGTATCTACCAACAAATCCAATCATTCAGAAGGTGCTAGATGGAACAGTCAAACCTAAGGAGGTTAACTATACCCATGAAAACACAGGCAATAAATAATTTCACACCAGAAAAAATGAAAAGAATGGAAACATACACACTATCAACAACAAAATAACAGGAATTAACAGTCGCTAGATATTAGTATCTCTAAATATTAATGGTTTAATTACAAAATAAAAAGACACAGACCAACAGAATGAGGACAAAAAAAAAATAGGAGCCATCCATCTGCTGCATACAAGAAACATACCTCAACATCAAAAACAGACCATACCTAAGAAAAAAAAGTGTTGGAAAAGATTTTTCAAGCCAATGGACTCAAGAAGCAAGCTGGTATGATGATTTTAATAACTAATAAAATGGACTTCCAACCAAAGTTAACCAAGAAAAATAGAAAGGGGCACTTCATAATAGTAAAAGGAAAAATACACAAAGGTTATGTTTCTTTTCTGGATATCCATGCTCCAAACGCAAAAGCACCCAAAATTTTCAAAGAAATATTACTAAGGTTTAAATCATACATCAAACTATTAAAAACACATTAATAGTGGAATATTTCAACACCACACTCTCACCAGTGTGCAGGTCACCCAGCTAAACACTAAACAGAGGAACAATAGACTAATAGACTTTATGACTCAAAAGGACCTAAGATATAGCTACATAACAGTTCACCCAAACACAAAAGACTATGCCTTCTACTCAGAAACTCACAGAACATTTTCCAAAACTGACCATCTACTTGGTCACAAATACAAGAAAGTTGAAATAACCCATTGTATGATCCACTGATTAAAGATGAACTTAAGCAATAGAAACAACAGAAATCCTATGATCTCATGAAAACTGAACAACTCTCTACTGAATGGCCACTATGTCAAGAAAGAAATAAAGAAGTTAGAAACTTCCAAGAATTCAATGAAAATAAATGCAGAACATATCCAAACTTAAAGGGCACAATGAAAGCAGTGCTAAGAGGAAATTCCACAGCACTAAGTGCCTTCAACAAGAAATTGGATAGATCTCAAACTAGCAATTTAACAGCAAGGCCTGAAACCTCTAGAACAAAAAGAAGCAAACACAACCAAGAGGATAAGTGGGAAAGAAATAATCAAACTGAGGTCTGAAACCAAAAATAAAAACAAAGAGAACAATATAAAAAATCAGTGAAATAAAAAGCTGATCCTTCCCCCCACAACCCAGTGTATATTCCTGGCATCTTTGCGAAAAAGGGTAACTGTAGTCGTACAATTGTGGTTACCTGCTTGCCACTGCCAAAATTACAGCGTAGATTGTGAGGGTGCTCTCCAGAGCTCACCCATTACCAAACTGCTATTGAAAATCAATCCATTGCTGCTGGGGAGAGAACCTTTCTGTTTCCAAGGTGTCCTCACTCATAAGTCTCCCATGCTCCAGTATATGGCCCCATATCCTGGGCATATGAGCAGTATTAATTGGACTTAGACAGTTATTCATTAAAAAAAAAAAGACATGAAGTTGGAAGGAGGACACATTGAAGGATACAGAGAGATTTGGAGAAGGGAAACAGGTAAGATATGGTCATATTTCACTGCACATGTATTTAAAATTATTAAAAATAAAGATAATTCAATTATGCAAAAAGATTGAATGTGACCAATACCCTTTGTTATGAGTTCAGATCACTTGCTTATTTTTTGATGATGGATCATATCATAAGGAAAAGGCATGCTCATTCTAATCCATTGTAATTTCAAAAACCTGACTGGGTTATACTGTGAAGAAATTCCAACAAATAAATTGGTTATGCCATCACTGATGATGACGACTACCAAGAAAGAAAAGAAAATGTTGGACCTATTTCCTTTCCCAATCCAAATTTTAAACATTAAACTATGTATTGAAAATCAGAAAGGATTATGTAGATATAATCACAGGTCAGACTTGTGGATCTGTCTTAAAACGTCACATCTGAAAGATTGGATCTGAATTAAAAGTTCCTTATAATTTTTTATAACAAATAGCTATCAGTGTTCAAATACATATTAATATATAAAGTCAGCACTTAATATAAGTTTAAATTCCATAAACAGATTATTTCATTGATAATATATTTGGGTTTAGAAAGCTTAACCAGTTCCATTTAATTTTTGTTCTCACAACTTCTGCATTTATTCTCTCTATTGTTTCAGTGACTGCCAATTCTTTTTTAAATTACTTTTATTTTATTTTATTTTTTAAGAAATCAAACTATCTTTTTTTTTTTTGCTAAGTAAACACTATGCTGTATTGTTCCTGGAATGATGGCGAGGTAAAATCCACACACGTTCAGTAGAGGTGAAGCACCATAGGCTCAACCCCTGAGCCATCTCCCCAGCTCTTTTTTTTTTTTTTTTTTTTTTTTTTTGACTTTCTACCACATTTTTGACCCTACTGCACTTACTGGCTTTGGGGGAGCCTAGGCAGTTTGGATGCTAACCTTACTAGACCTGGATGGAGGTGGGTGGTCCTTGGACTTCCCACAGGTCAGGGAACCCTGATTGCTCTTTTTTTTTTCATTTTACATACCAAACACAGTTCCCACTCCATCCCCTTCTCCCATTCCCTCCACCTAACCTTTGAACCCACCTTCATGCACTCCTCAGAGAATACCTGTAAGGCACATTGCTTTGGGGAAGGTTCAAGGCTGTTCCTGCTGTATCTAAGATGAGCAAGGTATGTATCCAAAGGGAATGGATTCCAAAAACCAGGTACAAGCAGTAGGGATAAATACTGGTGCACTTTCTGTGACACCACAATCTACCCGAACCAAATAACTGTCACCCACATTCTGAGGGACTAGTTTGGTCTCTATGCTATCTCCTTCCCTGTCTGTCTTGAGTTGCTGGGGCCCATTAGCTCAGGTAAACTGTATTAGCGGGTGTCCCCATCATGATCTTGACCTCCTTGCTCATTTTCTCACTCCTTCCACTCTTCAGCTGGACTTTGGAAGCTCAGTCCCATGCTCCTGTGAGGGTCTTTACCTCTGTTTCCATCAGTTGCTGGATGAAGGTTCTATGGTATTTTTTTAAGAAATTAATCAATCTGACTGCAGGGCAAGGCCAGTTTGGGCACCCTCTTCTCTATTGCTTAGGGTCTTAGCTGGAGTCATCCTTGTGGATTCCTGGGAATTGCTCTAGTGTCAGGTTCCTTGATAGCACAATAAAGGCTCCCTCAATTAAAATATCTCTTTCTTTTCTCTTATTTCTGTCCTTCCATCTCGACTATCCATTCCCTCAAGTTCATCTCACCCCTCTCCTACTCTTCTCCTCTTCCCCTTATATTCTCCCCTCTCCCTCCACCCACATGCCTGACAAAATAAATCATATTTTTTAAAAAATTCCATTATACTTGAGGCTGAAGACAAGTTTTTATTTGATACATGTATGGAGGTTAATATGTGAATATTCATTCTTTTTAATATATTTTCACTCCTTTTACACGCAATCATCTCTATTTAACTAATTCTACACAAAAGATGTTGCAACTGGGTGAAGTAAGGCTGCATTAGGGAAGCCTTATGATGAAAAACTTTAGCCAGGGAGATAGCTCAGTCCTTGAAAGTGCTCACCAAACAAATCTAAGGTTGCAGGGTTCAATAACCAGAAAGAAAGTTCTGATGACTCACACCTGTCTTTCAAGCACCAGGACAATGGTGGTAGGACTCATGGGGACATCCCAGGTAGCCCTATGTGTGCCTTCCACAGGAAAATATCCCTTCTTCTACTTTTAAATGTTTTAATTGAAATAGAATTATATTACTCCCCTTTCCCTCCATGCTGAGCTGAGGTCACATCTGCAGGCCCTCTTTCATACCTTGAATGCAGCATTTTTAGGATGTTCTCTCTATAATCCATGTCCTGAATTTCTTCTGTCCTGCTTTCTAGTATGTTCCCTGAGTCTTAGAAAGAAGGGCTTCAGTGTACTGTTTGTGACTGAGCACTAAATAATTGGGTATGATATGTGTTCCCTATTATACATTATATATAAACTAATTTTAATTACAGTATATAATCAAAAGAAATCTATATTATAAATCATTAATAAATTTTTGCTTCATAAATATCATTAAAATTATAAATATGATAATACACATAACAGAAACATAATAATACATATAATCTTCATATAGTCTAATATATTAATTTAGGTTACATAGCGGGTAATAATGTAATAAATTACATAAATTATGTATAATATTTAAAAATATGCAGTGCAAAATATAACCTAATACAAAATAGTTTGTAATATTTAATAATTACATACTATATTGTCATATAGTATCAGATATTATATTTATTACAAAACACATACTATGTTACACAAATGCATATATAACATGATATGTAATAGATAATATAAATATATAATTCACATATAATATATAATATGGCATATCATGCATTTTGTGTATGTCATATGTATAAATAGAATATATAACATACAATTATACATGACAGATATACAATATGTAGTATATACTATAGTACACAGCATGTTATATGTGATACATATAATAAATAAAATTATACATATACTCTCTATATAATATAGATGTATAATGTATACTATATAAGAATCATAACATGTAATATATAATACAGATAACAGACAACACAGAATTAGATATAACATATATAAAACATATCAAACAGATAATATGTAGTGCATAACATAGGTAATACATATATACATATAATAGATAGCACACACTTTTAATATAAATATTTGTATACATATAGATAGATAGATATAGATATATAGTCTTTGTTGCTTTTCCAACCATGTTCCAGCATTCCTAATGTAAGCATTTACCAATTTTCATCTGTTCAGTGATTTTTGTGCTTTCTTATATCCTAAAACACAACTGACTGCTTGCAGTTGGATTTGTTCTGCTCCATCCCAGTTCAGACAGAAATGTATGGGTGTCAAATACAAGTGGAATGTAAGGGTAGTATGACCTCTTGTGAGAGGGTCAAGTTTCCAGGTATCAGATGTATACACTATCACTCAATTTTCTCTTTCCAGGGATGATTTCTCTACCCACTCAATACCTACCAGAAATCTGAATATTAAACATTAAATACTTTTCTATTTTCTTCTTATTGAGACTAGATATTTTTCACATTTTGTAAGGTGTTACACTGCATTATCAAGGTTAAAATATATGTTGATGGTCAAATGTTTATAGACAGAGGTAAAAAATAAGGAATCACAAACTATATACAATGTTTGAGATTGAATCTCTGGCATAAATTTTTATCATGGTCATTATTTGCTTACTAATACTTTCATTACACATAGAAAATTACATTCTATGAGTTTCTGTATTCTTATTAATGAGCAGAAATATTCTTTAAATTAGTAAAGGGCTTTATTATAAACCTGTTTTAAAATACTAAGTTTTCCCATATTCCTTTAGTAAAGCTTCCCTATAGATTGTTCTCTGATGATTTATTTTATAAAGAAGCAGGCTGTATTTAGGTATTCAGGAGTATATGTGTATATACACGTGCATACATGTGTATAACAGTAATTAATGAGAAAAGGTACTGAATTTGAAAGTGTACAAGGAGAGCTATATGGGAGGATTTGAGAAAGGAAAGGCAAGAGAAAACGATGTAAGTATAATTACAAGAAATAAAAGAAACAATTAGAACAGAAACAAAGAAGGAAAAACATAAGTGTTTGCTGCTCCATTTTGTTTTTTAAATATTTGTTCTTATGTGTCAGATTCCCTGGAGCTGGAGTTACAGATGATTGTGCACACCCATGGGTACTGGAATTTGAACCAAAGTCCTCTGCAAGAGCAGCATGGGCTCTTAACCTCTGAGTCATCGCTCCATCCCCTTTTCCTATTTAAAAATTTTATTTTTAAATTTTCTTATTTGTTTTTCAGATTTGTGCTCTACAACTGCTTTTAAGTGGATAACATACAGGAGAGTAGGCATTTCTTGAACACCTATTTTCTTAATAAATTTATAATATTGCATGGAAATTTCTATTTTTATCTGGCTCAGGCTACAGAATGATGATAGCACAAAAGAAACAAATAATTAAAATGTCAGTGCATTATTATATGATTCTTAAAAAAATCTTTCCAACTCCTGTGCCTGTGTCTTTGGTCATTTTTCATGTTCATTTTCTTCTATTAGTAATGTCTCAGAGTTGTGTTTCTCAACATAGGTTTGCTTTCACAAAACTGAAGTTCTTCTCTATAAGATTCAAATACTCATAATTAAATAAACACATCTTTTTCATTTTTATATATGGACTCCAATAATGAATATAATGTCAACAGTATGCTAAGAACTACACAAACATTAACACAACACATGGACTTTACATATGTTCACTGAAAGATGACTGCAGGTATTCAGAGAGGATATACATTTCTTAAAATTCCTGTAGATAAATGAATTTTTAAAGGCACTTTATAATAGTTAAGTGCAGTAGAGAAAAATTATGTAAAATACTAGACTCACTAATTATAGTAAATTAATGGGCAAAATTAACATTTATCACATAATTAACTTATAACTGTTCAAAGTTCAAAGGAGCAAATATGGGTGCTCCAACAAAGATGTTAGTAAACAAATCAATAGTAAACATCTCCCACGTCCTCCATCCTAGAAACTTGAAAAAGGCAGAGAAAAGAGATGGCTGATGTGATGTGTTGGCCTCTGGGCATGGCATTTATGAACCCAAAATGACTATTGTTATGAAGTTGAGGTCAAATCATGCAAATATACCAATGTGGGTCGGGGAGAATGCAAAAGTCCCACTCCTACCCCAGAAGCAGAGGTGATTGAGAGCTGCTGGCAGACCTGAAGGAGCTGTCTTCCCAACCCCATAATTATTCTTTTTGATAAAATCTCCTATTTAACAAATAAATACTAATCCTTTTAATGACTATGCATAGTTAATTGTTTCTAAGCATTAAATATTTTAAGAGCATGCTAACAAATGATGTATATGCATATGGTATCAATTTAATAAACAAGTGAGGAACGTCATATAGGGAATATCTGCAGATAAGAAAGAAAGCAAAAGATCAGGGACAATGTCTTCATAGGATGGGGGAAAACACAATTATAAAAAAAACAATATTTTTGCCTTTATGCAGATGAGTCAATTGGCACGGAGAAGTTAATATTGCAAATATTCTTTTTTTTATTTTTTATTTATTTATTAAAAATTTCTGTCTCTTCCCTGCCACCGCCTCCCATATTCCTCCCCCTCCCCCAATCAAGTCCCCCTCTCTCATCAGCCTGAAGAGCAGTCAGGGTTCCCTGCCCTGTGGGAAGTCCAAGGACCTCCCACCTCCTTCCAGGTCTAGTAAGATGGACATCCAAACAGTCTAGGCTCCCACAAAGCCAGTATGTGCAGAAGGATCAAAACCCATTGCCATTGTTCTTGAGTTCTCAGTAGTCCTCATTGTCCGCTATGTTCAGCGAGTCCGGTTTTATCCCATGCTTTTTCAGACCCAGGCCAGCTGGCCTTGGTGAGTTCCCGAAAGAACATCCCCATTGTCTCAGTGGGTGGGTGCACCCCTCGCGGTCCTGAGTTCTTTGCTCATGCTCTCTCTCCTTCTGTTCCTGATTTGGACCTTGGGGTTGTAGTCCGGTTTTCCAATGTTGCAAATATTCTTGACCTTACCTTTATTACCTATACTTGTATAGCTTAGAAACAGAAAGTTTAAGTTAGATGGGCTGTTCTCTAGCAGCACCATGTTCTTTTCAAATGAAGGGAGACCTGAAAAGCATTGGACTAGTCACCATTCCCTTGTGGAGTGCGGGGGAGAACATGAGGCACCAGGACATCTGAGGTTTTAAAGCCAAAAAAAGTTGGTTGAGGTAATTCGCTTGCAAGGTCCTGCCCATTATTAACAAGACGTTAGAGGCAGTTAGTGGCTGTTGAGGGAAGGCAAAATTGATTTTCAGTGGTGCAGCTGCTGCTGAAGTACCTATGTTCCTGTAAATACGTCTGCTGCACACATGCTTACACAAATAATTCTAATTAAACTTACTTATGTGTATGTACATGAGTATATAGGTATATATGTATATGAAAACTTATATATGCACATATGTATGTAAAATGTATAAAAGATTATATTAAAACTGTGCATACTACATTTGTACACACTTTACAATATGATTGTATGAAATTAGACTGGAGAGGGATAAGGAAAGTGACAAGTGAGAATGAGTGTAGAATAAGAGAGGAATATGATCAAAATATATGATATACATGTACAAAAAAGCCATTGTATAACTCATTGTAATATAAATAACATATGCTATTAAATAACTTTATAATTGATTCCATTGATGAACAACATGATAGAGGGAAGTTTATGCCAAAGTTATTTCACAGGATTCCATCTGTGTACATTAATGAGTGAATGCTATTTTGAAAAAAATATCATAGAAAATTATATTAATTGGGTAAAACTCCATGAAATTCCTGAAATTTCATAATTCCAAAGTGAACACTGAGGTCTACACCACAGAGAAAAGTGTATGAATATGTGAATCACCTAAATTTGCAAAATATTTGGCTGCTCACAATGAAAACTCAGTATTTCATAGTTCAGGGATTTCTTTCTCTCCAAAGTTAAAATTCTTCAGTTCATCTTGAGGTCTCAAGAAAGAAAACAAGTAGAGAAGGTTTGTGTGAAGGTTGACAGACAAGGGTTCAGTGAGTAAGAGTTATCACTGACCTGGGGTAGTTATCCACAAGACCTGGATCTGGTCTCGGCATTATGTGACTCTGTGAGCTGGCTCCATCTTCTGTCTGCCAAGGATAGTGCATCATGCCCACACCCACACATATATGCATAATTTTTTATAAATAAAAAAGTCATAGTAAGTTTTGTTAGAATAAAACATATGTTTCTACTTACTCAAGGTATCGCTGTCTTCAGTTATGACAAGTATATGTAAACTGGGTGGAAAATAAACAAATAAGATGAACATATAATCTAGAATTTTTAATAGTTATAAGAATTGTAACTTTGAAAAACAATTTGGGAATAGTAAACTTAAATCAAATAAAATATTGCTTCATAACTTTTTCTTTTTTGGGGGGGGGATTTTTCGAGACAGGGTTTCTCCCTAGTTTTTGGTTCCTTTCCTGGAACTAGCTCTTGTAGACCAGGCTGGCCTCGAACTCACAGAGATCCGCCTGCCTCTGCCTCCCGAGTGCTGGGATTAAAGGTGTGCGCCACCACTGCCCGGCTAATAACTTTTTCTTTTATTTATTTATTTTTATTTTTGTGTGCCTTAGTGTTTTGAAATGGGTGCCAAACACCTGAAACAGGGTTATAGACAGTTGTGAGCTGAGATGCAGGGCTGGGAATTGAACCCAGATCCTCTGGAAGAGCACCCAGTTCTCTTAACTGCTAAGCCATCTCTCCAGCCCTCGTTTTCCAACTTTTAATTTCATATGAACTCTCAGGGACAGCTAGTGTCTTCTCCCCCGTGACCCTTTCCTTTCCTTTCTCAAGCACATTGTCTTCTACATTATTTTGGAAGAGCCACTGATCACACTACTATGTAACACTTTCTATTGCTCTTCTCTACTAACATTGTCTTCTCTCCCTTCATTGTGTGAGAAAAAAGGAGAGAAGCCTGTGGAATATTCTCTTCCGTGGAACGCATCACTCGTGCTTTCCTACTGTGTGTCGCCCCTTGCCCATTCTCTCCTTATTACCACTAGTTAGTGTTTTTCACTTCTGTCTTTTGTGGTGACTTGACGACAACATTATTTCACATTCACAGCTATGAATGTAGCCCTACTGAGCACACTGGGAGCTGTCCTATAAAGCTGAGCACACGGCTCCAGTATTTTGCAGCCTTTAAAAAAATGGCTTTGGGTTCCAAGTTTGTTCCATCTAAGAGGTAGGAACGTTTCCAAACTATGTTTTTTTCTCCTGACTCTAATCTGTATTCTTTTTTTTTAATTTATTTATTAAAGATTTCCATCTCTTCCTATCATCAGAGACATTCCATTTTACTCTAGACCTCTGATAAAATGAGAGGAGTAGATAATGTCATCTTTCCACAAACATGATGATTTAAAAAATTTAAATCTCCCCCTTTCACATTTCTCAAGGCTAAGTTCAAACCCCATTTTCCTCTAATGGGTCTGAATTCAAATTTTTATTCTTTGATTATGAGGTGAAAGAAGAAATCTACTAATGGAAATTTAATAGAACACCATAAAATATTTTCTTTAGTCACCAAATTGCATATGTGTTGTGGAATATTTGTATGCTATGTGAAAGTGTACTGCTGTGATTATTGTAATAAAAAGGAATGGTCAAAAGATAGGAAGAAGGTATAGTCGGGATTTTTAGGGAAAGAAAGAAAATGGAGAAAGAATCAAAAGGGAGGAAAAGTCAGGAGACATAGTAAAAAAAAACAGGAGGTGCAAGAGAGCTAACATCATGCAATAGATTGTAGATTAATACAAATGGATTAATTTAAGAGCTAGTTGGGCACAAGCTTAAGCTATAAGATGAGCTTTCATAATTAGTAAGAATTCTCCATGGCATTATTTATAAGCTGGCTGGTGGGACAGAGATAGACTCATTACATGTATGCCAAATTTAGACAAAACCTGGTAGATATAAATATGTTTAATAAAAACAAAACAAAAACAAAAACAAACAAACAAACAAAAAGACCTTTTTACCATTTCCAAGACCACTACTCAAGTCAAGCTAAAGTCTTTTTTTTTTTTATCAGAGGCAAATTCATTTCCAGAACCCCAGGTAAAACCCCTACTCACAGAACTTCAACACTTTCTCAAAGTTCACCCAGCCTTCTCCCTACAGCTATCCCTCCCTCTCTCCTTCAAGAGGCCATGCATTGCATTGACTCTGTAGATTGCTTTTGGTAAGATTGTCATTTTTACCATGTTAATTCAACCTACCCAAGAGCATGGGATACATTTCCTGTGTCTTCTTCAATTTCTTTGTTCAAAGATTTAAAGTTCTTGTCATACAAGTTTTCCACTTATTTGGTTAGAATTACTCAAAAATATTTTAAATCATTTGTGGCTATTGTGAAGGGTGATGTTTCTCTGATTTCATTCTCAGCCCATTTATCATCCGTATAAAGAAGGGCCACTGATTTTTTGAGTTAATCTTGTATTCTGCTTCATTTCTAAAGGTGTTTATGAGTTGAACAAATTTCTTGGTATAATTTTTGGGGTCGCTTATATAATCTATCATATCATCAACAAATAGAGTTTGACTTCCTCTTTTTCAATTTGTATCCCCTTGATCTTCTTTTGGTGCCTTATTGTTCTAGCTAGAACCTTGAGTACTATATTGAATAGATATGGAAGAGTAGACAACTGTGTCTTGTTTTTGATTTCAGTGGGATCACTAGGAGTTTCTCTGCATTTAGATTGATGTTGGCTGTTGGCAATCTGTATATTGCCTTTATTATGTTTAGATATATTCCTTGTATCCCTGCTCTCTCAAAGACTTTAATCATGAAGGGATGTTTTATTTTGAAGAAGGCTTTTTTAGCATCTAATGAGATCATCATGGTTTTTTTTTTCAGTTTATTTATATGGTGGATTACATTGACAGATTTTCATATGTTAAAGCATCCCTGCATCTCTGGGATGAAGTTGCCTTGATCGTGTTGGATGATTTTTCTGATGGGTTCATGAACTTGATTTGCCATTATTTTATTGAGTATTTTTGCATCAATGCTCATGAATGAGATAGGTTATAATTCTCTTACTTAATAATGTCTGTGTGGTTTGGCTATCAGGGATATTGTAGCCTCATAAAAAGAGTTTGGCAATGCTACTCTTTCTGTTGGAGTAGAAAAATTTGAGGAGTATTGGTATTAGTTCTTCTTCTAAAATCTTACAGAATTCTGCACTGAAACCATCTGGTCCTGAACTTTTTTTGGTTGGGAGATTTTTGATAACTGCTTCTATTTCTTCAGCAGTTATATGTCTATTTAAATTGTTTGTCTGATATTGATTTAATTTTGGTAAGCAATATTTATCCAGAAAATTGTCCATTTTCTTTAAGTTTTCCAATTTTCTGGAATACAGGTTTTTGAAATATGACCTATTGTTTCTTTTGATTTCCTCTGTGTCTATTGTTATGTCCCCCTTTTCATTTCTGATTTTCTTAATTTGGATAATTTCTCTCTTCCTTTTGATTAGTTTGTATAAAAGTTTGTCTATTTCTTTTTTATTTTCTAAAACAACCAACTCTTTGTCTCATAGATTCTTTGTTTTGTTTTCTTTGTTTCAATTTTGTTGATTTCAGTTCTCAATTTGATTATTTCCTGCCATCTAGTCCCCCTGGATGAGTTTGCTTCTTTTTGTTCTAGAGTTTTCAGGTGTTCTATTAACTCACAAGCTTCTTTATGTAGGCAATTAGTGCTATGAACTTAACTGTTAACACTGCTTTCGTTGTGTCCCACAAATTTAAGTATGTTTCATGCTCGTTTTCATTGAATTTTAGGAAATCTTTAATTTCTTCCTTTACTTCTTCCTTGACCCAGTGATGATTCAGGTGAGCATTGTTTAATTTCCATGTGTTTGTGGGTTTTCTGAAATTAGTATTACTGTTGAACTTTAATTGTAAGCATTGGTGATCTTATAAGAAACATGGATGAAGCCGGGCGATGGTGGCGCACGCCTTTAATCCCAGCACTCGGGAGGCAGAGGCAGGTGGATCTCTGTGAGTTCGAGACCAGCCTGGTCTACAGAGCTAGTTCCAGGACAGGCTCCAAAGCCACAGAGAAACCCTGTCTCGAAAAACAAAAAAAAAAAAAAAAAACATGGATGATATGGGAATCCCCTCTGTATGCTGTGAATACCATTGGTTCATAAAGAAGTGTTGTAGGAGCTGTGGGCTGTGTTCCTGCCACCCCAGCTCCTGGTCGCCTGGCTAGCTTATACCCCAAAATAACTAAAAACAAACTGTATTCTTTTAAACACTGCTTGGCCCATTAGCTCTAGCCCTCACTGGCTAATTCTGATATCCCGATCAACCCATCTCTAATAAACTGTGTAGCACCGGTCTTACCGGGAAAGATTCAGCATGTCTGACCTGGCGGCTTGCTTCATCGTGTCTGCCCAAGAGAGGGGAGCATGGCCTCTGCTCCAGAGAGCAGAGCTGTTGAGTCTGAGCTCATTTCCTCTTCCTCCCAGCATTCTGTTCTGTTTACTCCACCCACCTATGTTCTAACCAATAAAGTGGGCCAAGGCAGTTTCTTTATTAGCCAATGACTTTCCTCCATCAAAGAAGCTGTTTTGGGCCTGTGATAGGGTAGAGCATAGCTAGGTGGGAAAAACTAAACCGAATTCTGGGAGAAAGAAGGCAGAGTGAGAAGAAGCTATGTAGCCCTGCTGGAGACAGATGGTGGAACTTTACCAGGTAAGTCACAGCCTCATGGCAACATACATGTTGGGTATATTTCTTAAGAGGAGCCTCTCCACCAATGCAAATAATTCCAATCAGACAATATTAGGCAAAATCAATAATGCCCTCACTTACTGCAGTGCTCCCGGGTGGCAGAGAACATGGAGAGGATAAGAGGGAGAGAGAGACGGGGGTGACCATACAAAATCCGAAGACAACATATTTCTTTTTGGGGCTGCAGCCTAAATAGCCTGTGGGAGTGGTTCTGACCCTCCCTCAAAAGGGGTCAGTACTTGGTGGGCTTTACTGGAGGTGGAGTCTGGACCAAGGCAACTTCCAGGGGGAGAGGGTTTCCAAAGATGAATGCCAGGTATTACATTCTGGACTCTTTGTATAAGGGATGACAGGGAGTTGAGGGGATGCTTATGTGTTGTATTACGGGGAGCGGGGCTGAGTCCCCAGCACCCCGGCTGCCTGCCCGGCTAGCTTATGCCCGAAATAACAACACACAAACTGTATTCATTTAAACACTGCTTGGCTCTTTAGCTTTAGCCCTTTTCTCGGCTAACTCTCACACCTGGACTAACCCATTTCCAATCATCTGTGTGGAACACCACAACGTGCGCTTACCGGGAAGATTCTAGCCTACGTCCATCCTGGGTCGGAGCTTCATCGCGTGTGCCTCAGAGAGCAGAGCTCTCGCCTCTGCCCGCAAGAGTGGAGCATCTCTCTGAGCTCACTTCCTCTTCCTCCCAGCGTCTGCTCCTCCCACCTATGTTCTAACCTATCAGGTCAAGCAGCTTCTTTATTTAATCAACCAATGACCTTCCTCCATCACTTATGATCAACATTTTAGGCTCTTTTTGGAAAAGGGGCATCGGCTCAAGTCTGGCTACTTTCTGCAGGCATGGGGTGATTTAGGGGAGGGGAGAACTGGGAGGTGGTCTCATGCTCAGTGAGAGAAGTAGCTGGAGCGGCATCCAGTTTACTGTCATCTCGGTCCTCAGGCAGCTGCTTTTTGAGGGAGATGAGGAATCAAGTGGCTAAGACAAAAAAAAAATATTGCTATTGGTCCTTTGAAAGGATTAGCCACAGATGTGTTTTAAAATCCCAGAGCAAGACAAACAGCAAACAGCTAGAGGGGGAGGGAGGAGAGGGGAAGGGTCCAGAGTGAGACAAATAGCAGGGAGGGGGGAAGGGAGGGGGGGAACAAGCAGGAGCATGCATCTAGAAACTATGGGCTATGGAGCCGGGTTTGCTTTCCCTTAGATGTTACATAGCCCCAACTAAAATAATTTTGTAAAAGGCCACCCAAGGGTGTTTGAGTAATTGGCTTTGAATCACAAGGACCCATTAGAATCCCAAGCCAATTGTGGGACTCAAGCCTGTGGCAATATGTCCACCACACAGTGCTCTTGAGTCAAAATGGGGCTGCATGAGAAATGAGTGGTGGATGTTTCCAAACACCCAGATCTCATCTCAGCTAAGCCCGGCTTAGCTGCATGGGTCAGGCCTTTGGCGCATCAGAGACATCAATGGACAACAGAAAAGCAAATGGTTCCCCCAAACCCTGCTAGCATAAGCAAAAAAAAAAAAAAAAAAATTGGGAACTCACTGAGATGAAGCCAATCTAGTCTTAAGACGAGCCTCTCTGCCAATGCAAATAATTCCAATCAGACCAAATTAGACCAAATAAAAAATGCCCATGAGTAACAAATGGAGTGCTCCTAGGTGGCCAGGAGACCATGGCAATGAGAAAAGAGAGAGACAGAGGAGGGACCATGCAAAACCAGATGAGCACTTCTTTCTTTTTGGGGGGTGCACCCTAAATAGCCTGTGGGAGTGGTCCTGACCATCCCTGGGGGAAGTGTCAGTGCTTGGCGGGCTTTCCTAGAGGTGGAGTGCGGACCAAGGCAACTCCCTGAAGGAGGGATCTTCCAAAGATGGATGCCAGGTATTACAACACAGATTAATAGAAATGAGTTAAAGTAAAATGTAAGAGCTAGCCAATAAGAATCTAGAGCTAGAAACCAAATATGAGTGAGTACATCCCATGTTCCTCTTTTTTGGGTCTGGTTTACCTCACTCAGGATAGTGTTTTCTATTTTCATCCATTTGCATGCAAAATTCAAGAAGTCATTGTTTTTTATTGCTGAGTAGTACTCTAATATGTATATATTCCACACTTTCTCCATCCATTTTTCCATTGAAGAGCATCTAGGTTGTTTCCAGGTTCTGGCTATTACAAACAATGCTGCTATGAACATAGTAGAGCATATACTTTTGTTGTATGATAAGGCCTCTCTTGGGTATATTCCCAAGAGTGGTATTGCTGGGTCCAGGGGTATGTTGATCCCGAATTTCCTGAGAAACCGCCACACTGCTTTCCAGAGTGGTTGCACACGTTTGCATTCCTCCAGCAAAGGCTATCATTGGTGTTTTTGATTTTAGCTATTCTGACAGGTGTAAGATGGTATCTTAAAGTTGTCTTGATTTGCATTTCCCTGATCGCTAAGGAAGTTGAGCATGACCTTAAGTGTCTTTTGGCCATTTGAACTTCTGTTGAGAATTCTCTGTTCAGCTCAGTGCCCCATTTTATAATTGGGTTGATTAGCCTTTTACGGTCTAGTTTCTTGAGTTCTTTATATATTTTGGAGATCAGACCTTTGTCAGTTGCGGGGTTGGTGAAGATCTTCTCCCAGTCAGTGGGTTGCCTTTTTGTCTTAGTGACAGTGTCCTTTGCTTTACAGAAGCTTCTCAGTCTCACTCTTCTCGGTGTCCTCCTAAAACTGAGAAGCTTCTGTAAAGCAAAAGACACAATCAACAAGACAAAATGGTAGCCTACAGAATAGGAAAAGATCTTCACATCAAACAAAGAACTGATCTCCAAAAAAATCTACAAAGAACTCAAAAAACTGGTCATCAAAAGAACAAATATTCCAATAAAAAAATGGGGTACAGAGCTAAACAGATAACTCTCAACAAAAGACTCTAAAAGAAATGCTCAATATCCTTAGCCATCAGAGAAATGCAAATCAAAACAATTCTGAGATTCCATCTTATACCTGTCAGAATGGCCAAAATCAAAAACACTGAAGAATGTGGGGTAAAGGGAACATTCCTCCATTGCTTGTGGGAGTGCAAACTGGTACAGCCACTTTGCAAATCAGCATGGAGATTTCCTATAAAATTAGGAAACAACCTCCCTCAAGACCCAGCAATACCACTTTTGGCTATATACCCAAAGGATGCTCAATCATGCCACAAGGACATGTGTTCAATTATATTCATAGCAGCACTGTTTATCATAGCCAGAACTTGAAAACAACCTAAATGTGACCAAAAATGGATAAAGAAGATGTGGTAAATTTACACGATGTAGTATTACATAGTGGGAAAAAAAATGATAAGTTGAAATCTGCAGGCAAATGATGAATCTAGAAAACACCATATGAGTGAGATAACCCAGACCCAGAAAGGCAAATATTATAATGTACTCACTCATAAGTGGCTTCTTGACCTAAAGCAAAGAAAAACAAGCCTGCAATTTGCAACCCCAGAAAACCTAGAGGACCCTAAGAGAGACATACATAAGAAGTAGATAAAGACAAGATCTCCTGAGTAAATTTGGAATGAAGGTATCATGGGAGAGGGTAGAAGGCGAAGAAGGAGGAAGGGAGGGAAGCAGAGAAAAATATATAGCTCAATAAAAAAAAAAGAGCCTTCATTTAGAAGAGACTGCCATGGTTGGACATTGAGCTCAAGTAATCTGGCTATAGGACAACTTTTGTAACCCTTCTCTCCGTCTCTCCTCTCTCTTGTCTCTTTTGTGGTATGTACTGCTGGGTTTACTCAAGATTAAGTCACTGTTATCAAATCACTTGTCCGCTTTATTAGACTCAGCAAGACTCAAAACACTACTAACCATGCATAATGCCACTACTTTACTCACTGTACCATAGAAGTTACTCTATGAATAGACTCAAGCAGCCACTTGCCATTAGCTCTGTTGGTTCTTTCATTTTATTGATTTTATAGAAGTCATGCTTCATTTGGAGTGACAGTAAGTACTACCTGACTTATTCTTTTGTTGCAAAGAATCAATATTGATCTCATTCCCAACTCAACATTCATTTCTTTTTTCCCTTTTATTTTTTAAAAAGAAACCAAACTATATTTTTTCACTTTACATACAATCCCAGTTCCCACTCCCTCTTTTCCTCCCATCCTTTCTAATTCCTCCCAACCCCACCCTGCATATGCTCCTCAGAGAAGATAAGACACATTGCTTTGGGAAAGGTCTGAGGCCCTCCCTATTGTATCTAAGCTAAGCAAGGTACCCATCCAAAGAGAATGGGTTCCCTAAAGGTGAATACAAGCAGGAAGGATAAAGGCTGGTAACACTGCCAGTGGCCCCATGGGCTGCTCCACCCATACAATGGTCACCCACGTTCAGAGGGTCTAGCTTGGTCCTATGTTGGTTCCTTACCTGTCTGGTTGGAGTTGGTGAACTCCCATTAGCTCAGGTAAACAATATAGCCATCAAAACTTTATATCATAATTAATTGAAAAAACAACCTAAATGAATATGCAAAAAGAAGAAAATTAACTATACCTGTGTGCTAATATTTTTCAGTAGACCCATGAGTTTGGTAGCAAAAAGTTCAGTCTATAAGATTTGGTATTTTCAGTTATTTGCCTTGCTTCCATGACTTTATGTAACAGCCTTGGAAAATATGGCAGATAATTATAAATCTCCAAACTATGAAGGCAATTGCCCTCTACCTCAAGTTGTATTTTCTTTAAAGGTTTCTTCAATCCACAGAGAATCATGAAACATAGTTGTTCCTAACAGCACACTTGCTCAAATCTCAATAATTTAATCAGAGATGGGAGACAAATTTATCAGCCGTTCAGATGGCTCTGCAGGACTCTGATGCTTAGTACAAAATCTGAGTTTCTTTTCTAAATATCTGTTAATTCAAAGAAGTGTAACTCTTTGAAAGTATACAGATCTGTATTTGTGAAGGAAATCAGTACCCTAAATTCTTGACAAGTTACACAGGCTGCACATATAAGAGAAGTGGATTTTATTCAGAATAGCAAACTAAAGAACCAACTCGGGTTCTTTGCAGATTTGGGTGTTCTAAGAAAGGCACTATTAAGTCATCCTGCCATTGAACTTTGCTGCTTCTCTTGTCACTATGCCCAGCTCCAGCTCACATCTGGCCACTGCTCATAATGGGCGAAGAGCAACTGCGGGTGTCCTCCTCAACCCTCAAGTGATCTAAAAGAGGGCATCCCAGGTTCTTTCAGAGAAGCAGGGGTGGCTTCACCGTGTCTACCTGGCATCTAAAAGATGTGTTCTTTGATTTGTTCCAAATGTTCAATTTTTTTGCCTACTCTTCCTCATGTTGATAAAATATTTTTAAATGAAATTTGATCTTGAATAATCTAAATTATTTAATTGTTCAAATTTATTAATAATACGGAATTGCGATTTTAAAAAAGTTTTAAACATTTCATCCACATAACTACTTCTTTGATCCTCTAGCTAAATTTTCTACTTTAGTCAAGCTGTTTTTTTCCTGACATGAATATTGAACTAATAAATATTATCAAAATATGCAGTAGGAGGAATGGCATCTCTGCTTCTTACTGAATAATAATTGTAGTTGATTCTTTTTTGTTCATCTATTTGCTTTACTTTCAGAACTACTATTATGCAAGGAACTTCTTTCTGGGGAATTGTTATAGCTTGGAAATATGATTTATCACCAAGATGCTCTAGCTTGTTGAAGGCTTTATCTCTAGTGTATAGAACCATTTTTCAAGAGGTGATGAGATCATAAAATCCCTAATATAACCAGTGGATTAATCTTCTATTGTATTCAAGTTTTGATAGTAATATTGAGAGATGATGCAAGAAATTGGATATGGGGCCAATTTGAAGGAATTTAGGTTCCTGGGATCATAGTCTTTAGGATGCATCATTTTATGGACTCCTTTGTATTTCATTCTCTGTGCTTCCTGGCCACTATTAAGTCAAAAGCTATGCTATACCAAATGATTCCACCACAATGCATTGCCTAAACACTGACACATAAATAATACAACCAGCAATCATGGACTGTAACATCTGATGCAGCCCAGAAAAGCCTACTTTCTCTTAAGCCAGTAGTTCTCAACATATTGGGTGTGACGGCTTCGGATGTTGACAAACCACCTCACAGGGGTTACATATCATATATCCTGCCTATCAGATATTTGCATTAAGATTCACAACAGTATCAAAGTTAGAGTTATAAAGTAGCACTGAAAATCATTTTATGGTTGGGGTTCCCTACAATATGAGAAACTGTATTAAAGAGTCACAGCATGCTGAGAAACACTATCTTAAGCTAATTATATCAAGCATTTGGCCCCAGTGACTAATGTTAACTGAAATTTGTTAGAAATGAAAGAATTATCAGGAGGTTTTTGGTTCAAGAAAGAAACTGACATAAAACTATCCTTGAAAATGTGCTTTGTTAGATGAGATGACCTTACAGGAGCCATGAAGTTTGAGGACATTAAGAAAGGATAGTTCATTATATCAGAGACAAGATGACAGGGTCTAAAAGAAAAAGAAACAGTTCCTTCTAAAATCTGAAGAGGAACATTATTAATATAGAAAGCTATCTGTGAGAGGCAGTTAAATTAAGGAAGATTTTAGACATAGTATGCAAGCCTAATACAATAAAAACTTCCTAATATATACACATACATAAAGGTGACATAAATGAAATCACAAAATTAGTGGAGTTCCAACTTGTCACTAAATGAAACTTTCAGTACTGGAATTGAGTTACATCTAATTGAATCATTGACCAAAGAGGTCCTGTGGAAATCCTCCAATAACCTGGTTATTGTCAAGACAATAGATTGCTCTCCACAAAGCAATAGTAGGGACACATTACTGAAGACTCCTACATAACTCATTGAATGTGGAGAAGTCTAACTGTTGTTTACACAGAACCTTCACTCCTACATCCTATTGGCTTTGGTCCAGGAAGACACTCTGCATACTACCAAAAGAGAAACAAATACCAAGACAGTCAGAAACCCTTTGGTCTAATAGTGTCTGTCTACAGGCTAGGCTAAGGCAATGGTAGCACAAGGCATGAGGCAAAACTGATTTGACTTAAGGCCTACTCCATGAAATAGAACTCATATCCAACACTGGCTAGGTGATCAATAACTGAAGACTAGATAGTCCAGAGACCTATAGAAAAATAAAATAATATTAGTCTAAAAACAACAAAAATACTGATAAATGACTCCTACTGATATTCTGCTATACTCAGAGATCAGTGGCTTGTTCATCCAACATCAGAGAAACTTCCTTCTGCAGCACATAGGAATAAATACAGAGAACCACAACCAGACATTTCACAAAGAATGAGAGACCTTGCACACTCAGTCATAAAAGGATGTCTCCATCAAATTCCTTTCCTTGGAGCTCAGGGAACCCTGAGGGAGAGTAAGCAGAAAGACTCGAAGAGCCAGAAAAGATGGAGAACACCAAGTAAACAATGCCCTCTGAGTCAACATGAGCAAAGTTCATATCAACTCTTAGATATTGAAGCAGCATGCACAGGACCTGCATGGGTTGGCCCCATGTCCTCAGAGTTTATACTATGGCTTCTACTTTAAGTGTTTTTATGGGATTCCTGAGTGTGTGAATGAGTGGGTCTCTGATTCTTGTGCTTTCTCTTGGGCTCTTTTTCTTCTGTTGATTTGTCTTGTTTAATTTTGATGTGATAGTTTTTGTTTTATCTTATATTTTATTTTGTTATATTTTATTATTCCCTCTTAGAAGCTTGTTCTTTTCTAATTAGAGACAGAAAGGAAGTAGATTCAGGTGAGGATAGGTGTGGGGGAAGGGAGATAAAAAGGAACTGGAAGGAGCAGACTGAGAGGAAACCATAATCAGGATATATTATATAAGAAATGAATCTATTTTCAATTGAAAAAAATAAAAAGAAAGACAGGTGAAAATAAGCATAGCAAAGGTAGCCATCAGCAAATACAAAAAGGATCTTTATAGAAATACCACGAATAAAAGGAAATGAAGGGGGACAAGAAGTTCTGTGAAACATGATTTAGCTCAATCTAGCCTATAGGCTATATATGACATATATGTCAGAGAGCATGGAGGAGACAGGTACTGGGTAGTACTATAAACAAGGAGCTGTAAAAACGATTGCAAAGTGAGACTTCTTAACACTGTCACAGAGACAAAATGCTTTGAGAATTTCATACGACATATTTTAATCAAATTCTTTTCTCATCACCACCACTCCTCCAAGATTGTCCATTACTTCCCTCCCCATCCAACTCCATCTTCTTTCTGAAAACACATACACACAACATGGGGTATAATTACTGTTACCCAACTACTCAGAGGATGGGGCTGTCTCAGAGAGGGTTTGATCAGTATCAATCCATCAATGAGAACTGATTTTGCCTGTCTTCTTGGCTAGGAGTGGAGTGTTAGTCCCACTCTGTCCTCTCCTTCCCTTGTCTGGCTTGGGTTTGTGCAGGTCTTATGAATGCTAGCCAGTTTCCTGAGTTCATATGTACATTAATACTGTTGTGTCTGGAAAATAATATGCTTCAGGTCTTATTATCTTCTGCCCCCTCTTCTACATAGGTCTCTGGCATTTGAAAGGAGAAGTATGAAAAAGATATTCCTTTCAAGGATGAGAACTCTGGTGTCTTTTAGCTCCCCGTACATTGTACAGCTCTGGTTCTCTACATTAATTTTTATACACTCTAAGGAGATGCTTCTCTGATAAGTGTTAAGTTATACCCACTGATCTATGAGTACAGAACTATAATCATATGTCATTAGGAATCACTTAGCTGTTGTGTTCCTGTAGCAGGATAATGGTGCTAGATATTCCCCTAAGATCCATGACCCATTGAGTCGCAAGTTCTTGGCTTTACTAACAATTTAAAATAGATTTCAGCACATGGAGTGGACCTTAAATCCGATTTTTGAAGTGATTGGATATTCCTATAACAATTGTGTTATATTACACCAGCGAGCAGATCTTGCAGGAAGGTCATTATTATACCTCATATATCTTGGAAAGGTTGAAGCATGTATACCAATTTTTAGCACTTTGAACACTAGCCAGTATGGGTGAAACTTCCAGTAGAGTATCAAATATATTTCTAATTGATCTTTACCAAAAGTAGATAGCATCTTTGGAAACAGAGTCTTATCAGGCCCTGGAGGGTAACCTACAGCACTGGCAATAGTCTATTATGCTCGGAATACCTATGGAATCTGTGGTCAGTTTTTCAAAAAGATAAAATACATTTCTTGTAGTTTGGGTACTGTCTCCCCCATTATAAGATATCTGCATTTATATGTGAATATTTTAGGAAGCTTTATAGTAGACAGATGATTCCAAATAATCTTTCCTGGAAGATTCTCTTCTTCTACTTGGCTTCTTACTGACCACCTGAGCTCTGTAAACAATTTATTAAAAGTTTATATCTACATATGAAAGGAAACATGCTACATCTTGTTATCTCTCAAGATTATTGTTTTTACCTATATCCAGTTATCTTCAAATGTGATTTTTCTTCATAACTGAATAATATTTAATTGGGTACCTATACCACATTTTCATTATCTGGTTACAGTTGATAGACATCAAAAATATTTCCAATTTCTAGTTATTATGAATAGAATGGTGAACAAGATAGATGAGCAAGTTTCTCAGTAATAAGATGTAGAGTCTTTGGGGTATGTGCCCATGAGTGGTATAACTGGAACTTAGGGTAGATCTGTTGTCAGTTTTTGAGGAACCTCTGCACTGATTTTTGCAGTAACTGTACTATGTTGCACTTCTAACAACAGTGAGTAATATACCCTTTCCCCCAATTCCTGGTCAGCATGTGCTGTTTACTGTTTTATTAATCATGACCATTATGATGGGAGCAATATAAAATCTCAAAGTACTTGTAATTTACATTTCCTGATAACTAAGGATGTTGAAAATTTTTAAAGTGCCTCCCAGCCATTTCTGTTTCATCTTTTCCCAGAACTTTCTGTTTAGTTCTATACCCCATTTTTAGTTAGGTTAATTATGTTCTTAATGTTTCTTAATATTTGTATAGGATTCTTTGCATATTACAGATATTAATGTCTGTCAAATGTGTAAATGGGTAGAGATTTTTGACTGCTTCTGTAGATTTCCTCTGTTTGAATGACAGTGTCCTTTGCTGAACATATGTAGGCAGAGACTGCTTGTTCATTTTCCAGCTGCCCAGACCTGAAATAATCACACAGAAACTATATTAATTTCAATACTTGTTTGACCAATAGCTAAAGCATATTTTTATCTAGCTCTTACATCTTAAATTAATCCATTTCTATTATTCTGTGTATTACCATGAGGCTTGTGATTTAATGGCAAGTTTCTGGGGCATCAGTCTCCTTCAGCAGCTATATGGTGTTTTTCTGTATATATCTCTGTTCAGACTTCCCACCTAGCTATATTCTGCCCTGCCATAGACCCAAAGCAGATTCTTTATTAGCCAATAGCAATAAAGCACATTCATAGCATAAAGAGGGAAATCCCACATCAAATATAGGCTTTTTAGCTTCATGAAGTCTCATTTATTAATCATTGATCATAATGCCTGAATTCACAGGGTCTGCTCAGCAAGTATTTTCTCTGAGCCAATGAGTTCAAGACTATTTCTAACTTTGACTTCTACCAAATTCAGTATATCTGGTCTTATATTGAAGTCCTAGATCTGTTTTGCCATTGAGTTTTGTGCAGAGTCATAGATATGGATATATTTTCTTTCTTCTACATAAAGTTCTAGTTTAACCAATAAAATTTGTTAAAGATACCATCTTTTCTTCGGTGTATATTTTGTATCTTTTGTAAAAAGATAGAATTCCCATAGGTTCTACCGTTTTGTCCACACTTCAATTGAATTCCATGGATCAATGTGGCTTTTTATGGCAATACCATGGTATTTTAGTTCCTATATATATAGTACTACATTCAGTGTATTGGTACTTTTGTACAATGTATTGATACTTCCAGTTCACACACAATGACAGGAGGACTTAAAATTAATTATGAAACCCTTAATTAGTTTAGGCTAATTCCTAACTAGTTCTTATAGCTTAAATTAACCCATATTTTTAATCTATGTTCTATCATATGACACATTATCTCATTTCTCCATATTACCATCCTACTTCCTCCACATCTGGCTGGCAACTCCACCTTTCTTCTCTCCAGCATCTTCTCTATCCTCATGAGTCCTGCCTACCCTCTTCCTACCTAACTATTGGCCATTTGGCTCTTTATTAGACCAATGGGAAGGTACCTTGGCATAGACTCACCTTCATAATGTAAACAAGTATTTTGCAAGAACCCCCCCTTTTGTCTAAAGAAAAGGGAAAGAGTTTGCTCTAAAATGTGAAAACTATAGATAATAAGAAGAATTATCAGATGAGAATTACATTTACAATGTCTAGGCCCCCTGTGTTTGGCAGTTTTAGAGAAAATACTCTATTATTTTTCCTATCTTGATGATTCTAAAGTTTTACATATAAACCACTTTTTATCATAACTCATATTATCATCCTAAAATATATTTTTAGACCTCAAAATATTTTTTAGATGAACAACTTAAGCTTTTATGGCTCTCAATCTTTCTTATATACTTTATGCCTCTTTTATCTCTTTTGTGAGTTTTTCTTTCTGAATTTGGCAACCATAAAAACTAACTATAACTATCTCATCTTCAACCCCATCAGAGATCCAAGAAGGATAAAATGATGCCTGATTAAGCAGGAAGTGCATAGTAAGCAACTTCCAAATCTTAAAAAAAAATGACAGAGATATCTGACCATGTGGACAATTTCTCAAAAGTTCCTCTGCACTATTGGGGGATCCATCTTTGACCTACACACATAAAATATCTGACAAAAATTTTGTAAAGGAGAAAATTTTTGAAGGAATGTCATAACTTGTTTGGTAAAGTTCAGCAGTTGCCTTCTTTTGTGTTCTGCTTGTCCAATCTAAACAGCATACTGTCAGCAGTTGAGGCAAAGGCAGCTTTTTTTTTCAGATTGATAGCTTTGCTACATAGAAATTAAACTCCATATGGAGGTTTGTCAATGCCCATCATCCTTTTTGAAACAAATTGGTGCTACCAGGAGCCAACATGTATCACTGTCCTGAAAAGCTTTATATTATTAAAAGATTTTAAGTAGCATTTTTTTAGGTCTTTTGAACTGTTAGAAGACCATCTATCTGCTTAAAATGTATCTCTGTTTGACACTGAAAACAACCTAACAAGATTATGAGTTTGATTATTATACATGACTAACTACTAACCCGTATTTCTTAATTATCCTAAGTAGCTTTCAAGGACTAGAACTTTATATTGCATTTTAAATGAGCTGCATAGGTATAATACCTTAAATAAGAATAGAAAAACACACAATATAGCAAAAATAACCTTAAGTTTAAACAAATATACAAAAAGATCCTAAGCATGAGTAGAAACATATATAGAGTGTATTCTAACAAAAATAAACTTAAATTTGTATCAATATGCAAAAATCCATACTAATGTAAAATATTTGAGACTAATAGTTGGTTTTTTGTTTTAAAGTAGATTAAATGCCTACTCTTTTATTTTATCATTTCTATTCCTCCCTTTTTCTTTTCAGAATGAGATCCCTGAATCTAATTTCCTTTGTTCTGCTTTGTTCCTGGTCATGACCAATAACAACTTGTAAACAACTGTCCCAAATGATGACAAACTTTCATAAACTGTCAAATCACCAAAAACCCATCCACCCTACCCTCTTGGGAATGTGGGCATAGTGTTCTCTATACTGTTTCCTATTGTCTGTGGACAATAACAACTTTAGTGGACCCTGAGAAAACTGGGATAATAGTCAAGCCCCAGAAGACTCCTGTATTATTTTCTTGTTTAGTTTTTGTGTGATGAGGCAGTGTAAAGTTTATCTGAAATCTTGACTGTATAGTCTTTGAAGATGGACCATCCATTCCAGTTGGCAGCTTTGACGTTGCTCTGGATGCAGAATTTTGAGAAAACTGCAACAGAGGTATCCTGAAAGGCTGAATTACATGGGCTACTTGTCTTCATTGGTGTCTGTTTCTTTTTTTTCCCTGAAAACAGACAAACTTTTAGTGATAACATGCATATCTGTATTAACACAAGTATAGAATGTTAGGTATGCACAAGTCAGTTAAAATGGTTTTCTATTCATGCTTGAGCAGTTAAAAGGCATCTGTTAACTTTATAAGTTTGTTTGGACTGTATAACCAAGCCTCTATTCATGTCATATGAAAGAATGGCATGTAAAATAAGTCTGTAGCCAACAAACTTTATTGTGTCTCATCGAATCTCAGAGTTGTTCCCATAACAGAGGGATCATCATATAAATCACATGTGTTCTGGTCTTCCTTGGTTTCTTTTTCCATATTCTGGAGAGTGATTCTATGACCATCATGGCAGGGACAAGGCAGAAAGCAAGGAGGGCATGTCGGTGATACAAGACCTGAGAGTTTATATCAGATCCACAATCACAAGGCAGAAAAGGGTAAGAGACTAAGAAAGGTCTGGGAATTGAAACCTCAAAGCACAGCACCAGTGAACACCTCCTCCAACAAAGCCACACCTCATCTAACATGGCCATACTTCCCAATCCTTCACAAAATAGTTTCACCAACTTGGGACCAAGTATTAGTAATTAGAAAGATGCACCTAAGGGGGCCATTCTCATTTAAACCACCACATGTATTTCAGTATTCATTTTAAATTTAATAAGCCAGGGTGTTGCAGGGTAATAATGAATAAATGGATTATACAAGCTCAAAAGGAATATTAGGGGTCAAATTAAAGAAGAAACAAAGTTAACTAATGACCTAGCTCTATTTGTGTAAGCCCCAACACAAAAACAAAAGTACATGAGAAGCCAAGGTAATTTAATTCATCCAGCAACTACTAATTGCACAACAGTGACCTAAAGTTAAAGTGAAATTAGATGAAATCCCAGAAAAAAATAAATCAAAAGTAAGATTATAAGTTTGTTATTGGAACACAAACAAGGACATAAACTTTTGAAAGAAGTCCAAGACAGCTAAACAAACACCTAATTAAAATGGAAATGTCTGTTGTTTTATCATCAGCACAGGGGCCACATCTGAATCTACTGCTGTTTCGGCTGTGGCTGTGGCTCCACAATCACTGTCTGCTCCTCAGGCAGAGGTATGGAGGGGCTTCTGTGTTCTACAGGAACTGCCTCTGCCTCTGCAGCCAAAAGTAGTTTTTAACTAAGCCTCTGGTGTTCCATTTTACCAGTAAAGACTCAGAAATTAGATACAGGGTGAAACCTTTCTGGCTTAGAAAGGCAGAGAAACAACCAGTTGACCTTCCTCCTTTACCAGTGACCCAGCAAGAAAGAGTCTCTTACTCCATCCCAAACCAAAAGAGGATACCATACTGAAACTCCAAACTGAAACTCCCTCTCTATTACTTTCTGTCCATTTCTATATCCATTTGCTGGATACTCTCTAACTTTCTATAGTTACTTCCTGCCATCCAGTTGCTGGCTCTGCCTCGTGATCCAAGGTTTTATTTAATTAATAAAATCTTGGGATTCACAGTGTGATCAAATATCCAACAACAAATGTCAGTACATTATATAAGAATTCAATAAATAAATAAAAATACTTGAAGGAAACCAAACTTAACTACTGGAAACAACAAACAAACAAAAAAGAAACAAAAACAGAAAAGAAAACAAACAAACAAACAAAAACCTAAGTCAAATTAAAACATCCCTAGAAAGTCTCAATAATACAAATGAAGCAGAGGATATGGTAAAGTAGAGAATGTGAAAACTGGAAAAACTGAAACATTCTTGAGAGGATAAAGATAATTTGGTATGAAAGTTGGAGTGGGCCTTTTAAGATATGTGGAATAGTATTAAAAGATCAAATCTATGGTGCCTAGGTATAAAGAAAAGAAATAGTTTCTATCCAAAGGCAAAGAAAATATTTTCAACAAGATCGTAACATAAAATTTTCCTAAACTAGAGAATACCAACATAAATCTCAGAGACATTTATAGCACCACACAGACAAGTTCACTAAAGAACATTCTCTCATTAAATTGCTGAAAGCTTAAAACAAATAAAACACACTGAAAGAAACAAGAGAAAACAAGCAAATTCATATAAAGTCATGCCATCAGAATAGCTTTAGACTTCTCAAAATAATCTTGAAAGGTCAAGAGGGCTTCAAACTGTGGTTCTAAGCTTTGAAAGATAGCAACTCCCAACCCAGACTTTACCCAGCAAAGCTGTTACTAATTCTTGAAGGATGAAGGAACTTCCGTGATAACAGGATAAAGGTAAAGCTGCAACTAAGTATTGTTCAGACTGAGAAAATAACAAATACTTTCAACACAGAGAAAAACAAGACAGTTTTGAATACTAGTTAAGCAAGAAAGTAATGAGTCATATTAAATACTGCAAAATCAAAGATATAATAGGGAAATATATGTCTTTCAATAAGAACTCTAAATATTTGTGGCCATAACACCCCAAAGCAAAAGATGCAGACCTGTGAATAAGATAAGTGAAAGGCTATAAACACCCAGTCTTGGCAACCTGAGGTAGATAACTCAAGACACAAATGATAGGAAAGGACCAACTAACTCTGCTTACCTTCAAGTGATAGCCAGATGGTGATGATAGATAGATAGATGATAGATAGATAGATAGATAGATAGATAGATAGATAGATTAGATAGATTAGATAGATAGATTAGATAGATAGATGATAGATAGATAGATAGATAGATAGATAGATAGATAGATAGATAGATGATAGATAGATGATAGATAGATAGATGATAGATAG
>NC_022029.1:12807739-12813512 GCF_000317375.1 Microtus ochrogaster
TATCAAGCGAGGCTGGGGCCAAATGCCATCTTGTAATGGCAGCTATTCAAATCGGCTCCCAGCATTAACCCAAAACCATTCAAAAAAGATGAAAAAAATCACTTTCTGGTGATTAAGAGAACATTACAATTCTAGACATACATTCTTCAAATGGAGGCACACCCAAATTCTTAAAACAAAACCTATTAGAGTTAAATTTATAAATAAACTCTAGGGCAATAATATATCATTTATATCATTTCCTCCAAAACTCAAGTAACAAGGGCAGTATGAGCCAGAAGATAAGAAGAAGGGTAGGAAATTATGTCTTCGGGGCATGATAATTGTGCTCTTCTAAGTCCCTATCGCTACCTGCACTAGGGCTACACAAGACTGGACCTGGTCACAGTCAATCATTTATTGGAGAAGATCCCACAGAATACTATTTCCCTTGTTGAGTTCTTGGCTACTGGTAGATTCTGGAAGAGAAGCAGTTATTGTCTTCAGTTGTATATTCACTATGAATCCACCAGTTTCAAATGGATAATTTCAAAGTCATAGTCACACAGATGTCTTTTTAAGCTTAGAGGATCACAAGACAAAAAGACATGAACCTGGGAAAGGGACTTGTTGAGTATAGGAAGAATGGGAAGGAGATGAGAGAGAGGGAAAGGTTAGCGTATTCACAATATATTAAACATGTATGGAATTCTCAAAGAATAAATCTAACCAAAATTATTAGAGATGGACTATAGCACTAAAAAGAAATTTGTCAAAAGAAAAAAATGCAAATGGTATATATGTATATATGTGTAGTTTAAATTATATATTTAAATTATATATTTAAACTACATATATACATATATTTAAATTATATATTTAAACTATATATATATATATATATATATATAAATGTTCAGCATCCTTAAGTATCAGGAAATTGCAAATAAAACTACTCTGAAATTCCATTTCAAGAGATGCAAAATGATCAACACCAAGAATACAAATAACAAATGCTGGGGAAAGGGGAATGCTAATTCACTGTTGGTGGGATTGTAAGCTGGTACAGCCAGTGTGGAAATCAATGTGAAGTTTTCTCAAAAAAGGTAAAAAGAAAACTTTTTATTGCACAACTATAGCACTTCATGGAGTGTACTCAAAGAATTTCACAGGCTACCACAGTCACTTGCCCATCCATGTTTACTTGTGTTCTTTTATTACCGTAAGGGATGAAATCAGCCTAAATATCCATCAATAGATGAAAAGATATGAAAATGTGATGCTCACACACAATGGAATTCTATTCAGCTGAAAACAAAAATTAAAATCAAGCTATTCTCTGGGAAGTGCATGGTACCGGTAAATTTATTAATTACAATAATCCAGGTCTAGAAAGAAAACACAGTAAGTTTTCTCTCAAGTGTGAACTGTAGCTCCTATTTTTCTAACATGCACATGTTAGTAATAGGATGGGTGCCAGGAACCAGTGAGTGATCTAGGAGAGGGACGGAAATTACATTCTGCAGAAACTCACTCTATAATTGAGTATTAATAAATGGTATCTTTATTTTATTTAAAGCCTGGAAAGTCATAAACATCTATGGAAAATAGCTATTAATGATCATACCATCAGGCATTGCTATTCAAGTTCATTTCCCCTGTGTTCCTCTTCCTAAGAGAACTACTTCTAAGAATATTGTGATTTTCTACTTTTGCACATGCTTACACATTTAACTATTTTCTTTTTTTTAAAGGTTTATTTACTTTTTAATATTTATTTATTTATTTATTTATTTATTTATTTATTATGTATACAATAGTCTGTCTGTGTGTATGCCTGCAGGCCAGAAGAGGGCACCAGACCCCATTAAAGATGGTTGTGAGCCACCATGTGGTTGCTGGGAATTGAACTCAGGACCTTTGGAAGAGCAGGCAATGCTCTTAACCTCTGAGCCATCTCTCCAGCCCCACATTTAACTATTTTCATTGAGTTTCATTTTTATTTCAATGCCTTTCGTCTTTAACTAGAAAAACAAATTAACAATGTAAATAAAATGGTCACCAGACTCTTTCCATTTCTCCCTTCACAGACAGAACTCTAGACAACTTTCCTGATCCCTTGTTTAATTGACTCAGTAGATGCAACAATAGCAACAAGCCACTCAGTATAGGCACAGTTTGCTTCCCTGTGAAATGGTGTCCATTTCTTTCTATAGCTTCACCTTCAGTTCTTGGTTCCTAAGGAAACAGATCAGTGAGCACAGAGTCTGTTTCACAACTTTAAACACTCAGAAGGTATATTGTAAATAGTGTTACCCTATGATTATATGCTTATAGGTTCATAAAGGTTCATAAAATATTTATTTATCTAAGGTAATAAAAAATGTGCATCTCTCTCTGCGTGTGTGTGTAGATCAGAGGTTGTGAATAGACTAGAGGTTGACTGTGTGTGTGTGTGTGTGTATGTGTGTGAGTGTGTGTGTGTGCATGTGTGTGTGTGCATGTGTGTGAGTGTGTGTGTGCATGTGTGTGAGTGTGTGTGTGTGCATGTGTGTGTGCATGTGTGTGAGTGTGAGTGTGCATGTGTGTGTGCATGTGTGTGTGTGCGTGCATGTGTGTGAGTGTAGACCAGAGGCTGAATTTCTAAGACTCTCCACCTATGTTTTGAAACATGATCTCTCACCAAACCTAATTTTATGCTAGACTATCTACTTAGTGAGTTGTCATTTCTGACTTTCTCCACTTACTCAGCAATGGGGCTAAAAACTCGTGCCCCCTCACTTGGGCTTTTCTCTGTGTGCTGTGGTTCTAAAATCTGATCTTCATACCTTCACACCAACAACTTTAACCCCTGAGCCATATACAGAACGCTGTTTTAACTTTCATGTTTGTTTCCATTCAGAACTCATTTTTAATATGGTGTGAGACACATATCAATTAGAGTCAGTGAGCTCATCATTGCAGATCGACTGTATAGATATTCACTTCCTCACTATATTTCTATCATCATATGGAACGAGACACTATTCTCTACATTTTAATTTGTTTGCAAACACTGCTTCCTTACTTTAAGCCTTTGGAATTACTTGCTTCTTCCTTTGCTTGTCACTCTGTAGGACTCCTTTCATTTTTTCTTTCTTTTTTTTCTTTTTTTCTTTCTTTATTACTTTCTTTGTTAAAATGATATTTGAGAAGGCTCTGAAGTCACTACTTTAAGAGTCTACTCTCTAAAGGGAGTTAGCTCCTGGATATAAGATAGAAGGATTCCACATTAATAAGGTTCTTTTTCTTGTGTTAATCTGTCTTCCATTACAGTGGTGTCTCAGCTACGGATTTTGGAAGACTGTAAAGAATCATTATGTATTTCTCCCTTTCATACTTTTTATAACATATCTATCATAGCAAAGTAGATAAGTACAGTTCACACATTTTAAAAATGCATTTGCAATGTCTTCTCAAACTGTCTAAGAGCTGGGATTTCTGAACACTAAGTTGCTTGAGGACAGAACTCATGATATTTTTAAATGTATCCTATGGCTGGCCCCAATAACCATAACAAATTACTACTAACAAGTGATTTATAAGACAATGAAATTGGCTTTTTACAGAGATTTTTGCTGTGTATTTGGGTTCTGATAATGACATGTAGTTTGTCCCATCTGTGTGTTTTTGAAGCAAAGGGTTCTGTTTCTAGATAAAGTAGAATAGAGTAGTCAGGGAAGCAATGGGGAAAGACAAGGGTTCAGGACTGGGTGAGTTGATGATGGCCTGAAGCTGTCTCTAAGTTGCTGAAAAAACTCAGTTCCAAGCCTGAAGGTCAGAAGGGACAGGAAATGTGTTCACAAAAGACATTTGAAATGGATGCGGGCACAAATATTTGCCTTGACCTCGGGTCCACCATGACCTCGTCATTGACCACTAAGGAGCTTTAACAGTACAAGATCCAGAGGATCCAAATGGGAGACACCTACAAACAACAGTAAGTAATAGAGGTTATGAAGGTGATTCATTAAAATTAAGCAAATAGCCAATAAACTACATCACTGGACAGTCAAGAGATAAGAGTGGCAGCTTGGACAGGGGACTGAAAAAGTCATCAGTGTCAAAGACAGAGGCCAAGTCCTTATTACTTCTGTCAACAGGACCACGTCTACTCCAACAAAGTCACATATACTAACACTTTCACTTAATGTCATTCCTTAAAAACCTGTTGTGGTCATTTTCATTCAAACTACCACATACAGTAATAATAGAGATCTCCAATATCCCACTCTTACCAATAGACAGAATATCCAGACAAAAACTAAACAGAGAAACTCTCCAGTTGAATAACCTAAATCAAAAGAATCTAACAGACATCTTCAGAACATATAACCCAAACACTTTAGAATTTACTTTATCTTCAGCCAATGGAAGTTTCTCCAAAGTTAACCACAATTAGAACACAAAGCTATCTTAACAAATTTAGAAAAGTTGACATATCCTGCATCCTCTCTGACAAGAGTAGATTATATCTGGATATCAAGAATGAGAATAGCAGAAATCATGCAATGGAAACTAATCAACTCACTACTGAATTAAAACAGTCAAGACAAAAATCAAGAAAGAAAATAAAACTTTTAAAAATTGAATGAAAATGAAATCACAACATATCAAAATCTATGAGACACAACAAAGGCAGTTTTAAGCAGTAAGCCCATAGCACTCAGTGTCTACATCAGAAAACTGGAGAGATGCATATTAATAACGTAACGGTATACTTACAAGCTTTAGAAAACAAGAAGAGGCATCCAGAACCCTCCCCCCTTCTGCCTCCCTCCCCTCTTTGGCCACATAACATCTCCCAGCTCAGCCTGCTAGGGCACTGGGACCGAATCCAAATTGGGAGGGCAACCAAGGGCGGTAGTTCCTTTGTCTCAATAGCCTGCCTGCAGCAAGTAAGGTAGGCCCTTTGCTTAAAAGCTACCCAAGGAGCACAGAGAACCAATCTAGGCACCAGGAGAGCAATCACTGGGCAGTGACATCACTGGGAAGGTACATCAGTGGGCAAGGAGACCTGATCCTGTAAAAGAAGATTTATAGGGGACCATTCAGAAGAAGAGATGGGCAGGCACAAATGCAAGAATTCACCCAACAATCTAAAAAACAACATAAAACCACCAGAACCCAGTGACCTCACAACAGGACAGGAACACCTTAATCAAGAAGAAGTAGAAAAAAAATGGCTTTATGAAAGTGATAGAGGCCCTTAAACAGCACGTAAAAACGCCCTTGTAGAAATGGATCAGAAGTATAACAGAAAGTTTGAAGAATTGAGTAAATCAGTGAATGATACCCTAGGAAACCAAGGAAAAACAATCAAGCAGATAATGGAAACAGACTTGAAAACTGAAATGGAGGGAAGGAAGAAAACACAAACGGAGGGCCGGCTGGACATGGAAAATCTAGGTAAACGAATAGAGACTACAGAAACAAGCATAACCAACCGAATACAAGAGATAGAAGAAAGAATGTCAGACACTGAAGATACCATACAGAAAATAAACACACTGATCAAAGAAAACAGCAAGTCCAACAAACTCTCATCACAAAGCATTCAGGAAATATGGGACACAATAAAAAGACAAAACCTAAGAATAATTGGAGTAGAAGAAGGAGAAGAAGTGCAGCTCAAGGGTCCAGAAAATATATTAAATAAAATTATAGAAGAAAACTTTCCCAACCTAAAGAAAGATATACCTATGAAGGTTCAAGAAGCATACAGAACACCAAATAGGCTGGATCAAAAAAAAAA
>NC_022029.1:12815127-12817335 GCF_000317375.1 Microtus ochrogaster
TCTTACTACAAAAGCCTATATGCCACAAAATTGGAAAATGTAAAAGAAATGGACACTTTTTTTAGATAAATACCATATACCAAAGTTAAACCAGGAACAGGTGAACAATCTAAATAGACCTGTTAGTCGCAAAGAATTAGAAGCGGTTATCAAAAACCTCCCTACCAAAAAAAGCCCAGGACCAAATGGTTTCAATGCAGAATTCTACCAGAACTTCCAAGAAGAGCTTATACCTATACTCCTTAAGATATTTCACAATATAAAAACAGAAGAGGCATTGCCAAATTCCTTTTATGAAGCTACAGTTAGAAACTGTTTAGCTCAATGGAACAATTTAAACTGTGCTTTAGGCAGATGAGGCCTTCTATATTGTATAAAATGGAGAGTCTGATGCAACCAGTGGCTATTTTTGAATGGGTAGAGTTGTAAGGGAAGGAGGGCCTGCTTGTTTGTCCAGGCCACCCAGCCAGCTTAGCCCCGAAATAACCACACAGAAACCATATTAATTAAAACACTGCTTGGCCCATTAGCTCTAGTTTCTTGTTGGCTAATTCTTACATCTTAATTTAACCCATTTCTATTAATCTGTGTATTGCCATGTGGCAGTGACTTACCGAGTAAAATTCCCAGCATCTGACTCAGGCAAATCCATGGCATCTCTCTTACTCTGCTTTCTTCCTCCCAGAATTCAGTTCCATCTCCCCTACCTACCTAAGTTCTGCCCTATCAGGCCAAGGCAGTTTCTTTATTCATTAACTAATCCAAGCAATACATAGAAAGAAGGATCTCCTACATCAGGGTAGGAATTCTGGAGTGTCAAGGATAAGGTTCTTCATATACTGCCTTCAAATTGCTGACTACACAAAAGATATGCTTTCATACAGCATATCTTTTGAATAATGTTTTTAAATATTTTAAATAATGTTTTGGTTTTAGAGATAAAAATTATTCTGATAAAACTGAATTTATCAAGATATGACCAGATTTTATGAATGTGCCATGTTTATGGAAAGTCAATTAGAAAAGGTCTTATCTTTGGACTGAAGAACATAGCAGTTAAGAGTAATTGGTGCTCTTCCAAAGGGCCTGAGTTTGGTTCCCATCTCTTACATCAAATGACTACCAATTATCCATAACTCCCCATTTAGAGGACTTGACACCATTTTGTAACCTTGATGGTACATGAGCTCATGTGTGCATGTGTGCATGCATGCACAAACACACATACACACACATAATAAGTGCACACACATACACATGCACTGATACTGTGGTTAAACATGCATGTACACACACACAAGATACATACACACACACAAGATACATACACACACACACGATACATACATACACACACACACTAAAAATAAATATAAAACAAAAACATTTAACTTTCCCAATCACCTCTTAGATGATCATTTCAAATTGCTTATTTTTACAGGTAATTTGCCTAATTATCCACTTATCATGAAAAGTCACCAGGTCCTTCTCTGTGTGTGTGTGTGTGTGTGTGTGTGTGTGTATACAAAGCATACTGTTTTTCCCTATAGAAATAATGTTCTCTGATTATGAATTCAGTGATGAAAATGTTTCAGCTTAAAAATTAACATTATATCATAGAAAAAGTAATAAAACATCTACAGTCATTTAAAATAGGATTATGTTTAAAATTCTGTAAAATGGTATGAAAATATGTGTACATAAATTGTCTAAGGATTACCCATATACTATATAAACAAATATAACTCTGAACAATTTGAACTTTACTGAATTACATGACTTATTTAAATAAAATACTATAGTTCTATTAGTCATCGAATTAGTTAGACATGATTCAGTGAATAACATTCTTTGCCTTCTTATTAGTCTAAAGAATTTCAGAAAAAAAAATATGTCTTACAACAGTTAATGCACTGTCCTGAGTTCAATTCTCAGCAACCACATGGTGGCTCGCAACCCCATCTGTTATGAGGTCTGGTGCCCTCTTGAGGAAGAGACTGGTCAGTTGTCATCAACTTAGATCATGAAACCCAATATATGAACAAGTTCAACAGAACCACCATATACAGGCTGCCCCATGCTTCAGCGTTGCCAGGGCATAAATTTCATTTTCGTCAGTTGCGGGGTTGGTGAAGATCTTCTCCCAGTCAGTGGGTTGCCTTTTTGTCTTAGTGACAGTGTCCTTTGCTTTACAGAAGCTTCTCAGTC
>NC_022029.1:12818726-12841119 GCF_000317375.1 Microtus ochrogaster
GGTGGCGGGGAGGAGGCGGAAATCCTCAATAAATAAATAAATTAAAAAAAATTTTCATTTTCGTTCAAACTGACTAAAGCTGCCTGGGGAAGTTTAACTGGATAAGACATTTCTTCCATTGTATGGCAAAACACACAGTGTACTAGGCAATGACACCATTGAGCTGAATGCTGTAACTCCTAGTCCTCTCCTGATATGTAAAGGTAGCTAGCTCAAGTTAATCTGTAAGCCCTGCTTGTCCAAGGTCAAATAACTACCTGAAATGCTGGGGGCTGTTATTCACCTACCATAACAAGTCACATTTTCACTTCAGTAAATAAGGTTGCTGTCCCAGTTATATAGGATGTGCTTGATCAAAAGTAGGCGGGAGATATGTAGGCAGAAAGCAAGTAAGGACATATGCTTGCCCCTGATTGGATGAAGGGAGGAAGTAGTAACCTCATGGGTTTGCGTTTATAAGGATCAGACCAATGTAGTTCACGGCCATTTTCTTTGTGAATCCCTGGTATGATCCTGGCCAGTGTCCGTTTTCCCGACCAGTAATTAATAAAGCTTGATTTAACTGGACAGTCTTTCAATTAAATTTTAATATTTAAAACTATTTAATGTAATTAAATATAATAATATTTAATACAATTTTTAATTAAATAGATTTGTTCTTTATTCTTGAAATTTTCAGGTTAATATTAGCCATGTGATGAGTTGGTGTTCAAAGAGATATTAACCAGTTATGAATCAGCAAGGCATAAGAACCTGCATGTTTGGGGGGAAAAGAGGTTCTTTGTGATGAGCATTTGCTTCAGCAGGTGTTAGTGGAAGGAGGAAATGGAAACAACAGGAGATGTTTTAGAGGGAGTATAATCAGGCTGATCTCAGGATTTGGACACCAAACAGGACTTGCATATTTGAAATGCTTATTAAGAAACACAATCAGCTGGTTAGAATGCTTCCAGGGTAGCATTCTTGATGCTGTCTACATATTAATTAAAGATACTGACAAAAGCCTGGAACTTTAGGATCTTAAATTTTAGTGCAGCAAGCATAAAAAATGGATGAACCAAAAAACTGGAAACACAAAGTAGCATGATTGCACAGGCTGGGGTGTGACTGGGGAAAAAGGGATAACAGGAAAAATCCAGAGAATACTTGTCTCTTTGCTTCCAAGACATTATGGTATGTTATTAGATGCTGTAGTCTCCCATCATCATCCACCCCATAGACTCTCTTGTCTCCCAACTTCTTCAGTACAATATGCCTTCCTTTTTACCTTGTTTTGACAGGTGATTTGTCAATGATAGGAAAGCTAATTGCTACATCAGCCTTTGGGGGCAAAGTCCTTGGTATGTTTCAAATTCAGCAATGACCCAAAAGTTGTAGTGATGAGGCAAGCAGGCCTGCTTTTTGTCCCACCTGTCTCTCACATGCTAGCTTTACACCCGAAATAACAACACACAAATTGTATTCATTTAAACACTGTCTGGCCCATTAGCTCTAGCCTCTTACTGGCTAACTCTCACATCTTGATTAACCCATTTCTATTAATGTGTGTAGCCCCACGAGGAGGTAGTTTACCGGGAAGATTCTAACCTACATCCATCTTGAGCTGGAGCTCATGGCATCTGCCTCACTGCCTTCTTCCTCCCAGCATTCTGTTCTATCTTCTCCACCTATCTAAATCCTGCCCTATCAAAAAGCCAAGGTAGTTTCTTTATTAGCCAATGAAAGTAACACAGACAGAAGATCCACCTACATTAAAAAGTGGCTAGGTGGCTAGACTAAAATAAATAACAGAAGAAATAAAAAAAAAATGAGCCGGGAGAAGAAGATAGGAAGTATTAGAAGAGCCAATTAAAGACTTTGCATAAGATCTTTATACACTTCTGCCATGTTTCTCTATATTTTAATTCTGTGGTCAAATGAATTTTCCAAGCATTCATTGGAATGAAATGTGTAATTATATGAAGGTATTCTGGGCACTCCAAACTAAGTCTTCAGACTAACCCCTGTCAATTGTCTACCTGGCTCTCTCTGCCTTAGTTTGATGCAAGGCCCTGGAGAATCATGGATCTCTTGCTGACCACATGGAAGACTGAATAATAAGTCTAAGTACTTACAATAAACATTTTATAAGCATAAATGCAGTGAATTATGTTAACCCAGCAAGTTTGGGGATTTTATTATGTTCGTCAGACTCTTTAACAGTAAATATTAGTACATTTGGAAGAGGTAGTTAGTAACTTTGATATTTTAAATTTTTTCTTCTATTCATTTTTTCAATAGAAAAAGAATTAATATTGGCCTTTGAGATCGAGATACATTTTTGTTTGAAATAGAAGAGCGGGAAAGAGAGAGAGTCACCTACTTTGTCATAATGCTATTAAACATGATAGATGTGAACCCAAGACTCTCTAGAACCATTTAAGTTCTAACATGAGCCCCAAACTGACACCCAAAGCCTCTTCCTCCCCTAGCCCAGAAATGAGAGGAAATGTGTAAGAAAAAAAAATGCTATTTATTAGAAAAGTTTGAAATTGAACTACTCCTTTATAAATAATAATACCCTGGCATGAGTTTTCTTTTCCTTTTTCTTTTTTCAAGACAGGGTTTCTCTGTAGCTTTGGAGCCTATCCTGGAACTACTTCTTATAGACCAGGCTCAAACTCACAGAGATCTGCCTGTCTCTGCTTCCTGAGTGCTGGGATTAAAGGCATGTGCCACCACTGCCCAGCTTGTTTTCCTTTCCTTTCTTTTCTTCCTCCTCCCTCCCTCTCTCTCTCCCTCCCTCCCTTTCCTTGTGTGCTCACTTGATACAAGCTAGGGTCATCTGGGAAGAGGGACCTTAATTCAGAAAATATCAGATTGTCCCATAGGCAAGCTTATTTATTTGTCTTAATTTCATCTGAAAATTTGGCTAATATTTCCCAATATTCTTACCTTGTCTGTTAGTAACTATGACTTAGTAGAACTTTTTTTATATAGTTGCCAACAGCAGTTTGAACATTTTCCCCATGGAAATGTTAACCCAGCTTCTTTCATCTCTGTCTTTGGGGGCTGTCATGTTGCTACAGTCAGTACAGATGCCTTGTTTGTTTGTTTATTTATTTATACAGTGAAACATATGTTATCTTTCTGGATCTGTTTTACATGCTGGAAACTCAAAACTTTCTGCTATCATTTAGAAATGTAAATTTTTATTTTACTTTGATTTAACTAGGTTGTATTCTTTAAACTAAGTTCTGTTTGCCACAGAAGTTTTGACACATTATTGGTTTGGAACAACATTGTGTTCCCTTATGTGTATGAGGTCAGATGTGAATGGCATCATAGGCAGGGAATCAAGTCTGCTTTTCTCTTCTCCTTTCCTTAGGAGTTAGATCTCTCCTAACTTGTCATACTCAGACTTCCAGGGAATCCAGATGATTCCTGGCATCCAAATTGACAGACCTTTGATCTTCTAGGTTTGTATGCGGTTATGCTAGTCTACATGAGAATATTTTGAATATGATCTCTATTTTTCCATACATGTTTAAGGGTTAATACATTTTTCAAATGCTTAAAGTAATTTTAATAAACAAATCTACCAATCGATACCAGAATTTTTTCACTCAGAACAAGAGAAGTGAATTCTCTTCTTTCATCCAAACCACACACTCACATGTAGGCAACATCATTGGATTCTAAATATGTGACAGTGGTAGTAATCAGAGTTTCTTTTCTCTGCTGGAAATTCTTAAAGCACAGATCACACTGTTTACAGTAGACAATCTACTTACCTCAAACATAAATAGCCCTTGGATATTGTTGCACTTCAAGTCTCTTGCCTTATTCTGACTCTACTGTTCCTCTAATAGGAACAAGGCTTACGTCAACTGCTCATAAGACTTTACCCATGAGCAGTCAAAGTTCTTCAAAACATTTCCAACTATATGATTTGAAACTCATCAGATCTCCTCCCCATACTTTGCCAACCCTTACAGGTAATGTTTACACTCTGCCCTTCTCATCTCAGCTCACAAGCCTTCAGGCCATGCTGACGTGAATGGGGGCAGTTCAGTGAACATAACACACTTTCCCAGGGCCTGCTGCTCCACGATAAATAGTAAGTTCCTTGAGAGTGAAGCTCATTTGATTATCTATTTCTTTCAGATACTGAATGTTGTACTTAAAAGTGCTTAAAACATGTTTTACGTTCAAATGAATGTTGAATACCAAATTCATTATTTTCAATTCACAAAACTTTTTATTCTCTGTTCTCTTAATTGCACAGCTTTCTTAACAACCATTTATGTTGAAAGCTGATAATTAGTGTCAATGGTAAACAAACAATGACCCCCCAACCCCCGCTTTTTTACATGAAGATTAACATGCTGTAACAGAGTACTTAGTTGTGATAGAGGTTGCAAAGACAATGTGGTGGTTTGAAAGAAAATGGCCCCCAAAGGCGTGGCACTATTAATAGGTGTTGCCTTGCTGTCTTAGGTGTAGTATTAGTGAAAGGGTGTCACTGTGGAGACAGGCTCTGAGGATTCCTATGATCAAGCTGTGCACAGTGTCACAGTTCAAGCTCATTCCTGTTGACTGTGAATCAAAATGTAGAATTGTCAGCTCCTTCTTAAGAACCATGTCTTTCTGCATGCTGACATTTCCCACCATGCTGATAGCAGACTAAACCTTTGAAACTGTAAGTTACCCTAATTAAATATTTTCCTTATAAGGGTTGCTGTGGTCATGGTATCTCTTTACAGCAGCAGTAACCTTAGCTAAGATAGTCAGTATGAACCTTAATGCCTCACCTTGTGCAGAAAAATTCTTCCTAACTGTACCAACACCATGAAGCTCAGCAAAGGTGAAGGAAAAGATCTCTCTGTGTATATGTGTACCTTCACTAACTATGGAATTTTTGCACTTTTTCACTATTTACCCTCAATTGATGCTTATACCAAATGCTTCTTCATTATTCAATTCTTCATAAATAAAAAACAAAAATTGTTAGTTTCAGAGGGCAGGAACTGAGTCCTATTTACCTTATTTCCTCAAAAGAACTCAAGCTATTTTTTGTGTGAACTGTGATGTTCCAGTGTCATGTTGTTTGTGGTCATTCTATTTTGAGATAGAAGTGTGTGAGTTTTCCCTGGCTTTTTGAGGTGGTAGGGAATTAAATTAACATTAAATCTCAATCCTTTATGTACACACATGTAAAACTGCAGAATGTAATGTCTTAGTGATGCTTTCTATTGCTGGGATGAAAAACCACAAACAAAAGCAACATGGGGAAGAAAGGGTTTATTTCATTTACATTTTCACATTACAGTTCATCATCAAAGACAGGCAGGAATTCAAACAGGGCAGGATCCTGGAGGCAATGCTGATGCGGAGGCCATGAAGGATTCTGCTTACTGGCTTGCTACCCATGGCTTGCTCAGCCTGCTTTCTTATAGAACCAGGACCACCAGACCAGGGGTGGTACCACCACTATGGTCTGGATCCTCCCCTATTGATCACTAATTAAGAAAAAACTCTACAGTCTTGCTTACCGTCAGATCTAATGTTGGTTTTTCTCAACTGAATTTTTCTCCACTCTCTCTAGCTTGTGTCAAGTTGACATAAAACTAGTCAGCACATATGGGATGTATTCTTCCATTCAATGAAACAAAAAATGGCATTTGTCAGGTGTGGTAAGATAAATGGATGCACTCCAAACTAGAACAACTATACAAGGAGCAAAAAGACACTGATGGTGGCTCAAGGTAGGAATGCTTGGTGAGAGTAGAGGGACAGGGACAGAACAGCAACAATATGCACTCTCCCCCCCCCACACACACGCACACACACACACACACACACACACACACACACACATACACACAGTCTCTTCATTGAATTTCATATTTTATCTTTTTGATTATGGAAGTGTGATCGAATTTTGTAATAGATTGGATTATTTAAAAAGTAAAAAATACCCAGTCATTACCAATTTCTGGGTGTAAGACTGATGTGTATTGAAAATCCCAGAATATTAAAATATTTCACCTAGATGAAATTTGATCAAAACAATACAAATATGCACTCACCACACAGAGATACTTATCCAGATGAGTGCATGTGTCTGCCCATGTCTGCTTCTCTCCTATGTACTGCTCTTCACAAGCAGCAGTTTTCAGAATAGTTGTGACAGTTGCATAATTATAAAGCTACAGTTATAAAAGTAGTAAGACTTCAAATGTTATAATGAACAGTGGCATTCTTTCTCCTTCACATCTTCCTCTCCCTCTGTCCTTTCTTCCCTCCTTCTTTATTTCCTTTCCTCCCTCTACTACATCTCTCTTTCTTTATGTGCATGAGATTAAAGACCTCATAGGTACACTGGACCAACCTCTACTGCTGAGCTTTATTCCAAGTTCTATATGTTGCTTCATGGTTGGTGCCTAGGAAAACAAGAGGTACCATGTCTTCACTCATAGATTAATTTTACACTATTTAGTCCATTCTGCTCCATTTTGATCTTTATGAATGAATATATCACTCCTATGAGAGTGAAGGCTAAGTTTAATTTATTACTAACATCTGAGAAAAAAATCACTGGGTACAAAAGTATTAGTTTAACACAAGTTAATATTATGCACCAAATCAATCATTAACTTCATGCCCAAAATAAAGTCTAAATAGTTTTGAGGCATATCTCAGTGATACAAGATTGAGTAAAGCTAGGTGAGATTAACTTTCATGCTATTGTGGAGAGCAAGTCAATTTTTTTTCTGCAACAGTCAACATAACTATGTAATGTTTTACAAAGAGTTAAGAGATACTAACAAATCACTGATCCTTAGAGTCTCTGCGTACACCTTATTCTGACAGGGAAACTGGTCCTCGAACAGCTCCCATTTATACCTCATCACCTCCACACTTCAAATTACACTATGGCTCCACCCTGGCAACCACGCTATCCCCTTTCAACCTCACACGTTCATTCTAGTTTACTTGGTGTTTTTAAAAACCTTTTTCATCCTATTGTTTTCTCCACTCTATTCCAAAGTCGGTGCTTATTTTGTTTCACCCTTTTGGATTTGAATATTATTCTGAATCAAAGGTGTCAAGTTTCAATCTCCAGTTTTCCTTAGCTCCAACATCTTCAACACACTCAAATACTTATCACACCAAGGTCCCCGTATGACTCTCTAACTTTTGAGGTCTAGTAATGTCAAGTTTACTGTTGTTTCTATTGAAAATGTAGAACATATGTAAATAGAAAAGACTAATGAAAAATAACAGCCTTATATTGGCTTTGTCCTATAGTTTTTGTTGATTTCACCTATGAGCTGGAACATTAGAAAAGAAGGAAAAGAAGAATTAGCCCTCACCATGAACGACATGTGGGCAAGACCTACTGAGTGTGCTGTAAGGTGACTGTGATCTGCTCACAGAACAGTCCATCAAATATTTGTGGAGCCCTTTTGATGACATCAGAAGAATAAGTGTACACAGATGAACTGAGAAAGAATTCAACTTTCCAGAAGCATTCTGAGCAAGACATGCCGTTTCTAGAGCAACAGATGGGTAGGAATCTAGAGAAGGTGACTGTACAGTGGATTTGACACCCAACCAGAAAGCCTCCCTACTGAATCCACTCTGAGTTCTGCTCACCTACAAACGACCTTCCAAATACGAGAGTTCAGTAATGTGGATGCCATTGTTCTATTTGAAAGTGTATATATATATGAAAAATTCCCAAAGTCTCAATCCTCTTGTCAGGAGATAGCTAAGTGCAGGAATCCAGAGGCACAATGAGAAGAAGTAAGATGACATTTCACATAGTGGCTGCGTGTTGTTTAACAAAGTCCCTGTCTAACAAGATCACTTATCGAACAAAGCCACTGGTTTTAGTGATCTCTATGTGCAACAAAGCCATCCAGGCAAGGGATAAAGTGAAGGAAAAGGAGAGGAAAAAGAAGAAAGAAACATCTAGGCTTCTATAAAAGTATTGTCCCAGAGATTGGGAGACCACTTGCTGGTCTACTAGCTCTTGAGACCCTAGTCTTCCCAACATGGTCCTTCATGCTTAATGCTCTCTGCTTGCTTCAATAAACACCCATTTCACCTTTTCTGGGTGGTTCTGCTTCCTTTGTTCTTTGGTGTTCAACATGTTGGTAGTTTCTGGGAAGGACCCACACTCCCATAGCCCTGATTTCTTGTAACATCTCTTTTGGCCTGTGTGGAGCATATTGAAGAAGGCCATCACTCAAGCTCAGGAAAACTGGTTGAAACTCAAGAGGCTGAAATAGGGAATAATCATCAATTACTCTGCACTCCAGCAATGCTGGCCAGCTGAGAGACCTTTATGGACATCTTGTCATACTAACAATTGTCAAAGTTCATAGGAGTTTCAGCTGGGTGAGATTATTTAATTGCTTCCTTCCTTTGCTAGCTTTCATAGTGTTTTCTGGAACTATGATAGCAACTAGACTACAGGAAAGAAGATTTTAGGTTAGATCCAGATTGAGTCATCCAGCTCTTATGTCTCAAGTGTATAGTATATTCAGCAACAGGGGCTTACTTCTATTCTCTGATAGACAATGAAGAAATACATCTATAATTATAGTGTTTCAGGCATCAGATAAACTATTTTGACCAGCTCTGTTTCTCTGGTTTGGTAATGAGGATTTTATTAGTCCATGAGTCTTAGAGGGACCATGATCAGCTCAATTGGCTTGCCTTCCCTAATATATATATTCATACAATTCTATGTATTGTGTAGAATTTTAGTTGAATATGAAATCATATAATTCTTTGAGGCTTTTTCAAAGGACCTTGGTGTTATTTGTCCTTCCTCCTTCTGTACTGACCGCTCACTCATTTCTACAGCTAGAGCCCCCTTCTGTCACTCAGTTTCACACTTTATATCATCTGTGCCTTTTTATGTCACTCTCAAGAATTCCCTCCAAATCTATGATCTCTTTATACTATCTTTTTTATTGTGCTTTTCTGAAGATTTGGAGCTAGCAACTACAAATGAGAGAGAACATTTGGTGTTTCTCTTTCTGGGCAGCAGGATTACCTCATTCAGTATAATATGAAATCTATATGAAGCATCTTTTGGGTATATGCCTAAGAATGGTATAGCTAGATCATTAATTTATTTATTTTTCATTCATTCATTTATTTGATTTTTTGAGACAGGGTTTCTCTGTACCTTTGGAGCCTGTACCAGAAGCTCTTGTAGACCAGGCTGGCCTCAAACTCACAGAGATCTGTCTGCCTCTGCCTCTCGAGTGCTAGGATTAAAGGCATATGCCACCACCTCCCAGAATAGCTGACTCTTGAGGTATATCAACTACAAATTTTCTGAGGAACTGCCATATTGATTTCCATAGTGGCTGTACAATTTTGTATTTCCACCAGCAGTAGAGGAGTATTCCCTTTGCTCCACATCCTCACCTTTATGAACTGTATCTTGTGTTGTTGAATTTAGCCATCTTGACAGGTGAAAGATGGAATTTCAAAGTAGTTTTGATTTGCATTTCCCTGATGGTTAAGGATGTTAAACATTTTTTATCTGTTTCTTAGATATTTAAGATTTCTCTGTTGAGAATTTTGTATAGATCTGTACCCTATTTTTTTAAACAGGATTATTTGTTTTCTTGATACCTATTTTCTTGAGTTCTTTGTATATTTTAGTTATTAGCCCACTATCTGCTAAAGTTGTATATCAACTATAGGAATTCTTCTATAGAATTTTTATGTCACTTTTGTATACTATTGTATTATCTATAAAAAGTGATACTTGTACTTCTTCCTTTTCAATTGTATCCTTTTGATCTTCTTGATTCAATAGACAGGAAGAGAGTAGACAGCCTTGTCTTATTCTTGATTTTAGTGGAATTTCTTTTAAATTCTGTCTGGTTAATTTGATGTTGACTACTGGTTTGTCATAAATATTATGTTTATATTTCGTGTGTGTGTGTGTGTGTGTGTGTGTGTGTGTGTGTGTGTGCAGCACAAATAATAAAAACCCAGAGATGGTAGAATTTGAGAATCTTAATCTCAGAGTTGTGGGTTAAAGTCCCACATTGGGCACAAAATGGAGCACTAATAATAAAAACCCAGGGACAGATATTGGGGTTCAAACTGAAGACCAGAAAAGCAAAGCAGTTAAGCCAATAGAATAATTTAACCTCTATCAAGGTTGGGCAATGGCAAAATGAACCCTAAGGTTTTGCCTCCTCCCATTTTGTATATTCCCCTTTAGTGCTGGGATTAAAGTCATATGACTCCCTAGTACTGGGATTAAAAGTGTTATCCACCACCACCACTTGGATCTGTTTCGGCTTTGATCTTGTGTAGCTCAGGGTAATCTTGCACTCACAGAGATCCAACTCCCTCTGTCTCCCAAGTCCTGGTATTAACAATGTATGTCACCACTGCCTGGCCTCTAGTGGCTTCATTTTACCCTCTGATCTTCAGGCAAAAAATAATATATATACATATATATGTTTATATATCTCTTGTATCCCTGATCTCTTCAAGATTTTTATCATGAAGAATTGTTGGGTTTTGTCAAAGGCTTGTTTTACATCTAATGAGATAATCATATTGTATTTTTCTTTGAGTTTCTTTATACTGTGCATTACATTGACTGATTTTTGTGTGTTGAACCATCCCTGCATCTCTCTATGAAGCTAACTTGGCTTGGTGAATGATCTTTTTGATGTGTTCTTGGATTTCTTTTGTAAGTATTTTATTGAGAATTTTTGCATCTGTATTCATGAGGGAACCTGATCTGTTTAGCTTTTGATTGGATGACCTGTTCATTGGTGAGAGTGGGGTACTGAAGTCTCCCACAATTAATGTGTGAGGTTTGGTGTGTGATTTAAGATTAGTAATGCTACTTTTACACATGTCAGTGCCCTTCTATTTGGGGCTATAAGTGTAAAGAAATGGAACGTTATCTTGGTAGATTTTTCTTGGATAAGTATGAAGTATCCTTCCTTATGTTTCTTGATTAATTTTGGTTTGGCATCTATGTTGTTAGATGCTAGAATGCCCCCACCAACTTTTCTTTGGTTTATTTGTTTGAAAATTCTTTTCCAAGTAATATCCATCTTTGTAACTGATGTGTTTTTCTTTTATGCAGCAGAAGGATGGATTCTGTTTTTCTATCCATTCTATTAAAATGTGTCTTTTTTATTGTGAAATTGAGTCCATTGATATTGAGAGATATCAATGACCAAAAATCAATAGTTCCTGTTTTGGCTATTGTTATTGTTGATGATAGTGTGTGTGTTTTGTGTGTATGAATGGGGGGGGGTAGAGGAAGGAGGAGAGAGAGTTTTCCTTCTTTAGGTTTTGCTAGTACTAGATTATAGATTTCTTACGATTTTGTGGGTGTAGTTAACCTCCTTGAGTTGAAGTTTTCTTACTATTACTTTCTATAGGGCTGGATTTATGGATAGATACTGTTTCAGTTTGGCTTTATCATGGAATATCTTATTTTCTCCTTCTATGGTAATTGAAAATTTTGTTGGGTATAGTCTGGGCTGGCATCTTTACCTGTCCAGGACCTTCTGGCTTTTAGATCTCCTTTAAGAAGTCAGGAGTAAATCTAATAGATCTATCTGTATTTATTACCTTATCTTTTTCCCTTGAAGGTTTTAATATTCTTTCTTTGTATGTATACTTAGTGTTTTGATTATTATGTGGCAATGGGACTTTATTTTTGGGTCCAATCTATTTGGAGCTCATTAAGCTTCTTGTATCTTTATTATTGTCTCCTTCTTTAGGTTAGGAAATTTTTCTTCTACGATTTTTTGAAAATATTTTCTGTGCCTTTGAGATGGGTTCTTCTTCTTCTATTTCTATTATTCTTAGGTTTGGTTTTTTTTCATAGTGTCTCAGATTTCCTAGATGTTTTGTGTCAGAAATTTTTTAGATTTAATATTTTTTTTGCCTGATGTATCTATTTCTTCTATAGTAACTTCAGTGCTTGAGATTGTCTCTTCCATCTCTTGTATACTGTCAGTGATATTTGAGACTTTTTTAAAAATTAAACTTATGGAGGTGGGTGGTCCTTGAACTTCCCACAGGTCAGGGAACCCTGATTGCTCTTCGAGCTGATGAAGGAGGGGGACTTGATCGGGGGAGGGGGAGGGAAGTGGAAGGCAGTAGCGGGGAGGAGGCAGAAATCTTTAATAAATAAATAAAAATTAAAATTATTAAAAATAAGTTTTTGTTTCCTTACCTACAATTTTTATTTTAAGAATTCTTTCTGTCTGTGTTTTCTTTATTGTTTCTATTTCCATTTTCAGGTCTTAAACAGTTTTTTTCATTTCTTCTAAATGTTTTTTCCTTGGGTTTTTAAAAGGAATTTATTAGTTTCCTCCAATTGTTCTTTGTCTTTTCCTTGTTCTATTTAAGAAATTTATTCATTTCCTTTTTAAGGACCTCAGTCTCCATAAAGTTGCTCTTAAGGTCATTTTCTTGTGCTTCTGTAGTGTTGGAATATTCAGGGATTGCTGTAATAGGATATATGGACTCTAGTTAACGTGCTGTCCTGGCTGTTGTTGATTGTGTTCTTATGCTGTTGTCTAGGTATTTGGGTTTGGGGATAATAATAGGTATAGTGATGATTTAAGTTTATCTTTGTTAGATTTGAGTTTTGTTCCTCGGTTTCTGTTTCCTCTCTGGTTTTCTGGGCAGTGTGGCCTGTAGTTGAGCAGGGGATCTTTGCCCAAGTTGGGGGTAGGATAAGGCAACTAGGAGGGTGTGGAATTGGAAATATGGTGGGCAGGCAACAAAACTGTTAGAAAGGTCCCCTGACCCATTTCTTAACTGAGTCATTTGTTTCCTCACTCTGGTTGGTTTGTTTGTTTGTTTTGAGTTTTTTGTGTAGTCTGGGTATTAGTCTTTTGTTAGGTGTAAAGTTAGCAAAACTTCTCTCCCATTCTGTGGGTTTCTTCTTCACTCAATTGTTTTTCTTTGAGATAGCTAAATCTTACTAGCTCTAACTGATAAACACAGGATGGCTGTGTGAATTCAATAGTTCATCTGTCTGTCAATAGAATGGGGGTATTTCCTCGTCATGACTGGCACTGTACTATGAAGTCGTCTTCTTACTTCTATGACATCTCATTTTCTAAATTTACCCATCAGTTTGTCCCTCTACACCTCATCTTTCCATTGCACAATCTCCATGTGCCAAGTTCCTTTTTTCCTGACTTGTATCTGCCACTTTGGACATCACCCTCAACCTATGCCTCATTTTTGGCAGGCATAACCATGCAAGCTAAGATATAAGGGAAACTTTACTATCATGTAGTGGTCCAGGAGAATTGTCTGTCAATTATGTTTTAAATAAATGCTGATTGGCCAGTAGCCAGACAGGAAATATAGGTAGGACAACCAGACAGTAAGTAGAAGGGGTCAAAGTAGAGAGCAAGAGAATTCTGGAAAGGAGGAAGCCCATTCCTCCCCAGTTCTGTCCAGACACCAAAGAAGGTAGATGTGACCTACCCCACCAAAAAAGGTACAGAGCCATGTGGCTAACATAGATAAGAACAATGAGTTAATATAAGTTACAAGAGTTAATAAGAAGCCTGAACTAATGGTTCAATCCGTTTATAATTAATGCAGACTCTCTGTGTGATTTTTGGGGGTCTAAACAGCTGTGGGAACTGGGCAGGACAGAAACCCCAACAAGTAGGCCCACATGTTACAATGTAGCTAATGTACTTGTAGACAACCACATTCTCTCTGAGTCCTTCTGCCCCATCCCCACCCTATACTATGGAATCTCAGAAAACCACCATTTTTATTCTTGCCTGAAAATGACTGAACTAGTGGGCTCTAACCCTTGCCACAAGATACCTTCACTTTCCTTTATTTATTAGCCTTTTCTTGTCTCCTTGTATTGTGATTACAGGAAGTCAAACGGTAAATAAGATCTTTTGAAGAGTGGTAATTTTATAAACACATAAGATATAAGAAGTACCAGGGATATGGTTCCATTTTCCTACAAGTGGGAAAGAAGGATTCTGAATATGATCCTCTGAGTTAGTTCAGAAGTAGAAAGGGGAGCTTAGTACTGAGCCACAGGTAAGTTCAGAATCTTACCACTTAGGCTAGAACCCTTCTGGGACATGTTAGTCCACACTAGTTTTCCCCTAATAGGCAGACTGGAGACTCTTCCAGGTAAACTATAAAATGCTAGAAGGGAGAGGTCATATCCAGCCCATGATTTCTTTGTCCTTCCTCCTCCATCTGGTGACCAATGGGACAACCTTTCTATAGGATATCTCGAAATATTTACTCAGATACCTAAGATAGAATTAGACCCAAAAGTCTTAAGAAAACAAATCTATCTTTTTCTTCCAGGAGATCTGGCCCCAATTACTCCTGGGAGATGTTGAAAAATAACCATTCTGGGGCAGTCTCAATTATAATAACATCCTCTAACTTGACTCATTTTCAAAAAGAATGATTAATAACCTTGGAATACATTTTTCAATAGCATGCCTTCACTATAACTTGGAAGAGTGCCTAGAAGGGTCAGTTAGGCATCTTAATTCAATTGGGATCAATGTTGTTCTTGAGTCAATAGACCTTCCTCCAAACTGCTGAAGAAAATCTAATCACATATTTGCTACTTATGGAAGACTTTCCCTTTAGAAAATAGCACCTTGTGCCAGGCGGTGGTGGCGTACGCCTTTGATCCCAGCACTCAGGAGGCAGAGGCAGGAGGATTTCAGTGAGTTCGAGGCCAGCCTGGTCTACAAGAGCTAGTTCCAGGAGAGGCTCCAAAGCTTCAGAGAAATCCTTTCTCAAAAAAAACAAAACAAAAGAAAAGAAAAGAAAAGAAAGAAAGAAAGAAAGAAAGAAGGAAGGAAAGAAAGAAAGAAAATAGCTCCTCATATCTGTAATATGGCATTTTAGTTCATAACCACATAGGTTACTAATAAAGGCATCTGACTTATAAGTCTTAGCCATGTTTATCTGCAACAGGGCCATGTAGTCAAGAGATAGAGTGTGGGTAAAGTGGATCTTAGGAAAGGAATAAGGATGTAGAGGCCCTATGAAAGAGCCAGCTTAGAGATTACTTGGTGGTCTACTAGCTCTAAAGTCCCTGCTCTTCCTGAGTGATTCCTGGCATTTCCTCTCTGCTTGTGTCAACCAACACCTGTTTTCACCTTTTCTTCACTTTCTTTGTCCTTGGATATTCAATTCTTTGAAGAACCTGGACTCTTGGCCAATCTACCTACTAAGCTGATCCTTTGAAAAACACCCTATCTTCATCTTTAATGTAGCAACTCTCAACTAATGCTTTTTTCCTTCCTTTTTTCCTTCCTTCCTTCCTTCCTTCCTTCCTTCCTTCCTTCCTTCTTTTTTCTTTTTGTTCCTTTTCTCTCACTAAGACATGGCCTATTGGGTCATGCTCAATGGTACCATATATGTCCTCCTTTAAAATTGACTTCTTTGGGAACTAATTATGATGTACAACTTCAAGTTAGTGCAGAAGATGGTTTCATTCTTTCAATTAAAACAGAGAGAGAGAGAGATGAAGGGGGACAGGGAGAGGGGGTAGAAAGGAAGAGAAGAGGCAGAGCAATGAGGAAGTTAGTGGGTATTTCGAGAAAGAAATTTACATAGATCTTCTCTGTTATAGAAAGAATATAAAGAGCTGATGTATTTCAGATGCCGGCCTCCTATTTTCAGGTCTCGCTGCTGAAAGCTTGCTGACTCCTAATTGTGGGGGTGGGGACCACATATCTGGGATCCAATTTTCCTTTGAGGTATGTCTAGCCTTGACAATTACAATCTCTCTGGGTCTCATAGTTCTCATGGCCTGGGTGGCTACATTCCTGCTTGCACCTATGTTCTATCAGTGTCCTTATGGGAACTATTGTTCTGATCCTTCCAGGGACAAATGACATCAGAAATGAAATCTGGTCAGGAAGTCGGGAGTTGGGAACACTTAATGGCAGGGACAGTTTACTTCTTAGACCTGAGTCTCACTTTCTCTTCTGCAAACAGGTAACAAAGGAGTACAGGCACACACACACACACACACACACACACACACACACTCACACAGACACACAGATACACACATGCAAAATCCCACACAGATGCACACACAAACACCTGTACAGATACACACATTGATGTACACACAGACACCCACACAGAAACAAACTCCACGTCTGAGGGCAGGGCTGTGTTGTGTGAGAAAATGAGGAATGAAGGAGGTGAAGGGTTATTTCTATCCCTAAATTCTCTGAATCATTTTAGGACACTGTCTACCATTACTCAATCAAAGCTGAAATGGTAGGGTTTAATGGAATCATAATTCCTCGTTTTTGTTTGGTTATATTTATTTTTTTACTTATTGGGTTTTTTAGGGCTTGTTTGTTTTGGAAGAAGCTGATATTAAACAAAATTATACTTGTCATACAAGAAATTCCAGGAAATCTAAGAATCAAAAGCTTTCGTAGAAAAACAGAATTTAGCCACATTTTTTTTTTGTTTCGGTGTGCCTTGTGTTTAATAACACTTGCCTAATGTTCTTTGTACTTCCATCCTAATTTGTTAAGATAAGCAAACAGCAGAAAACCCCACATAGTGTTACTATACACTATTAACCTTACTGATTGATTTTTCTCAGAATTACACATAACAATTAATCTTAACGATCAAAGAAAGGCACTGCATGCCAATCACCACTGAATAATTCATAGGAGAGTGCAACTAAGCTCAGGGACCCCTGGGAGCAGGAAGAGATTTGCCTATGTTTTCTGTTTGGTAGATGCAGATTCCTAGATAAGAAATCAGATTATCTTTGCTCAGTTCTCAATTAAGCAGCAAAGGATATAAACAAATAAAACTAAATATCTTTTCACACACAGAAAAAAAGCAAATAAAAAAGATATTAGTTTTCCTCTTTACATATTCCCAGGCTCAACTGCCCAGAAGTAATAGCAGGAAGCCTGTCTTTCAAGTTGTGTATGGAGAGGCTCCTAGCTCTTTAAAAGGCCACATGTGATGATCAACTTTATGGAATATTTTACAGTAAAAGAATATGCTTTAGACTATGATTTTAAAACATGCTATAAATTCCTCAGTGCACAAAATGTCTAGGCCTTGATAAATTCTTCTTATTATTAACAATATTAATGTTTTTTCTATGGTTTCTAGTTTGACCAACTTAATATCAAAGTTCAAGAAATGTCTTTAAATAGAATTCTGATACTTGTTCCAAAGCTTAATGAATGATTCAGAAGTCCTAGGATTTTTCACGTGTAATCTTTCAGATGGCATACAACCTTTCATTCTATGAATACAAAGCTACCCCATCACAACAAAGAAAAAGAGAAAGAAAGCTGGCCTGAAAGATTTTGCAGTGAATTCCACCCTTGAATGAGAACAGAGGTATCTTCCTCAACTGTTCTGTTTCATAAGCTCTCCTGTTCTTAAAATCAATGTTCAGGAACATGGAACTAAGCTAGCTCTATCCTCATGAGTTCTCTTCAGCAGACATTCTGGTTGTTGCTAAATTTTCTTCCCTAAAAGAGATGGAAACATAGAACCCCTTCTCCTAAGATCCCAACATGAAATTGAGGTACAAATCCACAAAGTTCATCCAGGAAGTCGATGATTTTTTTAGTCTTACATATAAAACAATGCAGTTACAGAAAGGAGCACAGGACCTTAAGGTAGCCATACTGGAATGTCCACCCTCAGCAGGAATGATGGCTTTTCATGGCGCATAGATGAAAGTCCCTTCCTCTGTCTTTCTGTACCTTTCCTGAAAGATGACATGGAATTGGGAAAGGCTTGGGAGAGGGGTCTAAAGGACCTCGTGACTCTCACTGTCACTTCCTTCTGTGAGGGTAGGTAAATAGCCAACAGGCTCAGCTGTGATGGTATTTTTACAAGCAGGCCCAGGAGAAGTCTTGAAGATGGCAGTTTGACTCAGAGGATAGTCCTGCGTCACAAATAGGTTGAGACAAGTACATTTCTCCCCAAAGGCCCTGTTTTTTCCTTCACTGTGTCACATCCACATGGTGAGTTGTAAGTCTGCAAGGTATTTGTGATCACAACATGAAATCCCTGGCATTAGACTCGGTATTGGCCTTGAATTTATAATTGCCAATATGGCCGCCAAGAAACCATCCTGAAGGCAGGGACAGCACAAAGAAATAGGCATGTGCTCACTTTGAACCTTCTGGCAGGTGTGTAAATAGGAACTGGAGTGAGCCTGGGCCACTGTTAGCCTGCAGGACCATGGCCACACTAGGACTTGTGCAACAACAGCAATCATGCTGCTTTGATTTTCCTGTCTCTCTTAGCCTTGCCGTGAAGAGACATCACACCCACAGCAACTCTTATAAAAGAAAGCTTTTAATTGGGGCTGGTTTACAGTTTCAGAGGTTTAGTCCATCATTGTCATAGTGGGGAGCATGGCAGCATATAGGCAGACAAGGAGCTGGAGAAGTAGCTGAGAGTTTTACAACTGAATCTATGAACATCAGGAAGAGAGGGACACTGGGACCTGGATTGGGATTTTGAACCCTCAAAAGCCACCCCTAGTGATACTTTCTCCAACAAAGCCTCATCTTCTATTCTTTTAAATAGTGTCACTCCCAGCTGACTAAGCATTAAATCTATGAGTTCCATGGGAGCCATTCTTATTCAGACTACCACACTGTCCACCTTCGTTCCCCCACGTGCTCACTGAGTGTTCTTCCTCACTATTAGACTCAGAGGACTTTGAGTTATAACTTTGCTGATACTAAAGTCTACTTCATCCCAAGTAATTCATCTGTGCTGTTTTCTCACCCTTCCCCATCAATACCTGCCCTTGTTGTCTAACTTACACTACTGGTCCCTATGGATAGAGGAGAAAGCACCTCCACCACCAGCTAACGCTGTCTGAACTTCTAGGCTCAAACCTGCTTTCTTTTTTTTTTTTTTCTAGTTGTCTTAGTTTGCTTTCTATTACTCTGATAAAGGCCAAAAGAAGTTTGTGGAAGGATAGCTAAATTCAGTTTACAGGTTATAGACAATCATGAAGAGAAATCAGGGCAGAAGCTCAAGGCAAGAGTCTGAAGTGAAGAACTAAAATGGAGGCCATGGACAAATACTGATAACTGGCATGTTCCTTATAGCTAACTCACTCTGTTTCCTTATACAGCCCAGAACCACCTCCTCAGGGTTGACACTGCCCATAGTGAGCTGGGCTCTCCTACAGCAACTAATAAGAAAGGAAATATCCTCACACACATTTCCAGTTTCTAGAGGGGACACTTTCTCGTGTAAACTTTTTTTTCCTTTTGGGTTGAAATTCAGAATCTCTTTTCATCCTCCCATCCCTATTTTTTTTTTTTATTTATGCCTTAAATCTCACTATATGCCCCAGGCTAGCTGTAAACTTTCCACCCTTCTCCCTCTTCTGGTAACTGTTGGGATTGCTGGTATGTTACATCATCTGGCTCATCCCATTACTGACCCTATATTGTTTTTCTCCTTTGTGTTCAAGGACTCGTGTGATTACATGGATCTTCTGAATCTCAAGACCTTAATGTTTAATCACATTTACAATGAAATGGTTTCTGTGCAAGACAATATATTCACAGGTTCTGATGATTAGAATGTAGACTGCTTTGGACCAAATTGTTCTGTCTACTGTAAAATGTTGGAGGGAGGAGTACCACTTGTTTGTCCCAGCCACCTGTCTGACTTACACCTGAAATATATTAATTAAATATATTACACATAGAAACTATATTAATTAAAACACTGCTTGGCCATTAGCTTTAACTTCTTATTGGCTAACTCTTACATATTAGTTTAACCCATCTTCATTAATCTGTGTATCACAACATAGCAGTGGATTACCGGAGATTCTAACCGGTATCCATCTCAGGTGGAGGATCCATGGCTTCTCTGACTCTGCCTTTCTTCCTCCCAGCATTCAGCTCTGTTTTCTCCACCTTCCTATGTTCTGCCCTATCAACTAGGCCAAGGCAGTTTCTTTATTCATTAACCAATGAAAGCAACACAAAAACCCCGCCTACCTAAGTTCTGCCCTATCAACTAGGCCAAGGCAGTTTCTTTATTCATTAACCAATGAAAGCAACACACAAACAGAAGGACCTCCTACACCATTTCACCTTTTCTGTTTAAACAGAAATGAAGTCTTTAACATAGTAAAATTACATATAACAAAACAGTTATCAAGCAAGAATTGCAGTTACAATCTTTATACCTACTTTATCTTTTATCATAACTAAGAACAACTATAACTATAAATCTTTCAACTCCATCAAAGACTCCAGGAGGATATGATATTACCTAAGTAAACCAGAAGTGTATTGTAAGAAACTTCCAAAACTCTAGAATGGATAGAGACATTTTGCTGCCCGGACATTCACACAAAGCTTTTCTATACTGTTGGGACATCCATCTTTGGCCTTCGGGCCCATAGTATCCAGCAGACTTTTTCACGAAGCAGGAGATTTTAAAGACAGTTTAGTCACTTTCTTCTGTATTCTACAGAATTTCTCACAGATTCTTTCATGAAGCAGGAACTCCAAAAGGTCATCCCACCCTTATGCAAGTTCAGCAGTCATTTTTCTGCGGGTCCTACATGTCCAGTGAAGCAGTCCAGGAAAGAGCAGTTTTTTGCTCAAATGGGTAACAAACTCCATAAGGAGCCTCTTTGACGCACATCTTCCTCTCAAAGTAATTGGTGCTGCCAGAAGCAGATGTGTCTCACTGTCATGAAAAGTCTTAAGTTCTTAAACATTTTAAATGTCATATTTTAAAGGTCTCTGAAAGATTTGAAGAATACCTATCGAACTGAAATATATCTCTGTACATCTAGAAAATCTAACATGTTGTTCAGTGATAAGTTGCTTATGCGTCTGTGTATCTGTGGATGCACATCTTATGCATATATATATTTACATGTTGTATGTGCAAGTGCTTATATGTGTAATAAATGTGCGTTTACACAATGTGGCTTGTGTGTTTGTGTATATTGCCAGTACTTCCTGTCAGTACAGCAAAAATGAATATACCTAATCAAAGACATGGAATTTAGGAAAAAAACTTTAATCTAAAATCTTACATATTTTAAGTATATTGTGACCCCTGTATATTACTAATGACATTCATTTCAAAAACATATGGTATCAAAAATGTTACTGGAATGGACATTGAATTTAATTTGTGATAAAGTCAGTGAATAGCTGTGGTACACTGTACAGGCCATTTGAATATTTCAGAATTTGGATTCTAGTAAATTGAGGATAATGATTCACTGAACAAATAATTTCGGAGTTCTTTATGTTGGACAATGTTTATGTGATACAAACCTAGCAGAAAGCACACACAGAAGCCATTACATCATACAAGGCAAGCATACAACAACAAACTGTGCAACATGCACTAGTGACTTTCTTTGTGCTCATGATCAGAGCTTGAGGGAAGGGAGGCTGATTTGGCTTACAGTTTAGAGGATGCAGTCTCCCATGGCCAGAAAGGCATGACTACAGTTGGGACATTTCAGTCTTGGGAGACAGTAGCTTGGAATGCAACCTGAAAAAAACTTAGAGGCTTAGGAAGGAAGCATGGATCAACTGTCACCTTCAAGGCCTGCCCATAAGGACCTGTGTTTCAGATGAACAAGAAACTCTCCAAATAGTGTTGCCCATTGGAAAACTAGTCATCACCTGTCACTCTTATTTCTTCTCTCCATTTAGGATCATTTAGGATCTCCAGTTTTCATAAATTCTGCATCCTCAAAAACACCCTTGAACTCATGTCTATAAATGTCTTGAGTGTAAGAGCATTCAGTAACACTTACACTATTTGGTCTGTTGTTTTTGTTTATCGTTATTCTGAAAATTTTCTCTGATAGGATTGGCATCATACTTGGTGTCTTGGAGTAGCTCCCTTACAGTTTTCAGCAGTTTGACCCATTATCATCACGGTGGGGAGCATAACGGTGTGCAGGCAGACAAGGTGCTGAAGAAGTAGCTGAAAGATCTACATCTTGCAGACAACAGGAAGTCAGCTGAGACATTGGGCGGTGGGCGGTATCCTGAGCATCGGAAACCCCACAGTTATACATTTCCTGCAGTAAGGCCATACCCACTGCAACAAAGCCATCCTATTCATTCCATTCTTTATGAGATTATGGGGGCCAGTTACAGTCAAACCACCACACTTGGTTTTTGTTTGCATTTGTAACAGCTTCATTTCTCTTACACATGTGTGCTGATGAGGACAGAACCACACGAACTGCTGCTGAAGCAGGGATTCCAGCTGTAACAGGGTGTTACTTAAGAATCACCCAGCCGGGCGGTGGTGGTGCACACCTTTAATCCCAGCACTCGGGAGG
>NC_022029.1:12841219-12963692 GCF_000317375.1 Microtus ochrogaster
GTTCGAGGCCAGCCTGGTCTACAAGAGCTAGTTCCAGGACAGGAACCAAAAGCTACGGAAAAACCCTGTCTCAAAAATTAAAAAAAAAAAAAAAAAGAATCACCCAAGTCCAGCTTATCTGAAACAGTCTCGATCTGTTGTTTACCATCCTGACCATAACCCTATATGGCCTCTGCATGGCATTGAAAGTATTTCTTGCCAGTACTTATTTACTGATGTCATTTCTTGAATGATTTTCACAGGTGAGCTTAAGTAGAAGAAACTTCCCAACAGTTTAAAACATCTGAACAAGAAAGGTGTAAGTAGAACCTAACAGAAGCTGTGGAACTTACTCTGTGCAATGGGAAAACAGAATGAAGACCCTGTGTATGCCCTGACCTTAGGAACTTATGAAGGTGTCTTACTTTATATTGCAGAAGAGATTTTTGCCTATCATTAACTGGGTGTGTATATGATTGAAATAATTATGGGAATATGGAAGAGGTATGTGCATAAGAAGTGAATATGCAACCTATTTATCAACTGACAGAGAGAACCACCCAAATTATGCCCTTGAGACCACACCTTTCTTCTGTGGCTTTGAGAAAGAACTCTCACTTGTGTGGTCTGCTGTACTGCCTGTCTTGACAGTGTAGCCCTGTGTGACACTACACTGCCCCTGCCCCCTGAATAAAGTTATCTTGCTCTGTTTCCACATCACTATGAGCCCTTTCTTTCAGTCTCTGCTTAAAAGTCTAAGAACCTGGGAAGACCAATCCGCACTCCAGCCACTCTTGTGAGACAGCTATTCCAGGAGTGACCTGGGGCCACTGCAACCTTTGCACTCCCTTCCTCCTTCAACCCAACAGAGACTCGAGGACAGCTTTCCACTTGAGTGCTCGGGAGCTACGATATAAATTCTCTAGCCCTCAACCCACCTTTGGGAAGTATCTATTACTAACATTAAAGAATCATATTTAAACTCTTGGCCCAGTGACTGAGACTTTTCCGTCTGACCTGGAATCCTTTTTAAAACTCAGATCCCTGAGCCCGGCTATAGTCGCCATTTCAACTGGATCCCTGGGAAAGCCCTGAGTTCTAGCTGGGAGGTCATTGCTTGGAGGGGTTGGCACCTCAACCAGGCTGCTCACTATCCCAATCTCAAGCAAAGTATCAAAACATGATGCGCTAAAAGGAGCAACACCCCCTTAATAAGTAGTTGTGAGAATTACAGCTGCATATTTTGCAAACCAGTACTCAGTTATAATAGTCCATGCGGTGTTATTTAGCATCATCTAACAGCAGCCGCTAGACTGCACCCTACCTATCTGGTGTTGCCACAGCAGAACAAAGGGGCTGTGTCTAAAGCCATCTAGGGGAGGTATGAGGGAGAGGGACAATTACAGTCACAATTCTAAATATTTTTGATGCTTTCCATTTTACAACACATACCAAACTCCTATGGTCTGCTTGCTTTCAAATCACAGTACATGACTTTAGAAGTAGCCATCTAGTCCTCTATACTCGGACAGTGGGCATGATGAACTGCTGGAGGGAGTAAGAGTCAGACTTCCTACGGAGTGGCTCTGGGTCCCCAGCATTCTTCCTTAATCTCCTTCTTAACTTTCCATCTGTCACTTGTCCCCCTACCGCAGAAGCTCAGCCTTCTAGTCCTCTGAGCTCCCTCTGGGCGCTAGGCTTCCAGCTCTGTGGCTCATCCGGTCGGCTAGGGCGGAGTTCGCCTTGCAAGGAGTCTGTGGAGTTGCAGCCAGGACTCAGCGGCTGGGGCCTGGCCACGGGGGCGCGCAGGGCGGGCACGGACCTATCTGCCAGCACGTGAACTCCACCTCCACGCTGGCTTGGCGCCGAGCGGCGGGGCTGCTGGTCTCCGCCCCGCTCCAGCGCCGCCTCAGCTCTTGGCATAGTAGTCTCTGTTCCTGATCGAGCGGAGCTGGCTCCTGGCTGCAGAGCACCGCGGCATGCCCCCCAGCGTCGGTGTGGCTGAGCCAGGACTGGAAATACGCGTGCGACTGGAAGCCTAGCACCGCGCAGGCAACGGCTCAGCCAGGGACAGCCCGCAGGAGCAGGTAAGCAACCCGCCGCCGCCAGAGAGGAGCCGCCCCCGCGGCCACCTGGCCCAGTGGCCAACCTTGGGACAGGAGCTGGCAATGTGCCCTGTGCTAGTGAAGGAGGAATTTGGTCCCACATTTTGGTCGTGGATTTTTTGCCTGTTGCTCATGTCCCCAGCCCATCTTGCTTCCCAAGAAAAGCCATGTTCCCCGCAGGTGATGTATTTCTCTGCAAGGTTATTGCTCCCTACGCTCTGACTCAAAGGTAAAAGAGGAAAGCCGCTTGATGTTTCCGATCTGGAAATCCTAATCAGTAGGATATGCACACAGCGAATATGCGAAGAGGGGCGTGTTTCTCTCTCTCTCTCTCTCTCTCTCTCTCTCTCTCTGTGTGTGTGTGTTGTGCTTGCGCGCGTGTGTTTGGCATTTTTATTATTTTCCTGTAAGGTCAAAAACCAAGTCATATGCACTATTCCCCCGTTTACATGCGTACATGTGTATGTATTTATTAATCTATTTGCATATGTTGAGGTAGGAAGGAAGAGAAGAGGAAGGTTGGACTGAGGCTGATAAAGGGAAATCAGTGCCGAACATGATCAGCGTCTAGAGGTGAACTTTGGAACCACAGTAAATCAAGGCAGCGACTAGTGGGTGATAAACCCTTCTCCGGGTAGATTATAAAGAAGGTCTGAGATGTTCATCCAGTACACAGCAAATCTTTTTGCTTCACAGACAAATGGAAAAGACAGGCGTAGGCAAGCTTTTAAACACTGGACAAAAGGGGAGGAGACAGAAGGGAGACTTGGCGCTGGAAAGTCAATTGGGGTGGAGGGAAGGCAGATCGGGCTTTTGAGGGGGTATAGAGAGAAGTCTCTGGTTGCATGTGGGCAGTTCAAGGTTAGGGTGATGTGAGAACAGCTGAGGAGGTGGGGGAAAGGCAAAAGACCGGAGTGGGTGCTTTAGAAAGGGAGCTATAGGTAGCCACCCTTCTGCAGCCGCCTTGTCTGAAGGTGTCCAATTCCCTCCATTTTCATAGCACATTTGTTCAGGATCCATAGGTCCATGCTTTCATTTCATTTTTTTTTTTTTTTTTTTTTTTTTACAGCTTATCTCTAGCTTTTTGTTTTTTTTTTTTTTTTTTTTTGTGAAATCTGGGTCATGCCACAATGGGAAGAAACTGAAGTGTTTACAACACCAGAAAGATTTGGAGAGAGAGTGATTAAGGCTTAGCTTCATGAAATATTTACACAGCTCTTGCGTGGGCTTTTGTTTGCTCTTGTTGGTGCTTCTGCATATTTTACCTTGATAATGCGTTGAGCAGACTTCTCCCGAAAGAGCCTATTTTCCGGCTGGAAACTATTCTTCCCTTTCCATTGTGTTCACCATTGGCCTGTCCTGAGTAACAGTTGTGGGAAGAAAGATACATGAGTCAGAGTACAAAGAAGAAAATCTCTATTGCTAGCCTCAGATGGCCAGAGTTTACATAGAGAATCTTCATTGATGAAGAGTAAGGAAGAATTCGTTCAGTTTTTTTTTTCCAAATTTGTGGTGTGTGTGTGTGTGTTTAGTGGGGAGACTGTATTGATCGTAAACAGGAAGACAATGTAGTAACCACAATTCCTATCACCAGTCTAGACGTTCTGTCACTAGAACGCCAAGAACTCAAGAAGACACAATTAGCCTGCTGCTTCAGGGTGGTGAGATGTCACCTAATCACCAAGTACTGTGGGGAACGTGGTATAGCATGGCATACTCACGGGGGTAGGGGGGAAGGAGGACTAGCTAAATCAGTTAATCTCAGTTAGTGAAGAAGTGTACTTCCGACAGTATGTACTAAAATTTGAGTGTTTTAATTGCCTCGAAGACTTTCCCAGAACCGTTATTAGTTCTTGATTATGTCTGAGATATACTTTAAAAGACGCATTTAGATACAGCTATCCTTCACTGTTGGAGTTCTGTCACAAAATCTGCCACTTACTGGGAAGTCGTTAAATATCAGCCATAGAATCCCAAAATGATAGAATACTGGCTTCAGACAGGGAAGGCACAATTTCCCACACAGCTTGCAGGGGGGCTCTCCAAGGTGGCTGCGTTCTCCCCTTTCTGTACTCGCTCCTTCATTCAGCCATCCAGTCACTTGCTCATTCAGGTACTCAACTTGTGTTTTCTTGAACAAGGCATGGCCCTTGAATGTGAAGAACAAGAATAAGTAAGACAGAGTCTGAGCTTAAAGCACCTAATGAAGAGACAGATGACGATGCCTAAGAAACTGTGGGAAGGAGCTTCAGTGGTCAGGTTGAGGAGGTGAGGCAAACAAGGCAAGTTTCCTAGGAACCATACCGATGAGAGCTGCCACTCTGATTAAGGGGAGAGGGAAGGCCCTTAAGTAAGCAGATGCCTTGGAAGGCAGTCCTGGGATGGGAGTCCCTAAAGGTAGAAGATGGGGAGAAAGAAGGAAGCAACTGTCTATTGCCAAGCTCAGTCCTGAAGGGCTTTGACCTCAGCCTTAAGGAAACTCTTCTGTTTGGAGACAACGAATCCATTCATAGCAGGGCTGTTCTAGATTATGCTTATCCACATCTATATGCTTCCAAGATCGGTAATTCATAGTTTAATTTACATTTGTCTGCTTAGAGGAGGGAAGGGCCTTTGAGTAAGCCGTGACTTTCTGTGCCTCAGCCACTTCATCCCCAGTGTCCATCACTGCTTGGTATGTTGTGAAGGCCCATGAAGGAGTAGAGATTGAGTTCATAAAAATGAATTTTAGAAATGTGGGGAATCCTTCCTGGTTTTGCTTTTAATTTGTATTTATTTACTTCTTTACTCATTTGTTTTGAGACGTGGTCTTGCTCTGTAACACAGACTGCTTTTAAACTCACAATCCCCCTGCCTCAACTTCTCAAGTTCAATGAAAGAAGGCATGCACTACCACACCCAGCTTGGAAATCTTATTTTTATGATAACAGAATTCAGGGATAAAGGATGGAACTAGTGACTACAGAAAGCATTTTAAATACCTAAAATGACTCCATAAGACAAATACAATCAACAAATAACAGTTATATCTGGAAAATGGATCAAAGAAATCCCAAAAGACACATAGAGGTTTGTGTTAATTTTTAGTCGAGAGATATAATTATATCAACCATGTGATAATTGGTAACCAACCTCGTAGACCTGGGCATTTAAAACCTCGAGGACAGTTTAGGGAATATGATCAATATTTTTATTGTTGAATATACCAAGGATAGCAGTTAAAGGTAGGTGCAGCCCAGAGGAGTTTTAAATGGTTTGTTTTTACGTAAGTACATAATAAACCATGATGTAGTGTGTGCTCCTGCTACCCATGTCCTGACTCATCCGGCTGCTACTTACTGCTTTAGGGTTACAAGATGCAGGAGTTGAACTAAGATCACCATGCAGGCTTTTTTGCACTGACCTGAGCAGTAGAGCTGCATCACTGAGAAGATAACACCTGGGAACTGCCCAAATGTGTCAACAGAAATTCAGAGGACAGAAATTAGTGCGGAATCCATCCGAAAAGCTTCAGCGAGGGGTTGGAGCTTGAGTTAGTTTGCGAACGATGGTTGGATTCAAGTGGGTAGTGAGAAAAGGGTGGTACGTAGACGTGTAGAAAATAGGTGTTTACTATATAGAGAAACCATCAACATATGAATCATTTTCCGAGTTGCTAATTTCTCACTGCCTACTCTCTATCCACATCCCACTCTACCTGGCAACAGCAACAGTCACTGATACAGCAAACTCTGAATGACTGCACCCTGTCATTAATGACTGCCTTCATGTTGTAGCCAAGAACTTTAATTGCTCTTCCTGCAGGTCTTCTGCTTTATGTCATTTGTCCTATACCTTTCCATTCCTCCCCATTTCCCTATAACTGATAGTTTATTCTCTATATCTGAATATATAGCATTTAGTGTTGTTGGTCATTTTATAGCTAAATTTTCTTTTCTTAATACTTGCAATTTCAGGAAAACCTAGATAGAAAGGTCATTGCAGCAGGAACCTGTCCTTTCCTTCATGGTTTTTCTTGTTACAGTCGTTCCCTGGTTGGACCTAGATTCGGTTGAATATGATAATTGAACTTCTGACTATTGACACGATGTACCAACGCGTAGCATGACTCATTTCTCAGAACACAGCTACAAGCACTCGAACAGAGGGGGCAGGGAGGTGGTCAGGTTATTGTCACGTTCAAACAGCAAACATGCATCATGAACATAATCCCAGGCTGGGCACCATCACTAAGCAACCACAAACCTAAGGAGCTTCAGTGGTCAGCACGCCGTTGGCCATATTTTCTTTCCTTTGGTTATTTGGAGTTATGACTGTCATTTTAGTCTAATGTTTAAATATGTTTGTGTGAAACATAAATATCTTGGGTTGGCAAAAGGGCTCAGTGGATAAAAACACTTGCTGCTGAGCCTGATGACATGTTCTATTCACACTTTCTGGAAGGAGGGAACATCTAGGGAGTGTATCCCCTATGCCAGACATATACTCAAGAAAGGAAGGAAGGAGGGAAGGTGGGAGAGAAGAAGAGAGGGATGGAGAGAGGGAAGGAAGGAAGGAAGGAAGGAAGGAAGGAAGGAAGGAAGGAAAAGTGATAAAATTAAAATTTTAAAAAAGGCAGTTTGCACCTGCATGCTCTGTTGTGGGTGCCTAATGGTTATTGTGAAGAGAAAAAGTCACAAGAGAAAGTTTTAGTGCCCTTAAAAACAATTTGACTTTCTCCCATGTCTTGCTGTCTCCCCTCTGGAATAAATCCACACTGTGATATTGACCCCCCCTGAATGAAGCTATGCCTTTACTCAGAACAACAGCACTAGGCCATATAGATTCATCAGCATGAGTTCATTGATTTGGAGTCAAGATATGAGGATTTTAGTGTTTCCCTACTCCATCGTTCTTTTCCTATAGCTGAGTGTTTATATTAGTGGTAATCTGACAGCTTAGCATTCCATTTAGGTTTGGGACGATAAAATTGGAGGCTGCATTTGAATTGGAAAGACATTCTTGAATTAAATGGGGGAAATGTCTATATAATCTTATAGCTTAAATGACTCAGTGTCTTGAATGCCAATGAAAAAAATCGCTCACTGATTTTTAACTGGGCATGTGTCGGAGTTAGCAACATAGTAACAGCACTCCAGTCTTCAAGCTTGTAATTAGATGGTCTTATTTTGAAGCCAGCTATAACTTAGGACCAGATCATAAAGGCCAGATAGCAATAACTGACCCATGACCAGACAGCTAAATGAAATGACGTCTTGGTTCCTAATCCCAAATCCAGGGGTGTTTAGAAATCTGTATTGTTTTAAGGCTCCCAAAAGATTCTGATAGGCATATTTTGGACCATTATATAGCAATAGCAGAGTCCCTGTGAGTCTGTAACATTTCTTCAGTCGTGTTAGGTTACAGCCCAGGCACAGGGCCCAGCGGGGTTGCTGCGTGGCAGTGGTAGTGATGATGTGTGCTGTCAGAGTCTCCTCCTTGGAGGCAGAAGAGACTAACATGTAGTCTTTCCTCCCAAATTGAGGGTGAGTGAAATGTGCCTTTCTAAATCACAAACTAAGATGAAAGATGGACCAAAAAAAAAAAAAAGCAAAAAAAAAAAAACCAACCTTCTGTTTTATGCAGTATGTCTCTCCTACAGAGTCACAATTCAGAATGAAAATCTGGAGGCCATGACCAATTTTGCAGCACAGAGAATTTGCATAGTGTGCTCACTAAGGGCAGCGTATGGGAAGAGCCATGAAAACTTCAGACCCACTCTGGCCCTATGGTTCCAGGTGATGCTGGATGGTTCCATTGGGAGTGTTTAATTCCTGGATCCTCATGACGATGTGTACCACCCTTGCTGCTGCTGGGAAGTTAGCTGTAGTCAGGATTCACAACCATGAGGCTTTCAGAGCCAAGAAATCCATCAAACAAAACAACAACAACAACAACAACAACAAAAAGACAAGTCCCAGGCCTCTCTGGGACCTCCATAGTGTTGCTAAGAGAGTGGTAACTATCACAGATCCAAAACTCCTTCAAAACTCACATTTATATCTAGCAATTTTCTGTAGAAAAAGGAAGCCTCAGACAAGATATTTTAAGCATACTGCAAACAAATCACTGAAGCGGGAGATCAAGTCTGTGAAGAACAAGATATTGATAGATTCCCGATTATTTTTCAGGTCTATTGATTATAAATAGCCTAAATGTTAAGTAAGCATATTGTGTCATGGGAAGTTCCTTATAACGGATGCAAATTTGCTTACATGTAATCCTTTAAGAGATCAGAGCCCTTGTGCTCTGTTTCCTGAGTGACGGGAGCACCCTCATTTCAGCACTTGTGGACCACTGATTTCTGAAGTGTAATTGGCTCTGCCCATGCACCCCCCTTAGTGAGCACTCTGTACAGATTCTCTAAGCTGCAGAATTTGGCATTGCTTCCAGATTTTCATTCTGAATTGTGCCTCTGTAGGAAAGAGATACTGAATTAGAGACGTCTTGTTGTTCCCACTCTGTGTTAGCCTGTGATAAGAGTGTGCTTTCCCATGATAAGCTTTTGTAAATTGTTATAAGCACTGTTCATTGTGAGTTCCACTTTGTTCAAATCTGGTCTTTGTCTTTGCTGTATGGCATTTAGAAATAAATGTTCATGACTTCTAAGTCAGTTTCTCAGTGCACTCAATCATAGGTTGAAGCTTTGCTATTTTCCCAAACCTTCCTTGATTCTTGAGCACTGTGTATGGAATTGGTGAATAAATAGCCTCAACGTTTTCACATGTGCTTAGTATATCAGTATTTAAGAATGCCCTTTAAAAAATTCTTCTATAAATTATTTTCCTTAAAAATAAAAGCCAAATGAAGCAATAGTGAAACAAATAGAGTTTTAAGTAAAGGCTGGTTTTGTTTTCATATTGAACATTCTCTGAAAGCAGAGAGCAGAAACTTGTCATTTAGGGGGTAGAGGCTTAGCTCTGAGTAGGTGTGAACCGGCTTGGCAATCCCCACCGCCTCAGCATGATTTCTTGTCTTTACCTTGCTTCTTAGAACAGATGACGGCATTTCAGGGATCCTCACTGCATGGGCCTCAGCTTTGTGGAGCTGGATAGGTACCAGCTCAGAAACTAAAACCCATCAGTCAGCAGGCTAGCCAAAGCATCTTAGCCTGCAGGTGTTTGATTTTCACTAAGTCAACGTTCAAAGATGAAATCTATTATAAAAACATGAAATACCGGCCCACGTTCTCTGGGTAGGCACAAAACAGCTGCCTGTGCTACCTGCGGTAACATTATTACAATCTCCACTTCCCCCTGCTGCCCCGCTGACCTTGATGCTTCCTGTAAGTCACTTGTGTTCACTCCTTCCACTTTCTTCTGACGTGCACGTAGGACTCCCAGGTAGGAGTCTTGGAACTCTGCACGGGGTGTTCCAAAGGGGCCACGGGACTCGAAACTTCCGTATCTCACCTAACTCCTTTAAATGGGCGAGCTTACAAAGTTCCCATCTTCAAAACATGTAGATTGTATAAAATCTTAATAAATGCAAGTTGAGTTGACCTAGCCTGTTAGTAGGACTAGAGGCGTTTTGTTTGTTTATTTGATTGGTCGCTTACTTGATTTCAAGTGTCTTGAAATTGCAATCATTATCAGTTTTTACAATAATTTATTTTTTTCTTTCTCTGAAAGAGCCATTTGAATTGCTTTACATAATTTTAAATGCATTGATGCTTACATACAACATCATATGTTGTTTATATATGCCATATTTGCATAGCCTTCTGAAAGCTCAGAGCAACTCCTAGGCTTTGGAGTATGGGTACTTGAACTAATCCTCCAAGAGTAGCATGGATGCATATCCCTGTTCCTGGCTGGGTCTTGTGAGCTGAGATAAATTCTCTAAGATGATTGCTGCCTCTGCATATGACCCTTCGCTGGTGCTAATTACGAATATGCTTGCCACTGGAGCTCAGAATTGTGCTGTTGATAAGGATAGAGGGATAGAGTTGAGGTGCCTTTGTCAGGGTTAATGAATTTGTGTTGCAAATAAAGACAGATGCCCCTTTGCTTATTTTGTTTGCTTTTTGGTCTTTGTTTTTAACACAAGGTTTCCTGTATCCCAGACTGATCTCTAACTGGCTGTACAGTTGGAGATGACCTCGAACTTCTGAGCCTCCTGCCTCTACATGCAGAATGTTGGGGTGTATATTCTGTCCTGACCAGATTTTGTGTGGTGATGGGAATCAAAACCAGGACTTCATTCTCCTTAGGCACTCTGCTGACTAAAATGCACCCCCAGGAGACAACAGGATGAGATCCCAGACCAACCTTTGGGAAGCAAAAGCTGCCTCAGTAGCTCTGAAGTCTCTCAGCCTTCTTCAGCTTTCCTTTCTTGTGAGCACTTCATAAGGCACCCCCACATCAGACCTCCTACCTTCTTTCTAAAAGCATCCCCTCATCTAATTATTAATCCTAAAAGTGTCGGTGCTGCAGCAGCTTCATGCCAGGAAGACAGTGCTGAGAATAGCATCATTGGAAGGGAATAGGGGATGCAGCACTGCATCCACTTCGGGCTCTCTGCAGCATTTCCTTGCGCCTTAGGAAGTGTGTAACTGTTGGTGCCATGCACTCTGAGATGCACTGATAGCATGGAGGCTCATGATCATAAAATTTTTCAGAAATAGTTTTTTTTTCTTAGTAAAGATAACGTAAGTTTAATATTTCTGTAAGAAAGTGACCTTTAGATCTCCTACTGATTATTTTGAGGTTTGAAACTGTAGTGATGGCTGAATAAGCAAATACCCCTGTGGGTTTTGTGACTTCTGAGAGGGGGGCCCCTCGAGGTAATAATGTAAGCCAGGATGGACTAGGGATATGTCAGCTCCTTAGCCTTTATAGATTAAAGAAAAGCGTTGATGGACTTATTCTGAAGCTGGCTTTTAAAAATGTGACTGGGGAAGTCCCTGCGTGGAGGAAGTGCAATTCATTAGTCATTAGTCTAAGCATACTGAGCCTGGGCTATGTGCTAGGGGGATCTAGAGTTGAAGGAAATAACCTAAGCATTTAAATAATCCCCAGCCTCCTGGAATACTGCTACCAGTAACTGTGATTCACCAAAGTAACAGTGGGCCATTTTCCCTGCCAGGATCTCAGGAATTCCCCAAGTAATCTGACAACAAACATCCCCGCCTCTGTCCCCTGTATCTCTTCCTTCTGGAGGCTCCATCAGTTAAACTTAGCTTCTGTGCATATTCCTAGTTTTACTACATGCTTGCTTCACCCATGTTTCTTTCTTCCCTGGTAGGTCAATCTGAAAACTAGAAATAATTCTCTGTCTAGTTTTAATGTTTCAGGAAATAAGACCTCAGACACACATCTTCAACTGTGTGCTAAAGTTAAAACTGTTAACATCCAGAAACCAAGGCACAGTAAGAGCAAAGAGGCAGACTAAAGAAAAACCTTCCAGTTTCTACTGATGGCTGGCCTTAGCACAGGAAGTCTCTTCTGAGTCACAGCCTTGGTAAAACTTCAAGAAAATAGCTACAAATAAGATAATCAAGAGTAACATTATTACAGAAATCATTTTATTATAAAGATAATAATATAACAAATGTTATAAAAGATTCATTATACTGATAAACCATTGCTGAATTGCTGGTGGTCCTCCAGTAAACGTTGAGTGGTTAATGACTATTGGTTTGGATAATTGCATAGACCTGGGGACACTCTCTACCCTAGAGCCTCATTATTGGGGCTCCCATTCCAGTATGCTGGAAATGTCCAGCTGTTCCCTTAGCTGCTCTTTCAAATGCCTCAGACCCTCTTGCATTGCCCTCCCCCCGCCCTGAGCCCCAAGTTGGTGCTGCCCATCACTATTCTGTGGATCTCCCCTCCGGACCACAAACCTGGGAACTGAAGTAACAATGCTCACCTCTGGAATTTTCAAGAGTGATTGTTTCTAGCGCAAACTGAGGGGAGGAGTCCTTGCTTTTTCACCCAAAAAGCAAGAGAGGAAGCTAACGGCAGGGTGCCACTTCTGTGTGAAAGAGCAACCAGACCTGTCGGGGAGATGGGGGAAATAGTGAAGAGGGAGCAGGAGCTGAGAGGAACCTTGCAGCCGCTCAGCCGTGTTGACTCTAGGCAGTAGGAGAAGGCTGGTGTGTTATATTCTATCCATCTACTTTTTAAGAAATGGATGACAAAGATTACAACTCATACAATTCTCAAACTGCTCTTCCATATTTCCTGTTGGTATCATTCTGCTGAACCCATTTCTCATGAAAGCTAGAAGGTTACCATGTTATCCTCCCATTTAAAAAATGAGGAAACAGGTTCGGCAAACTCTGCTGAAGGGAATACTATCTATTCAGAGGGCTTCCATATGCCATGCTGTGCTGAACCTCGAAAATTATCAATAGGAATGACTAACCAGGGTTTAATGGATAGATTTCTCCCAATTTGAATTTCATTTGATGATTCTTTAAAAATAAATGTGAAAACTTCTGAAATAGGCATTAGACATAGTTTTTAATAAACGGGTAAGTTTCTGGACAAGCCTTTTAAGTCTGTAAATCATTGTATAGGCAATAAAACCAGCAAACATGACTTTATCAGAATATCCAGGTAACACATATGTTCAGCAAACAACATTTCTTTGTTTCTCAAAAGCAAAGCTAAGTGCATTCTCTATAGTCACGTGCACAGGCAGTACACACATGTGCGCAAGCACGTGAACACTCACATGCACAGAAGGGATAGCCAGGCCTGTGTTTTGTTGAACTTGCCGTGGACTTTGGACTTAGGAACTATTTATAGAACTGGTGTTTCCGAGATTGCTCTTTTAATCTTAGATATTCATTACTCAGAAATGTTAAGCAATGCCCTATGATAGCTTGTAGCTAAGTGTCCTGCGTGAAAACAACTGAAAAAAGAAAACCATATGCACGGGAGGCTGAAGATAGCCTTTAAACTCTGATGCCACGCAAATGCAAAGGTCTTCATTATTGGTGTTCTTTATGGCACTCACTGTCGTACCAGAGCCTCGTCCATGCAGTGAGCTACTTCACCACTCCCAAGCTATGTTTCTGATGCAGCAGTGGACTTGAAATATATCGGTCTCAGTCAACTTCAACGATGAAAGTTAACTATTCTTAAAAGTCATTGATATTTTCCTAGTAAATAAGAAATTGAGGGAATTCTCCTCAGGGCTGGTTTTGTCCTGCTCCTCTAGAAGCCGTTCACCACCATTACCATGTCAAAAAACCCCTCTCTGTTGCAAGGGGTGGTGGCAAGTGTTCTTCTTAAAAAATAATAAAAGGGGGGCAGGTGTGTTCTTCTTGAACACGGGGCACAGGACAGACACGCACGGCGGAACAAACACAGACACGACAAGGCGGCTCCCACGTGGGTCCACTTTAATGGGGGAGGGAAACACAAAAGGGCGAAGGATGTGGGACACACGAGGAAAAGGCAGGACGAGAGGGGGGCCTCGTGTGGCCCTGCCTTTTAACGGGGGGCACAAGGCAATCTGGGAAGAATATCCCACACCTGCGCGCAGGTGTGCGCACAGGCAACCATAGTCCAGGGGGAGTCTGGGAGTTGTAGTTTTCCAAAAGAACAACAGCAAGGACTGTGCTCTGTTGTGTCTGGAGACTTCCAGTGGCTTGTGAAATGAACTTCGATAGTCAAGGGTTTTCTTCTAAGTTTAACTGTTACGAAAATATGAGTATGTCTTTTAAAAATATCTGACTGGCATGCCAAACCTGTGATATCATGGGTGAAATTCCTTCTGCAGAGGCTAATCTTTTCTAAATAGGTCAGTAGCTAAAGTCTACTTAATAAAAATATTCAGTAAAAATTAATTTAGATAAGTAGCATCTAAGAGAAGATCAAGTAATGGAAATATTCACGTGGTCCAGGAGGCCATGCTGTGGGCCTCAGTTCCTGCTGTGGATGTCAGCTCCAAGTTCTGCTCCTTTTCACCCCGTCCATCAGGGTTCGTTCTTTAGCCATGTTCCATGCTCATGGAGTTAAGATGCCCTTGACACTTTTTCCAAGACACATCCTTTTTACTATATACCCTTACTTACCATATACCCTTACATACACCCTTCTGCTCACCAGTAAGATTGCTTTTGTTCACTTATAGGTAGATTTTTAACGAGATGCTCCATAAAACACTCATGCTCTAGGCCAGTGGTTCTCAATCTGTGGGTTGTGACCCCTTTAGGAAAGTGTTGAAGGATCGTTTCACCGGGGTCACCTAAGGCCATCAGAATGTAAACAGAGATGTTTACCTTACAACTCATAATGGCAGAAAATTCCAGCTATGAAGTAGCAATGGAAATGATTTTATGGTTGGGGGTCACCACAACATGAGGAGCTATATTAAAGGGTCACAGCCGTAGGAAGGTCGAGAAGCACTGCATCAGGCAGTGTAGATACGTAGGGAAGCTGTGAAACTCCTCGCTGCCATCAACAGTGTTCTTGTGAGTGTTGAACATCTGCCATTCCTGCTGAAGACAAAGCCCTTGAGAGCCCTGTACCTCTGCCATAATCTTTTCTTTGTCCTTCCTGAACGCTTAGAGATCTTTGGTAGGAAGTCCCTCCATTGATAACGTGCACTGTAAGAGACTCATATCACAAACCTCAAGGTGTGTTCTGAAGGAAGGTATTATGAGCACAGACAAAAGGGCTCTATTCTCACAGCTAGACACGGAGACTCTGAAGCCACTTTAGACACTGGAGGAGAAACTGGTGCTGATTTAGGGCTGTAAGGTAATTCGTTTTTGTTCACTTGGAGATTTTACAAGGTCAAGACACATGTGAAAATTTAGCATGTCTGTTTCTTGGAATTTTAAAAACATCAGCGACATTGAGATGGGAGCTAGATTTCAGTAGTATTCCATTGCTTTTTTCACATAAATTACGCTCCCCCCCCCACACACACACAATAAATGATTAAGGTGAAACTATTACCGAGGTTGTTTGGCCTCAGGGAACGTTTCCGACCGTACACATGCTCCCCGATGCAGCGAACGCACATTTTCGCGAGCATCTGTGTACTGTCACATCTGCTTTACGCTGGCTGGCGATTCCTGTGATTTGAATTGGTGAAGAGGAAATGGCTGTGGTTTCCTGCCGGAGTTTCAATGCAATGGTGAGAAGAGCAGAAAAGGACACGGCCCTTGTGGTTGCCTGCCTGCCTGCCTGCCTGCCTGCCTACTGCTGCTCTTGTCTCTTTTGTGAACAACAGGAAGCCAACATTTGTACTTAACTGATTTCAACTCACGTTCAGGGAGGACTAATATGCACGCCAGTGTGGAGAGGATCAAATGAAGAAAAAAAAAAGATACCTACCTTGAAGGAGTTAATTCTAACAAAGAAGGTGAAATATCAATAATTTAGGCAAAGAAAAGCAAAACACAGGAGAGTTTCTCTATGTTTACTAGAAACACATTGTGATAAGTCTGATTAATTGGAATTGCTTGCACATGTATAATGTTATATTTCATTGTGAGTACATGTAACTCTTCAGGTAGCCTGAGATTAGGGCATGTTTTAAAGGAAGAACTGGTCAACTCTATTAGTTTGGGTGCTGATTGGTAAGTGGGTTGATTATTTTTGAGACAGGGTCTCACTATGTAACCTGCGTTAGCTTTGAACTTACTTTGTAGCCCAGACAGTGAGAACTCCAGGCATATCTCCTGCTTCAGTCTCCTGAATGCTGTGGTTATGGTTCTATGCCATCAATCCCTGCTATGGATAGTTTTTAAGTCTGCTTATTGAACCAAAGTACAAATTATTTTGGCAAGTTTTCTGTTCTTTTAGCATGAACTGAACTCCAAAATTAGTTATTTGGAATGTGTGTGTGAAAGAGTTCATGTGTGTGCACACACTCACACATGTGCATGCATGCATCTGTGCAAAAGAGCATGCAGATAAGCTTGCATGCCAAATCCAAAGCAAGACATCTATGGCCTTCCCTGTTGCTAGTACCATTATTCCCTTGAAACAGAGCCTGTCCCTGAACTATAAGCTCACAGTTTTGCCTGAACTGCTGGCAAGTGTGATCTCAGGGTCAATCGGATTGCCCTCCAATGCTGGAGTTGCAACATCTATGCCTGGCTTTTCACATTTTCACATCAGATGCTAGGGATTTAAACTCAGGTCCTCATAGATGTTCTTCCCACTGAACTACCTCCTCTGCCACAGTCTATTATTTTTATATGAAGAGAGGAAAACACATATTCCAAACCCCTGCCACAAAAAGGAAAAATAAAATGATATAGTTTAATAACTTAATACTATTTCCTGTGTAGTACCATAACTTTTCAAGGATTTATATTTGTTGATGTGAGTGTTTTATCTGTACATTATATGTGTCCCACATGAATGCAAGGCCTGGTGAGGACAAAAGAGGTCATTGTATCCCCTGGAACTGGAGTTACAAACTGTTGTGAGCTGCCATGTTGGTGGGAGGAACCAGTTTGGGTCCTCTGCAAGAGCAGTAAGTGCTATTAACTACTCAGCACCTATGATAATGTTATAATGGGCATACATAGAAAAACATTTATAACCCAACACATACTCTTAACAGCAAAGACTCCATGGAAAATTACTATGGAAACTAAACAGCTCTAACAATACACAATGGTGAATACATCCTAACCTTCACATTCTATACAAGGTGGGCGCCCCAAATTGCTTTTGCAATGACATAGTGCATCTTCTATCTTCTTTGTAGGCCCAGGAAATCCATGCATGAAATATTTCAACATTCCATTTGTATCACCCAATTCTCTTCTTTCTAAAGTGGGCAAATAAAAATGTATGGTTTAAACAAGTATCCATGAAAACCACTAAAAGTTTAAAATTCCAGGAAAAAAAGGAAGATGGTACAATGGTTTATGTGAAATTCTTCTACTATTCTAAAGAGATAAAATTAGACAATAGTACATGCCTCGGTTATGTTGGCGAATGTGTTAGTCTGTTCTGGTCATACAGGACTACTTCATACATAACCAAGTAGAAGGGGAGGGAACACTGAGCATGGCCTTACTATGGAAGTAGAAATATTATGAGACTAAAAGATTAAGTTTTCTAATTTTATGGTTATTCTGGCAAATGTTCAAGAAAAGGTGATGGGGAAATGCTGAAGAAAAAAAAAAAACCCTGACAACAAGTATAAGCAAGAACATAAGTCATCAGGGACTCTCTTTTGATGGTTATCTGAGGTCCTGGAACTGCAGGGGCCTCTATATTTCTATGCAGTTACGAAGATCTGTCTAAGCTAAATCGGCATTAGAGTAAAATGTATTTAGCGCATTAACTGAGCAGCTATCTTGACTTACAACGTAGAATAAACACAGAACTGGCTGTTTTCTCCTCTGCTTGCAGAGCTGAATGACCTGTGGCTCCCTGTCGCTGCTCAGTGTTTCAAGACAGTTTAATATTATATGTCTTTAGTCTGGACAAAAACCAGATCCCAAATTTGAAACATATTTTTTATTCAATGTGTATTGAATATCAGTGAAGTAAAAAAAAAAAAAGGCATTCAGTCAAGAGCTCTCTTGATTGTGGTGATGGTTATACCTTAAACATTTGCCAGGATTCACAAACATAAAAAGAGTAGATATAACTGTATGTGAATTTTCATTATTAAAAGCAATAAAATCCAGCTGAGAATTATGGCCCAGAGTATAATATCCTCCTTGTTCTGAGGTCAGAAATCTGAGTCATCTGGAGAAAATGCTTATCCTGATCCTGTTAACATGGACCTCAGATTTCAGCTAACAGCTCCATTGCCTGAGATGACACTGTGTAACCGCTCTGGTGAGCACGTGTGTGAGACGCACGTGTACGAGACTCACATGCCGTGTTCCCTCTGTTGTCTGTGTGATTCGGGCATCCCTGATAGCCACACTCCCATTCAGACAGGGGAATGATGCCTTCCCATTTTTCTGACTCATGAGCAGTGGCTTCCTGTCATAAAGGCTAATGTTGAGATACTTAGGGTCCCATGAGATGTGGGACTTGTAACCTAGCACGAAAGAAAGACACACGCCTCAGTAACTGTCATCCAGACTACTGCAAATCCTGTAATCGAGGTTGCTTCCCTGTATTGAGGCTATAGAGAGGGCTATCAGGAGAGGATTATTATACAGACTGGCATTTTTCCAGAAACTGAAATTTTCCCTGTTCCTAACCTCTTTGAGGAATGATTTTTTCCCCTGGCATTCTCACCAGCTTTTCTCCACACATATGCAGGTGTGGATGGTGGGGGCGGGGGGAGAAAGAAAGGCAGGGAGGACAAGCACGGTCAAGGCAAGCAATGCCTGTTCAGCCCAAGCTGAGGAGGACAGGCCAAACCGCTGCCACCTTCTAAAACTGGAATGATTCTTGTTGGCTGCGGTCCAGGCAGATTACTGGAAGCAATGTTTTAAAGCAGTGTTGGAAACACCATGAACGACTGGAGCTTTTTCACCGTAATGAACCACTGAAGGGTTTTTGAGCTCAGACTCATGGGATCAGACTGGTTTCAACAGGATGTCATTTGACACAGTGAGACTGGGAGATTGACTGGGGATCGGCAGCTACTGCACTATTCTACCTGGAGAACAAGAGGGAAGAGCTGGGACTGTGCTCTTCGTTTGACAGCAACACAGCACAGTGTCTGAAGCACGGGGTATCGGTGACGTCACTCTGGATGACCTGTGAGTGCTGTGTTGCTGAGAGCTGTGCTAGGATAGTTGAGTCTCAGCTGCTGCTGTCAGAATCAAAGTTACAAATACTTCTGGCAGATATGAGCCAGGAATCAGTGACTTCATCCCTGGAGGCAGGAAGGATGCCAAAACCACCAAATGACAGAGAAAACATTGGTGTTGTTAACACGAATAAGGATGCCAAGAGTTAGAGTCTGTGCGGGTAGAATAGCACTAAACCCAGTGGCAGATGTGGCTGGTGGCATTCAGACACAACACTCCGCTCAGCTGTCCAGCTGCACATGGAGCGCTGAGCAGGAGAGGGAACGGAGGCCTCAATCCGCAGTCAGTACCCTTAGACACTGATTCCCAGGGACTGGCGCAAGTGTTTTAACAAAGGGAATTCAGAGCCAGGAAAAGGGAAGTTGAAGTCAAAGCCACAAAGAAGCCATCTGCCAGCAAGAGGGAGCATCAGGCAGAAGTGACGGTAGCAAAATGATCCCAGACATTATTGCAATTAGGAATATGATTGGGTTTGCTGTGGAAAGGAAGTAAGATCTAGCACTAAGCAGTCTCACGCAAGAGGTGGGAAAGTAGGAGCAATTACCAGGCAGTCATAGAAAAAACACACTCACCTTCCCTCGCCTTTAGGGATGCTGAGAACTGTAACCCAGACCTTACGAGGGTTGTATATGATGCTGCCTTTTTCTTTAAAAAATAAATCGCAGGCTAAATGTGTTGCATAATAACATCTCCTGCCCTTTAAAGGGTAAAATGATGTAGCTCGCTTCAGTTTAGAAGAGCTGTGTTTTCCTGACAGAGCATACTGTTTTCAGTAGCTCCTGAGAATACCCTGTTTGCAAAAGCAAATTTTCCTCAACCAGGCTGAAGCTGAATCCCATCAAGTTGCATGAGCTAAGAGCAACTTGCATGCCAGCTTTCCTCTTCTCTTGAGTAGTGTGTATTAAAGACTCGGTTGCAGTCCTGACAGTGGCAGGCACGTGTTTTTATGAAAACGCAATTGGCTCAAAATCGATACTTAAGAGAAAAATTAAACAGAATGTTCGGTGGCATGAACATGCCTGTAATTTCCTATGCATGAGGAAGGCACAAGAGCATCATCCAGTCTGTTTGCATGGTTCAGGCCCGAGAGACTAAGCATCTCTACTTTGATGCACACAAAAGTCAGCTTGCTTTGCTGAGAAACAATTTGGAAAGTGTCTTTCTTCCAGGACCATCAACTTTTTACTATTTCAAATAGGCCCTTTAAAAAATGTCCGCAACTGAGAAATCACAGTGAGAAAGAAGGAAGAAGATATCTGCAGTTCCCCAGGAGAAACCACTGCAAGGAGTAGGTTCTTCCCACAATACATTATGGCATGCATAAAGGTGACTCATCAAAAAAAAAAAAATATCTGGGCACTCCCAGGGCTAAGAAGATGCCTCGGATGGAAAAGTAGTTGATATGCAAGCATGAAAACCTGAATTGATATCCCAAGCACTCTTGTCTAAAGCTAGCACACTTATAATAGCAGCCCCAAGAGCTGGAAACAAGAGGATCCCTGGGGCTTGCTGGCTAACCAGCCTAGCCAACTAATAAACTCTAGGTTCATTGAGAGACCCTGCCTCAAAAATAAAAGTCGAAGAGCAAGAATAAGACACAATGTCTACCTTTATCCTACACATGCACACATTCACACATGAATGCACACACATATATGTACACACACACACACACAGGAAATAAAATACTGTAGGGTTTCCAATAAAATATTATATTAAAAATATGGACACTCTCAAGAAAATTGATGCAAACATCTGTTCCTGATGCTGACACTCAAGTCAACACACAAGCCCTCTGGTGATTAGGACACTTGCTTGTGCATCGCCCTTCCACTTCCTTTTTTATTCTAATACAAGAGTTACCTTTATTGGTATAGCTTTCCTACAATGTTCAATTTGGAGGAGCACATCCAGATTTTGTATGTCTTAATTCATCTGTGTAGCACTTAAAGCACTTAGCACAAGGTATGTATAAGTGGAAGCCTCAATGTATATTTACTGAATTCATTTCTATTTTCCATTGAGTTTAGTACTGCTGAATGCCCCAAGGTCCTGAGACTTGATTAGTATATTTGAAAAATCGTTTGCTTTGTCAATATTTTTGTGGAGATGTTTCTAAATCTTTATACCATTTGACAGCGGGTTGTTGTTTTTAAATGTTTTAGTATGTTTATTGCAATAAGAAAACCATGTATTTCTTATCAGTACTTGGTTGATTTTTTTTTTCCTTTTTTATTTTGATTTTTTGAGACAAGGTGTTAATGCCACCCAGGTGCAACTGGAGCTCATGATACCGCTGCTGAGAATGTCCATAACCTGACCTCCACCTCCACTTCCCCCATGCGAGGATGGCGTGCATGTGCCACTGTACTCTTGAGTTGCCTTTTTAATTGCTTTCTTCTTTTTAAATTATTTTTTCTTTAGAATTTCATACCATTACTATGTTTAGATCATTTCTTCCTTCTTCTCCCCACTCCAATATATCCATTTACAGTTGCTATCATGTGTATGTATTTAGGACTGACAACTTAAATTACATAACCTAGAGGTCTTATTCCCACATAAGACTGTTATTCCCTCTCTTAGCAGCCCTTACTTGCCTGTAGCTATTAATTTGGGTGTGAAGCTTTCTGAGATGTCTCCCATCCACAGTTACATGTGCTGTCAGTGTGCATGTCTTGGTTAGGCAGCAATATTGCTAATATGTTAAGGCTGTAGCTCCCTGTCAGATATATAAGACATCCCACCTGACATCCTTGTCCTCTGGCTTTTACAGTCTCTCTGCCCTCTCTTCCACAATGCTCTATGAGCCTTAAGTATAGAGTTGGTATTGTATAACTTGGAGTTGGACACCTCATGACCACTTGCCTTCTTCATTTTAACTAGTTATAGACTTCTGTAATGGTCTCATCTCCTACAAAAAGAAGCTTCTTTGATGACGAGTGAGAACTATGATTACTTATGGGCATAAGGATGGGTATTTTGGATGCAATTACGAATTAAACTGGTTTAAGAAAGTGATGATAGTAGATTTTCTAGGGATCATGACCTCACCAGTTGGTCATATGTACAGTGTGAGGCATGAATTTCCTCCTCCTAAGTGATTCTTAAGTAAAACGAAATGACTGATGGTTACTTCCAGTAGAAGCCACTATTGCACCTTTGGTGCTATCTTGCTGTGATGGCCATTGTTGTGGTTCCTAAGCCTTACAGCTGACTGGAACTGTTTATTGGTTTTTTCCCCCTGGCAACTTACATTGCACCTTAAGATAGTCTAAGAGCTGGTCCTCAGGGAGGAGCCTCTAGGCCAGTTCCCACTTGATTCCACCAAGTCCTATGTCTGAAGTACGTAGTGTCTTCAACAATAAGGTCTTACTTTCAAGTTCTGTGGGGCAGTCACGGGCAATGACAATAGTCTATATTATTTTAGTCTTCTTGAACTCAAAGGAAGATTCCCCAGTCCTGGCCCTGGGGCTTTGTTAGATAGTCTATAACTCCTATAGAGAACAATAGCACAGCAAGATGAATAATTTCATTTAAACAATATTGCATACATATATTTGCTATATGTAGTTTTTAAAGGTAAAATAATTTATTTTCTATGCATTTTCAAACATCCTTATCCCTCTTCCTTCCCTCTCTTCTGTATTGCCCTTCCTCTTCATTCCTGTTTAAAGTCCTCCCATATTTCCCATTTCCTCTTTCATACCATCTCTGTCCCTCCAGCCCCCTCTCTAGAGCTCCTTGCCCATCCACCCATGGTTTACTTTCTCAGCTTCTGTAGTTATTTCAGATTATATACTCATAACCAACAGCTTAGAGATAGAACCCCAATATAATAGAAAATGTGCAGCATTTTCCTTTAGGGTCTGAGTTACCTTACTCAATATAGTAATTTTGGGTATCACTTATTTTACTTGCAAATTGCATGGTTTCCTTCTTTGTTACTACTGAATAATAGTCATTGTATATGTACCACATTTTCATTATCCATTTATCTGTTAAAGGACAAATAGGCTGCTTCCATTTCTTAGCTATTCTGGTTTGAACCTGTGAATGCTGTAACAGTGTCTGTGACTTCATATGTGTATTAGCCTTGTGCCTGGAAGCCTGGGTTCTTGGAGTCATTCACCACCTTTGTCTCTCATAGTCTCTCTGTCTCCTCTTCTGCGTAGATGCCTGGTCTTTGAGGGGAGGGTTTTGATGAAGACATTTTATTGAAGACTAAGTGCTCCAAATCTCTTGGCCCCCACATACTGTCCTGTTGTGGGTCTCTGTGTTAATTGCCATCTGCTGCAAGAAGAGGCTTCTCAGATGGGAACTGAGTGATGCTAGGCTCTAAGAGTATAGCGGTGTATCGGTAGGAGTCAATTTATTGCTATGTTCTTGCAGCAAAATGGTAGTAGCAGGTCTTCTCCCAGGACCAATCTATATAATTTCAGGTTTGTGGTGACTTTGGCACTGGCAGGGTTGTAGGTTCCATCTCACGGAGTGAAGATTAAATTAAATTAAAAAGTGGTTGATTACTCCTACTTGTTTCATGACTGCAGTCAGGTCATTACTGCAGATCACAGGGTTTATAGCTGGGTGATACTGATGATGACAGTGATAATAACTTTTTTGTATAGTAGCGTGTAGGTATCTTCCAACAATATGAGTACTGGTCAGTAAGGGTTAAGCTTCTTGGTGAGTACCAGCTTGATTTCTCTGTGTTCGATGACATAAGTAAATAGTGTCTTCACCAATATGGCTCTACTATCAGGTTGTAGAGAGTAATAGCCTTGGAAATGGTCTGTGATATTTAAAGCTGGGGGGCAGGGGTCCTATGAGACCTCTTTAGCCAACAATTCAACAAGATGTAGCTAACTCCTGGCATAGGAGGTTTTACTTGGTGGCATAGGGTGATGAAATCTCAAAGTAGTTTTAAGGATGAAGATGTTGGACAATTTTTAAGTGTTTCTCAGACATTTGTGTTTTATCTTTTGAGAATGCTCTGCTCAGTTCTCTACCTGATATTTTAATTGGGTTATTTGTTTAATTGATGTTGAGTCCTTTATATATTCTAGATAGGAATCCTCTATCAGAATTATAATTGATAAAACTCTTTTTACATTCTGTAGTTTCCACTTTGCCTGAATGCTATTTTTGTGAAAAATGTGCTTTTCAGGTTCATAAAGTCTCATTTATTAATTGTTGGTCATAGTACCTGTGCTATTGGTGTCCAGTTCAAAAGGCTGTATCCTGTGCCACTGAGTCCAAGACTATCCCTCCTCTTCTATCATATTTTAGTATATCTGGTCATATATTGAAGTCCTTGATGTATTTAGAGTTAAGTTTTGTGCAGAGTGATATAGGCCTAGTTACATTAGGTCCATATTTACATTAGATCTATTACAATAGATATGGATCTATTTACATTCTTCTACATGCAGTCAAACCAGTTTGACTAGCACAATTTGTTGAAGATACTGTCTTTTCTCCAGTGTGCATTTTTGGCTTTGGTGTGTGTGTGTGTGTGTGTGTGTGTGTGTGTGTGTGTGTGTGTGTTTGCAGCTGTGTGGTATTATGTCTGGATCTTCAGTTTGACTCCCTTGACCACTATGTCTATTTTTATACCAATGCCAGGCTGTTTTGATTGCTATAGATCGTTAATACAACTTGAACTCCATAACGGTGGGTGATTCCTCTAACAGTTCTTATATTATTTGGGATTGTTTTACATATATTGGTTTTAGGGAAGTTCCATAGGAAGGTGATTTAAAAAAAAATCTGTGAAGAATTGTGTTAGAATTTTAATGAGGAATAAATTGAATCTTTATGTTGCTTTTGTTAGGATATCCATTTTCACAATATCAATTCTACTCATCTATGAGTATGGGAGCTCTTTTCATCTTCTAGTGTCTTCTTCAATTTTTTTCTTTAATGTCTTAAAGATTTTATTAAAGAAGTTTTTTTTTTCTTGCTTGGATAGACTTATCTCTAGGTATTTTATTTTTTGGCTATTATGAAAGGTAGCTTTTTCCTAATTCCTTTCCCAATATGTTCCCTATTTGTAAAGAAGAGGATAGATTTTTGTACGTTAATTTTATACACTAAATTTTGCTGAGAGTTCATCAGCTGTAGAAGTTTTCTTGTGATGTCCTTAGGGGATTTATGTATAAAAACATGTAAACTGCAAAGAACGATGCTTTGACTTCTTCCTTTCCTGTTTGTATTCTCTTGTTCACCTTTGGTTGCCTTACTGCTCTTGTTAAGATTTCAAGTAGTGTACTGAGTAGCTATGGGGAGAGAGGATATCCTTGTCTTCTTCCTGACTTCAGTCAGCACTTTTGTCATAAAGAGATGTTGGGTTTTGTCAAAAGTCTTTTGTGCAGCTAACGAGGTGATAATGTGACTTTTGTCTTTCAGTCTGTTTATGTAGCAGCTTACATTTATCAATTTATGTATGTTGAATGATCCTTAAATTTTGGTGGATGATCTTTTTAAGTGTCCTTGTATTCAGTTTGCAAGTGTTTACTGAGAACTTTTACATATGTGTTCATCAGGGATACTGGGCTAATGTTTTTTGCTTGGGTCTTTGTGTGGTTTTGATATTAGGGTAGTAGGTGCCTCATAAAAGGAACTAGGAGGGGTTTCTTCAGTTTTCTATTTTATGGAATAATTTCAGAAGAATGGGCATAAGTTTTTCTTTTAATGTCTGGTAGATTTCTCTGCTGTGTTTATCTGGTCCTGGGAAGTTTTTTGTTGGGAGATTTTTTTTTTAATTAATGCTTCTATTTCCCTTAGAGTTATGTATCTTTATATTGTTTATATCATCTTTGTTTACTTGGTTTAACTTTGTTAGGTTATACATATAAAGAAGTTAATACTCTTTTAAGGTTTTCACTTTGATGTAGTACAGATTTTTAAAACATTTTCATTTTTCTCGTGAGTTTCCTTTGTGTGTGTTGTAACATTTCTCTTTTCACCTCTATCTTTATTAATTTGGATCTTCCTTCTCTGTAGTTTAGTTAATTTTGCTAAGGGTTTGCCAATCTTGTTGATTTTCTCCAAGAGGCACGTCTCTATTACATTGATTTTTTTTGTAATTTTTCTTTTGTTTGTTTATATCTCATTACTTTCCATCCTCAGTGTGATTATTTCTTCCCATCTTTCCATCTGCTGTTTGGACACTATTTCTTCTTGCTTTTTTATTGTTGCCAGGTGTGTCATCGATGGCTGTTTATTCCCATGACATTAATGGCATTATTGCACCCATGAGCATCTTGTCATTTATGATGGTTTGAATGAGGATACCCTCCATAGGTTCAAATATTTGAATATTTGCTTCTCAGTTGGCAGACTATTTAGGAAAGATTAAGCGGTATGGCCTTGTTAGAGGAAGTACATCACGTGGGTCAACCCATGCCATGTCCAGTCTTGATTTCTCTCTGCCTCCATCATGTGGATCAAGATTCGAGCGATCTTCTACTGTTCCAGTGCTTTGCCTGGCTTCCTGTTGTGATGCTCCCCTTCATGATGGAAATGAACTAACTCTCTGGAACTGTAAGCAAGTTCCCCTTAAGTGCCTTCTTTTATAAGTAGGTTTTGTCTCTTCACATAGCAGTAGAACAGTAACTAAGACACCATGGCACTTACTTTTTAGTTCAAATGGTTCACAGCTGGATCAGACTGTTTATGCTTCTCTTCAACCCAGCAATCTATATAACATCTTCTGATACTTTGAGCACCAGCTAACAGGAAAGGAGTATCCTGGTTGATACCAATATTTTTTTTTTCCATATCCTATGACAAATAAGTGTGACATCTCTAAAATTAGGGTCTTTTCAAGTTCTGGTTGGAAACCAAAAGCAGTGACAATTGCTTGTATTTTTTTCAGGGGTCTCTGGGACACCTCTGACCAACAACTTGATTTGTGATATCCAAGACCTGGCACTGACCTCTTAATTTGGCACCCTATAGCTTTCTGAATGAACATAATACACTACATAGGATACATAACTCCAATCAAACACATGCACGTATCTTATCAAATAGGTAGGTTTTCATGTGACTTTCCCAAACATCCTTAAAGATAGTTTTCCTTTCTGATACTCTTTTCCCCACCAAAAATAGTAAATCACTACAAAAAGGTATGACTATACTTGATTTCATGTTACAGTACAGAGCCGTAGTAGTTAGAATAGAATGTGGTACTGGAGCAGAAACAGACACAATGAATGGCAGAGGAGAATCAAGGGTCCACATACAACTCAATGAACCTGCAACCACCTGACTTTTACAAACACCAAAAATGAACACTGGAGGAAAGACAACATCTTTAACAAATAATACTGGAAAAACTGAATATCCACATATAGAAGGTTGAAACTTGATTCTTCTCTCTCATCCTGCAAACAAATTAATTCCAAATGAATCGAATATCCCCCAAAAGACCTGAAACTCTGAAACTTCTTCTTAAAGAAAGACCAGGGTTCAGGTTAGGATGTAGGTTCAGGTAAGGACTTTCTGAATAAGATTCCGGTTGCCTAGGAAACAAGACCAACAATCAAAAAGTGGGACTTAATGAAATTCAGAAGCTGTTGTGCTGCAAAGAAAACTGTTAATTGACTAAAAAGGCAGCCTACATAATGGGGGAAAATGTCTTTGCCAGCTATATATCTGACAGAAAATTATTTGTCTAGAACATACATGGAACCAAAAATACTAAAGACTGAGAAAGAAAGAAAAGAAATAGTTATATACTGGGCTATGGAATTGAATGGAGAATTCCCAGAAGAAGAAATATAAATAAATAAAGCATATTTTTAAAAATGCTCATCAACCTTAGTCATCCAGGAAGCACAAGAGAGAACTACATTAAGATCTTATCATGGACAGTAGGGCTGAGATTAAGAAAACAAAAAGTAAGATATCCTGCAGAGGATGTTGGAGATGGGGAACCCTCATGCACTGCCAGTGGGAGTGCAAATTGGTGTAGCTATTACAGAACCTTAGGAAAATGTATGGAACCAAAAAACAGTAGACAAAGTGAGGTAAATCCAATTCAGAAACAGAGGTATTACATAATCTCATTTCTATGTGGATCCCATTAGTCAAAGCTTCAGATTTGTATGCTTGATTTGGCATACCTGAAGAATCTTGAAGTTAAAGAAGAACCATCCTTAGGTTGAAGGAAGAAGTTCCCTAATGGGGGCAAGAGAAATAGAAGAACATGAAAGCACATCGCCTCCCCAACAAAATATCTGGTAGAAATTTAGACAAAAAAAAAAGAATTGTGTCAGAAGTCACCTGCCATTAACAATTTCTTCCCAACATCCCTACCCCCAGCTTGTGCATTGGAACACACTAGTTTTCATATTTCTTTTCCTCATCAATGTACATTTTTGCTTGTGCATGGGTGAGTATTCGGTAGTTTCCTTTAGGGGTGATTATGCAGATAGGATTAAATGTCCTACTTTGGAAAAATAAAATGATGTGCATTTGAATAACAGAACAAGAAGCTGAGGTTTATGCAATACCACCTAACATTCCCAGTGCACCTTTAGAGTTAAAATACCTGCCGTGGTTCATTATCCAGTTACTCTGTGAGGGATGGAGTAGATATTGTAAGAAAAGGGAGAGTATAGTAATATGTAGTGGAATGATGAGACTGGCCTAGTGGTGAGTTCTATTATTAATAAATAAGTAGATTAAAATAACAGATAATTGTACTACTCATATCACTAATGCTAAACAGCAAAATCGCTCTCATTGGTATATTCCAAACCTCTCCTAAGAGCAGACACTGGCACAATAAGTTAGGTTCTTTCATCTTTATGAGAAAAACATTATAAATGCTAGGCACCACATAAATATATTTACCTATGTAATATATTTACCTATGGTCACACACTAATGAGTGACAAGCTGGATGTGAACCTAAACAGTCCTGCTCTGGAGACATACCCCTAACAGCTGTTCTTTCAAGGACAGTATTTACGGTCAGGCACACAATCATTCTGAACAACTAGTAAAGAGTTCCTGGTTGTATCTACCATGTGCCATTGCTCTTCCTCCCCTGCTCCTGTTGCTTCCTTGACCTTCCAAACCTTCACTTGACTAACTCCCCACATGCAAGTCAAAGCTCAGGTGCCAACAGGGACACCGTCTTCCAAGGTCCCTAAAAGCGGGATGGGTCCCTTGTCTCACAGACTTACAGTGAACAGCCTATATGTGAACAGACGCATTCACAGTCTTGTTTCCTTTCAGCTGGCCTTAGAGACCTTGCCTATTTATTCCTCTTCTCACACGCACATGGTACGGCTGGAGCAATACCACGTATATTCTAAATCCATTGCTTCTCCAGCTGCCCTCTGCCTAGACCTTGGTCCTCTGTCTTCCCCTGACTTCCAACAGGGCACACCCTGGACTGTCCATCACCTGGTCCTACTGCAGCCTGCTTTGTCAGTTTCCTTTGGCCTCCTCCCTCAAGAGATGGCTGCTGTGCATAGAACGCTCCAGCAACATCCAGCTTTTCTTTGTTCCAGCCCCACTGCACCCTCAACCACTCCTCCACCGCCCTCTGCCAGCCAGCTGTCACTATACCTGGCCTTGTGTTCATATGCACCTGAAATGCCCTCTGCTCTCTCTGGCAAGCCCAAAAATGCAAGGTTGCCTACACTCCATGGTCCTGGCCGGACCTCTCCTGAACATAGTTACAGCGTGTGCTCCTGATGTTCTGTGCCTGACCCAAATGCGCAAAGCAATCCCATACCAGTTTGGACTTATTATTTAAAAAGGTTATTTATTTGAGGGGAAAAAAATTACAGAATGCCGTCCTACATGACCAGGAAAGGAGTTTAGTCAAACCGGTTTTTAAAGAGAAAAAGACCACGCCCCAGTGGGCTGGTATCTCAATGGCTATTGGCTGAAGGAGTGGAAGGATTTCTGCAGCATGGCCCTATCTAAGGACTGGCTGCATTGCCTTCCAATCTCTCTTTCCTTCAGCCACTAGGTGCTATCACCCAAGAGCCATCGTAAGGAATATGACCAATTAAACACTTAGGCTGATCCCGATGGTTCTGCTTCTAGAAATTTGCAGCAGATTTTCCCTAAATGCCCAGGAAGCTTTCTCTGATTGTAATGTAGTCCATTATGGTCTTGTATAGTATTAAAATGTCTACCACTGAAACAGTGTTTTAATAGATACAAGTCTCTCATGTACAAGATTGGGCACTGGTTGTCTTCCTGACTGCTTAACCTACCTGGCCTGGCACAGATTATCTGCTAAGCAATTTGGGATGGCCCAAAAAGTATGCTTAATACATGCATTCTCTTATCTCACAGCCCTCAACTAAACACGAGAATCTATGAGTGAAAGAGTAAAGCCCCCTACCCCAGTCCAGCTCTGCTTATTTTGATAACGGGTAATCTTCTTGGCCTTGTACAGGGAGAATATTATTAATCCTTTTAGGGGGAAAAGAACTCCATTACCACCTGGGGCAACATCATACATACACAGGAAATAACCAAAATGATGAATTCTGAAAAGGAAACCATTTCTGATCAGTATGTCGTTATTAGAAGAATCTCCAAAAATTGATGAGATTGTGGCTATGATTCCTAAGTTTCATGACAACAACTTGGAGATAGCTTATTTCGATCCAAGGAGAGGTTGCTTCTACGAAGTACCGTGCCTATGCTTCTGACAAGCAATTTCTTGGCTACCTTTATATATTTGGATTGCCCATTTCTAAATGAACTCTTGAATATCCAAGTGTTGATCCCCACAAAAAATGCAAAAGAGAAATCCCAACTCTCCCATGGTGCAGCTAACAAGATAAGCTGTACGTATTTCTGATTTCACTTAGCTTATTGTTTACAAGCATGTGTCTATTGTGTATAATTTATTACAAATTCCTATCCAAAGCAGAAAGACAGATTCAAAGCAAATAATTCATTATTGGATATACCATAGACATAATTCTCTTCATTGCTAGTGAATAAAATTAACCCATCAATGTAAATAGCTATTATTTTTATATTAATTTTGTTGGTAATGGACTGTATATTGCTGACATTCTGTGACGTCTTACTTTTCCCATTAATATACATCCACTCTACTTAATGATTTATTTGCAACCATTTGAAGAAAGTAAAATCAAACTTCTTCTAAAGCAAGTTGAAATCACCCAACCTTACTGGGCTCCTTCCTATTCTTTTCTTGCCTATGTTGTACAAGATATTGAAGATGTCAAGTAAGACACCCTCATTTCCTTCCTGGATTTCATCATGTATTTTGAATATAAAGACCAAAGCAAATGACAATATAGCAGTGAATATTCATAGATCTAGTCATAAATTCACTGAAAGGACAGGGACAGCTGAGTAAGGGGTTGGCATAGGCCAGGGCAAGTGACTTTCCCACGTTAGGTTATGCTGAATTAACTTGAGGTTAACATTGGAGAAAGAATCCAGACAAGCTGCTGGTTTTCTAGAGCTAGAACATTGAAATCAAGCAACACACATTTTTTTTCTATCATCATAATCTAGAGAGACTGTGTCATGCTGCCTTGGATTTGCTGTCTGGCAGTGATTTGTCAATCCACTGCGCCCATGTCTGTCTCAGTCCTGGTCAGATTTCTCCCGTGTGACTGTATTTATGAATACACTGGTCAGACGGGATTAAAAACCAACTCTAACCCAGAATGCCTTTATCATAAATTGATTATATCTGTAAAAAATTTATTGTCAAGTAAGATCACATTCACAAGTAGACCAGAAATTTAGGGAATGAACCCCGCTCAGACAACATTTGGGAAACAGACAACAGCGTGGATGAGAGCAGAAAAACTCTTGCTGTGTTTGAGTAACCATCAATCCTTCTCACATGGTTGAGCTGAAAGACTTTGGGAACCCCAACAGGAAGGATGAGGCATGAAGAATAATGAAAGCCTCATTGCACAGATTTGAGTTCCACACTCAAGAATGTGAATTCCATCCTGAAATGGATGTATGCCATTGTTCTAAGAGTCACAGGATGCAATTTGAAGTTTTAGAAATGCCCCCTTGGCAGCAGAGTGGAGAAATGAAGAAGGCACAGATTAGAAGAGGTGAGTTCAAGAAGTCACTGAAAAAATTCTGGCAAGGAATGATAGGAGTCTATACAAGACAGTTGTAGGCTATATTACAAAGAAAGTGTGTTTAAGACTTGGTGGCTGGAAGTATGGAGTAAGGACAGTGAGACAAGGATACCTTGGACATTTCTGGCTTGAATAAAAATAGAATTGCCTTAAAGGGGATGAGTGTGATCACAGTAAAAATGGATGTATGGATGTGTTGGGGATGTCTTTTACAAGGTATCAGAAAGACTAGTAAATGGAACTTGTCAGCCTTGAGACTAGTGGAAGCTCTGGGTGGAGACAGCTTGGATGTTTGGGGTCATGTAAGTGAGCAAAATTTTAGGTGGAGTGCATGGAGTGAAAAGAGCAGACTTCTAGGGAACGCAGCATTTATCAACTGACAAGGGAAAGGGGAAATATGTAATGAAATTATAGAGCCCTCCATAGAGAAGAGAAGAAAACAGACTAAGAGCAAACCACAGCTAAAGAAACTTCCAGAAGGAGAGTATCCTGAGATTTCTATTGCCATAATAAAATATCGTAGCCAACCTGGGGAGGAAAGGGTTAATTTCACCTGCCAGCTTGTCGTCTGTCACCTAGGCAAAGAAAGGGCAGGAACATGGAGGCAGGAGCTGATACAGAGGCAATCTTTACTGGCTTGCTCCTCATGGTTTGTTCAGCTGCTTTCTAACAATACTGAGGACCACCAGCCCAGAGGGAGCACCATTCCCTGTAGGTAGACTCACCTCATCAATCATCAATGAAGAGAATTAATGGCAGCCTTGCCCACACGCATTTTTTCAGTTCAGGTTCCCTCTTCCCAAATGCCTCTAGCTTGGCTCAAGTTGACATGAAACTAGCCAGCACAGACACAGTGGTCAAAATAACAAATGTTCCAGGGAGGTCCTCAAGATGGGGGTGGGGGATAGGGGCAGTGAGCCCATCCATTCTCACAGAGGCTAGCTAGTCATTTAACAAGGACCATTTCACTGACCAAAGAAGACAGCCAATTTGGGAGTGACTTCAGGAAAAAATTGTGAAGGGTTTGTAGCCTCATCACAAAGTTGAGTTGTGAGGGAGTCAGAGCTCTACACAAATCTATAGCCACCCTGGTCAGGAAAGAGTGTGCTATGATTCCACTCAGGTTTGAAAATAGGGTGCTATAGAATAGCCTCACAGGTGGGGCAGGACCTGGGAAGACATCGGGGCATCTCCCACATTGGGGACAAGGGGACATACTTTTTCAGGCAGCACAGGGTTTCTCACATTACTGCCGCTATTATTCATCAGGAATAAAATGGTTTCCTTCTTGTTCCATATCCTGAACTTTGTTCACTGCCCACCCTTCCAAGATCTGTTTTGGTGTTGTTGTTTGACTGCTTTCTGCAGCACTCCTGTGTTCTGCTCTTCCTATCTGTGTTCTATTTTCTCAAACCTATCAGTAAAGAGTGCTCCAGCCCCTCCATTCAGTGCTAACTAGGCCTCAAGTAGAAAATATTGGCGATGGAGACTTTAAGTTGGTAAAAGGATATAGGTGATGGGGATGATGAGAACAATATCCCTTGCCCACCCCTGTACATTTCCTGGCTTCCCCCTTGTTATGAAACTGCTTCCTTAGCTAACATCTCAATTTGTTCACATTGAACCTATGGAGAGGATGTAGTCCCCTTTGTCTTCCAAGACTTCTGAGTCAGTAAAGAGAAGCCATGAGAAAAATCACCTATAGTTTCTGTATGGGGACAAAGAGAAAGAATTGGGTTTTAAAAGGAAATTGCATATATAAATAATAAGCAAAAGTAAAATCAAATTTTGAGTAATAGAAGTAATTAGTAAAATAGGAAATGAAATGGGTCTATAATTATATTAAAAATTCACTAAAGCAAATTAGATTATCATCAGCTAATGTCTTGTTGCTCATATCAAGATAGTCTAAGAGACTTAAAGATTAACACACTCTGCAGAATAAAGAGAAAAGTAAATACATAAAACAAAAACATGGTTATACTGGTGCAGAGTATGTAATTTTCATCAATAATTTTCAAAGAATGACTGATGTATTTAAAAATTCATTGCTCATATAAAATGATACCTATACTGTTTACTGGAAGAGGGACAAGTTATCTCTGAAAAAAATCTTACTGTTTTTCCCTGTTGTACAAGTTCAGCCAAGAATTCCTAGAATTTATTTCTCTTGAGATAGATGATGCTCACAGAATGATCCTTTGGAAGAAAGTGTCCCTGACCTACATTTAAACTGTAGACATGATTATAATAGATTTGAGCACTGCATACAATGGCCCACATCCCTTTAAGATGAGTGAGGCAGACAGGGTTTTATCTTTCATATTCCTTTATAAAATATGTGACCAAGCATTAGCTCATCACATCAGAATCACATCAGATTGCATTTTAGAGGGGGCGTTATGATCTGTCATTGCTGGGGATGAGGACAGGCAAGCAAACAGAGGTCTGCTTCATTAAGGGAAGAAAAGACTCCAGGGAACAAGATAACCAGAGTTTCTGCAGCTCTGAGCTGAGCTGTGAGGGAGAAGAAGATTCTGAAGCTCGTCCCAAAGCAGATGTCATTAGTGTTCTGTTAGCTAGGGCACAAAACTGCCAGAGCGAATCTTATCCAACTGTTCACTGTTCTCAAGGAAAAAGAAAGCTGGCCCTTTGCTTCTTTGTCATTTTCCCCCTTATTCCAAGATAGCACATACAGTCCAAGGTCAAAGAGTACGCAAACCTCATCCAGCAAAAAGTACCTACCTGCTCTAAGCAGGTACGGTTATTTGAATATTGGTTAGACTTGACTAGAATGTACACATCATCAGACATTTTCAAGTAGAGTTCCAGAGTTTGTGTATGTTATTCAGATCAGAGACCCAGGATTAACTTGGAATGTAGCATTCTTCTTACACAATGCAATCGCTGAAAGAAAAAGTATCAGCTCAGGACCCCCACGACCAAGTTCTCAGACCAAAGGAAGTTTATTTGTCCGAGAAGGACAGAAGGCAGGAATTAAGAGACAAACACAGGGGACAGAGGATAATGGAGAGGAGGGGAACAAAGAAACGGTGGGAGACTTTGTTCCAGAGAGACAAAGGACTACGTCTGGATAGAGAGGAAATACATGGTACACAGGAAAAGGGTAGTTTCATCAAGGTAAAGGAGAGACCTCATGTTAGGAAGAGGGGTCTAATTTATTTGAGCATGTTAATTAGATGAGCCAAAGGGAGCTTTTGATTGCTGGACTTAAATACTTTGATAGCTGGATCTTGGTAGTTAGCCTCAGAAGGAGGAAATGGTCAAATAAGGGAATAGACCTTGGTGGGTAGTTTTAGGAATGAAATCTAATGTTTTCTTAGCAAGAGCGGAAATCAGAAGACGGCCACAACCTCCCAGATCTACATGCTTGAGTTGGCATGTGTCCCTTCAACTGCTTTACCCTCAGGGTAATGTGTGCCCAGCACCCCTTCCATGTGAAGGAAACACACACACACACATACACACACACACACGAAAGCAAGAGGGTGTGAGAAGGAGGAGAGGAAGAAAAGAGAAAGAGTTTGAGAGATAATCACTAATCCCTGTCCCTTTTCACCTTAATAGTCAGTCATATAGGGTGTGTGGGTGTGAAACACTCCCACCCAATATATTCATCTCTCAATACTGAACATTGTCAGGGTAGGATGACGGGATGGCAGCCACTTAGTCTTTATTTACTAGCCAGTTTCCATATTGATGTAATTAGCTAAGAAAGCTCACTGGGAAGGCAGATACGCTGTAAAGTTTAGGGTTGGAAAAGAATAGTTGCTGGCTGACATGCACTAACTCATTCTGCCTTCCCCACCACAGCATCAACCCAGGAGGCGCCAGTCTCTACAAGGTCCCATGAGTTCTTGACCTTGATGCCACAAAAACTGCTGCCCACCTTAGGTTTCTGCGTTCTCTCTCTCTCTTTCTCTCTCTCTCTTTCTCTCTCTCTGCCAATTCCCAGTTCCAGGCTAGGCAGAAGGCACTGCTAGAGCAAGCAGTTGGGGCTTAAGAAAGCTTCAAGACACAGCTTGGCAGGTAGGAGAAGCAGGGAAATATGCTCCCAATCAGATGGTGGCACAGGAAGCCAGCTCCCTAAGCAATCTGAGCTGTTCATTCACCAGATGGTCATGGGGCTTCAACTTAGAGTCTATGTGTACTTTATTGAGAGTGAATCTTCAGTGTTTGATAATACTTGCTTAATTTTCCCCCTAAGAATTAAACTGTTGCTACCCTTCATTATAACCTAGAGGATGTGGAGCAGAATGGATTGATTGGCCTTTGAACGAAGTTTGTCCTTGTGCATGAGAAATCTTTTGGCAGGAATGATTGCCCGTTAATCAGGCATAAGCCCATCAGACCAAAGAGATTCCATAAGAGAAGTAAGTGCTTCCATGTTGACTTCTATATGAAGCTGCTCCTGGTGAGCACAGAAGTTAACTCTATAGAATTGGGTGAACATACACAGCAATCTACATTTTCCAGAACTTTCCAGATCATCCTTATATTTGGGCCCACTCATTCAAGTCCACCCAATTGTTTCCCAGATGAAGATCCTGTTTCTTTTCTAATTCCCAAGTCTTCCTCCTTTCTAATCTTCCTACTGCTCCATGCTATCTTACAGCTTATTCTCTGGAAAAGCATCCCAGGCACCATAAGAATCAACACCATTACATGTACGGGCCAATCAACGATGGGAATGTGTTCTGAAAAGTGCATTATCAGTTCATCTCAAAATTGTGATGCAGTTGTGCTGGTCCACAGTATGGCTTCTTGAAGCAATCAAATGCGGTGCATAGGAATGTTGGAACTGCTGCAGGAATATTATGTGCTATTTCACAGTAGACATTTTTTAAGGACAAGTACACTCTAAAATAATAACAATTCTGGTACAGTAAGTAAGCAAACCAATATGGTCACCTACTATCATTAGAGAGAGTTACATCTGCACATCCTTCTTTGCCCAAGGCTTAAGCCTACTGTCAGCTTCCTTGTTTAGGATGGTAGCATCGCACTATGATGTCTAAATTGTCACCCTTATGACCTTATGGGAAAACTATTCTATATCTGGCCACAATTGACAGAAATGTCACCTAGGACTCATAGCTGCACTATCAACTCAAATATTTCTTTTTTGCAGCATCACTGTAAGCACAAGTCAGCTCCAACAAGCAGCATTAAAGACTGTCATGATTCATCTGGACATAAAATACTCAAACACACTTTTGTGTCAGTGTCTCTTGGTGCACCATGTTCTCTCCATACTTCTGTGTGTTGTGCATGCTTCAGGCAGTAGTACTATTCCCTCCCACACTGCTCAACTTAACCCCTTTGTTTCCTGCTCTCTATCCTCATAGACTTCAGCTATCCCTCCCCTATGTGCCTTGGCCACTCTGTAGTTAGCATTTCCTTAGACTCCTCTCTCTTGCTGATTTCAACCACTCTTCTTGAGATCAGAGTCCATGCTGATTTTGTGTCTTTAGTGCCTACAGCAGTTGTCTGTGAACTCTGGGTACTCTGGGTAATGGGTGGAGCTGAACTCAACTGCAATTGGAAACAGCAGGAAGGAAGATGTGGTGCTTGCGAAGGACATGGACCATCACATATAAAGGCACAGATGCCAGACACAAATCAGGGTACAGTGTGTCACACAGACTTTCTTGTTAAAATGAATCTTGGAATGGGTGCTTTTACAATCACAGAGTAAGTTCTCAAAGTTTGTGTGGTTTCTAGAAATTTCTGAGGCAGGAGTGAGTGACGATGCTCTGCTCTGATAATCTAGTCCAGACTTCTACTCCTGTGTCTTACCTCTGCTGTTGAAAATGCTTTCAAGCACTGTACTATTTAGATTTAACATGGCTATCGCTTTCAGGGGGTTAAACCTTATTTCTCAGTGATGGTTGGATTAGTGATATAATTAAGCATTTTGGTTAACTTGAATTTTAGGCTTGGGAACATATTTACTAAATTTTCATATAATATTAACAAAGTGAGACTGCCATTCAAGAAATGTTTAATGTTTCAAATTAAGATTGCACAATTGCCCAGTGGTGGTGGCTCACACCTTTAATCCCAGCACTTAGGAGGCAGAAGCAGGCAGAACTCTGTGACTTTGAGGCCAGCCTGGTATACAGAGTCCAGGACAACCAAGACTGTTTCAGAGAGAAACCCTGTCTCAAAAAAAAAAAAAAATTACAATCTACCAAGACGAAAGGAGTGCATTCACTCCTTTCTTTTTGTATCCAGCACTTCTGTGAACAAAAAACTGCAGGTCTCACCTTACACAGGAAAGAAGAAACTTTCCTCTGTAACCAAGCATGAGTGACAATGGCCTAGGAACAGAGTTAGGTTTTTCAAATTTCATGGTTGATGATGGAAGCAATTTCATGAAGTTAATTTATAGTAACAGAACAAAGAAATGAATCAAGTCACTTTGCTAATGCGCTGGTGAGAACATTAAGAAGGTAATTACAGCACAGCGGAGAAGTCTCAGCTATGGGCCTCAGATGCTGTCGGATGACAGGCTTTCGGTTGGTAGACACTAAGGTTTTGTTAAGTTATTCCATTATAAAGTATCTCTTTCAGATAGTCGAAGGGGTTAGGTCTGACACAGAGGGGGAAAGAAAAATCTACTGAAGGGGCTAAAGGTGACTCAAGGTAAATTTTAATTAGTAATGGACCTGCAGTATCCCAACCTCCACCTCATTGAAGTTCTGATCAGTTAACCAGACTTGCAGAGGGTTTGGTCTAAAGGTGCAGCTCTTTCTGGAAAGTTTTGTTCCCTATTCTAAAGCTCCATACACTGGGTTCTGCATTAGGCACCAGAGCACACACTCAGCACATGCCTGCACACATGTGTTCTATGTGTGTATCTCCAGTGAGTCTCTTTGGATTTATGAGAGCATAGAAGAGAAGTAATTTATAAGAACATGAGTATCTTGTCAGAGGCTATGCCACTGGAAAAAAAAATGCCTCTTCTTCCTCCATCAACCATAGACTGCCAATAATCTTCAGGGAAGATTGGAGCATCATGAACCTTTTTCCCTTTCATGACAGGATATTGAGGGTGTCGTTCTCAGGCTGATCGTGTGCAGCTGCTGAGAATTTAAGAGGCAAGACCTTGTTATTTCTGGAATACAGTGTTCCATAGCTCCCCGCCCCTTCTTCCAGCTCTTGCATTCGGTATGCCCTCTTCTCCATGATGGCCCCTGTGCTTTATGGCAGGTGATGTAGATGTCCTATTTAAGGCCGGTCATTTTACACTCATTCAGTCTCTCTCGGGTGTCTTGAGTATCAGCCTCAGCAACCCCACAGGGTCCAGCTAGATTCTCTATGGCAAAGTGAAAACCTGGCTAACTGAATCTGAGGATAAAAGGAAATAAATCTGCTCTCATTCTTTATTTCCTGGAGCGAAGAAACAGCAAGAAAGAGAAGTAGGAAAAAAAGAGGTGATCTCCACCAGGTTTTTAATTTTTACAGACATGGTTTAAAAAATTCCATAGGCAAAGATGATTATATGCATATCAAAATCACACAAAGGGCAGGTACAACCTGACAAAGCAGCAAAGCAGCGCCCCAGAACAGGTGGCACCACCCATGGAGTCAGCATCCAATGGGAAATACCTAACATTCCAAACCATTAGATAAAGTTACTAAATGTCCCTGAACCTGGACTTCATCCACACCAGACCTGTCTGACTGGTAAGGATGGAGTCTTTCTATTCTTTTGAAATTCCTATGTGATCTGTTAGTAGGTAGTTTTGTGGGACTTACTCTATGTAAATCTGAGTGTTAGAACAAAGAGTTAATGTTATCGCTCTAAGGCCTCGTGGTATGGGGGAATGGGAAGGTCTTTCCATTGCCCATGCAGAAGTTATTTTGGGAATGAATCCCATTTTGAAGGGAAAATCATGGCTTGACAAGGCTTTTATAGATTTGACAATGACTTTTTCCAAAAGACAAGTGTTCCCACAGCTCTGCTGAAGGGGTTACTCCATGTGGATGTGTATGTATACACTTCCTGTGGATTAGTCTATAGATTTGTCAGGGGTACATCTACTGTATAATACCTGTGGGCTCCAAGAAATCTCAGCACATTGATCAGTAACCTCCTCCCGCTGCAAAAAGAACCTTCTATGCCCAAATACAAAAGCAGCACTATGAATCTCTCAACTTAAACAGAGTTATTTAGAAGGCAGTTTGACAGGCACATCCTATCCATTTATCAAAATGTTACCAGTGGTCAGGAGTAGGTCAGAAGTTTCTAGGTTCTTGGCATTTTATTCAAAGACTTAAAATAAGTTCACAAAGGTTTTAAAGTAGCAGGGGAAACTATTTAAGGGCAAGGCAATAATACATTCAAGATATGTTTGTGAAAGGGGGCACATGGGGGAGAGCACTCGAGGGTCCCAAGTCACTGTCTGTCTTCTTTTGTGGAGTCTGAAGAAAGACAAGCTGTTTGCTAAGAAGTATGTGATGCTTTGAATGAAAAATGCTTCCCAGAGGCTCATGCATTTGACTTGATTCCCAGCTGGGTGGTGCTGTTTGGGGGGAATTTTAGAATTTTTAGGAGGCGCAGCTAGTGAAAGTACATCACTAGCGGTGAGTTTTGAAGGTTTACACGCTTGATGGTTTCCTGCTCCTCTCTGCTACTTCTTGTATACAAATGCAATGTGATCAGCCTGCTTCTTGCTCCTCCTGCCATGGCTATGGTCCCTCTGGAACCAAATCAACTTCTTTCTTCTCTAGACATATAGGCCAATGAAATAAACTTCTTTCTTCTTTAGGTTGCTTTTGATCATGGTATTTTTCATGGTAACAGAAAAGTAATTAATACAGGGTAAATTTGCATAATTCCCTATTTTGATTGACAGATTTGAGTTAGGAAAGCTTTTGATCACTGTGCACATCTTTTCTCATGATGCACTTGATTTTTTTTTTGTCTTTAGATATTTTTTATTTCTTCAATTTTTATTATCAGGAGTGACTGAAATAAAAAATATAATTGAGTCCCTTCATTATTGTCATTATGGAAATGGCTTTAAGAGAAAACTGGTCAGATGAATATTATTGCTTCCCACTTTTCAACTGGTAAATAGTTGCCATTGATAAAACAGACAAGCCCAGAGAATCTGTCTAGAATGTTCAAGATATGGTGTATTATACAACATGCCTGTTCTCGGGGAGAACACCTTCGACATAATTATGTGTACTTCTTGATCTCATCATACAAGACAAGCACAAAGGCACCCACCACCCATTCCCCTGAGAACGTTGGACCATGTACCCTTGAAAAAGGCCTTCCTTCGTCACGAGCAATCTTCCTCCAGCAGTTGATCGTGCCTGTGTACATGATGTCAGTTCCTTTGCGTCCTGACTGCATCATCATACGACGGCGAACCGTGTCAAAGGGATAGGAAGTCAAGCCAGCGACAGCAGTGACAGACTGTGCAATCTTCCAGCTGATGAAGATGTGAGTGTTCTTGGAATCTGGAAGCATTCCCTTTGCAGTGTCATAGATGCCAAAGTAGGCAGCTCGGTAGATGATAATGCCCTGGACTGACACATTAAAGCCTTGGTACAGGCCCCTAATCCCATCAGATTTGTAGATCTTAACCAGGCAGTCACCAATGCCTTTGAATTCCCTTTCAGCTCCAGCTTTGCCCACATCAGCTGCTAGACGGGTACGGGCAAAATCAAGGGGGTACACAAAGCACAAGGATGTGGCCCCAGCGGCACCACCTGATGCCAGGTTCCCTGCAAAGTAGCGCCAAAACTGGGTCCTCTTGTCTACACCACCCAAAAAGATCTGCTTGTATTTATCTTTGAAGGCAAAGTTGAGAGCCTGGGTGGGGAAGTATCTGATGACATTGGCCAGGTTACCACGCCAGAAGGACAGGACTCCCTGTTCCTTGGGGATACAAACCACTCAGTCTATACTGCCCTTGTATTGCTTATCTGCCGTGATTTGCTTGCTGGCATGCTGCACCTGCAGCAGCAGCTTGACCCGCTCGATGGGCGCTACCGCCGTCTTAGAGATGGCTGCGGCCACTCCACCAGCCAATAAATCCTTGGCGAAGGACACAGCGGCATCTGTCATGTTGAAAGAGAAAGAAAAGGCAGGGGAGCACGGAAGGGGACTGGCTTGACAACCGGCTTCTACTCCCGGACTCTGGGGCGATGCACTTGATTTTAATCATATGCACATCCAAATATGCACAGGTATAAAGAATTCTCCAAAAAGTTCCAAGTAGAGGACACACTTTACCATATTGCCTATACATCCAAAATTATTACAGGCCTGATTGCTCTCCCTATTCTGCACTACCTAGATATAGCTGGAGAGCATTTCAGTAGAAACTGTCTATAACTGAAGGTCAGAAATTACCAGGAGGAGAAATTATATTATTGTTCAGAGAAGGATGTGCACGCAGCTCCACACAGGGAAGGGTCGTAGGCTGCTATCTAGGTGTTGGTGCTCTGTTCAAAGAGGAGTGCCTGTGTATAGAACTGTCAGACAGAGGTCTATTATGGCTCTGTCCTTGGTCTATCCTTGACACACTTTTGGTTTTAATTTATCTTGTAACAGTTTTGCACACACACATAATCCATTCTGATCACATCAGTCTATTTTCTCTTTTCTTCCTGATATGCCTATCTCCTCTCCACTTGCCACCAAGTCCCCACCCCACTTGTGTCTTTTTGCTTTGTTTTGGTTTTGCTTTGTGACTCATTGGGTTTAACAAGGGCTGCCCAGGTGGACTTGAGTAAGAAGCTCTCTGCTGGAGCCTTGGTAACTCGACAGTGCTAGGGCAGCTTTTGATTAGATTGTTTGTTTTCTTCTTGTTTTTCTGGCTTTTACATTCCTTGTGTTATCTGGATAGTAATCTTCTATCAGCTGTGTAGCTGGTAAGAATGTTTCAAATTCTGTAAGCTATATCTTCCCTTGATTTTTTTTTTTTTGAATTTTACGAGCTCCCACTTTTCAATGTTTACCCTATTTCCTGAGCAATTGTTTGGAGAGTATCACCCTCCCTTTTTCCTCTATCCCTCACACACTTTCTGGACATTAAGGGGCTGAGTTTTGTACAAAGGGAAAGGTAAGAGTTTAGCTTTGCTCTTCAACGTGCAGCTATCCAATGAGAGCTTTTGATATTTTTGTAAAAAATGAAGTGGCTATGACTGTGTGAACTTTTACCTGCAGCTTTTGTTCTTCTGCATTGGTCTATATGTGTGTTCTTGCGGCAGGAGCATGCTATTTTTGTCACTACGATCAGGGATGGGGATAGGTTCAGGAGAGCGCTATTCTTTTTGCTCAGAATTATTTGATGATCCAGGATCTTTTGCACTGTCATATGAATTTTAACATTGAAAAATTTCTGGAGAATGGCTTTGGAACTTTGATTGGGAGTTCATTGGAACTACAGACTGTCTTGTAGAGATGGCCATTTTCACACAGACTCCTCTGATTGGAACTACAGACTGTCTTGTAGAGATGGCCATTTTCACATACTGACTCCTCTGATCCATGAGCACGGGAGGACTTCCCACCTTCTAGTGTTTTCCTCGGTTGTTTCTTCCATGTTTTCATCGTAGAGGTCTTTCACGTTTTTGGTTAGGTTTATTATTCCAAGATGCTATGTTTTATTTTCTGAGGCTATTGTAAATGGGATCAGTTCCCTCTTTCTTTTCCAGTATCTTTGTCATTGGTGTGACCCAAAGGCTACTGATTTTGTATGCTAATTTCATATACTGCCATTTTACTACAACTATCAGTTCTTAGAATTTTCTGTTTGAGTCTTCAGGGTCTTTTAGAGAAAATTTAATAAAAAAAAGCAGAAGATAAGTATTGCTTGTATCAATATTTGATTTGGGAGAAACAATAAAGCACTTAGATATAAATATGTATATTTGGTTTAATATATTTAAATCAGGTTGGATCAAAAGGTTTACAGTTCATTGATATACATGAATGATAGATAAAGTTTGTGTTTGTGAAACCTTAATATTTCATTGAATTGGTAATCCAATTAAACCACTTAGAACAATTAGAAACATGTTATAAAGAAAGTAAAAAAAAACATTTAGTGCAAATGCAAGTTTGCTTTGCACATTCAAGCAATTGGGAATGCGAAGAGAAAATTTTCTTCTTACAAATCCTGACTTCAAAAACGCTGAGGTTACCTTGACTAATACCATAGTGTGGTTGATTATGAGACTTCCGAAGAAGGCTTCTCATGGGACTGTCAGAAATATGTATACTGGGAACGTGGCTCTTCCCACTTCTGAAAGTGGGTCACACCCCTGTATAGAACATATACTAATGGAAATTAGGAAAAAATGGCAATAATAAAATCAATTCAAAATCAAACAACTAATGCATTTGAGAGGCTTCTGGAAGTATTCTCCCTGGTGTAGTAGAGACTCGGTGCAGCTTTATTTCTGAGCTCATAGCATGTGCACATTGCTGTCCTACCACACAGCAGTGAATACTGCCTGAAATACCTCCACTAGCATTCATGACACTGTGTGTTATGACCTGAAGTGTCATTACTGTACATATAACATCTTCTGCTTCTACAGAAACATAATATTTTTATTTCAAGACTTTTAATATTTTCTTATTGTAATTCCTCAGCTTAGGTCTTAGTATATATTTGGATCCTGTCATGTTAGAACATTTGGCTCTGAAAATTGCTTTTTAGTGGGCCTGCAGAAATGGCTCAGCAGTTAAGAGCATTTTCTGCTCTTGTAGAGGACCTGGGTTTGGTTCCCAGCACTCACATGACTTACTCACAGTAACACCATCTGTTACTCCAGTTCTAAGGGATCCAGGACTCTCTTTTGGCCTTTTCAGGCACCAGGAATACATGGTGCTCATATGAGCATACATTCAGGAAAACACACAAAATAAAAAGAAATAACTCTTTAAAAGTAGTTTAAATTGCTATTTAAGTTGCTGAATTGATTTATTTATTTATTAAAGATTTCTGTCTCTTCCCTGCCACAGCCTCCCATATCCCTCCGCCTCCCCCCAATCAAATCCCCGTTTCTCATCAGCCTGAAGAGCAGACCGGGTTCCCTGCCCTGTGAGCATCCAAACAGCCTAGGCTCCCACAAAGCCAGTACGTGCAGTAGGATCAAAACCCAGTGCCATTTTTCTTGACTTTTCAGCAGTCCTCATTGTCTGCTATGTTCAGCAAGTCTGGTTTTATCCCAGGCTTTTTCAGACCCAGGCCAGCTGGCCTTGGTGAGTTCCCGAAAGAACATCCCCATTGTCTCAGTGTGTGGGTGCACCCCTCGAGGGCCTGAGTTCTTTGCTTATGCTCTCTCTCCTTCTGTTCCTGATTTGGACCTTGGGGTTGTAAAAAAAAATATTTGTTGAATTTGACTTGTTATTCAAACAAAATTTGCATCATTTTCTGAGTTGGCCCTCAACAGACTTCTGCCATTTTGTACCACATATTTATGTGAAGCAACATTCTAGCATTGGCAGTTGTACAAAGTACATATCATTCTAAAAAGCAATACTCAGTGTCCTGAAGTGACAAGCATTCAACCAAGATTTAATTATTTATATAAAAGTAAACAAGGATTTGCATAGCATTAGTATGCAAATGTACTTTAATCTTTAATAAACAATACATTTATATGCATACCAAAGAACTGTCTTGAAATAAATTTATTTTAAATCTATCAGTAAATGTTTGTGTTGTATACTTTTTTTGTATAGCTATGAGAACTAGCAGAGCATTCTGGGAGCAAAAGTAACCACAAGTAAGAAAAGCTTAAAAATTTCTTGGTTGTATGATGTTACTGTAGCAGCCTTAACCGTTGCTGTGCTGGGTCACTGATGCCACCCCTGCCCGGCCTCTTTCTGCCCATCCCTTTACTCATTTATGAATCCTACATGTTGCAGACATTCATCATGGTACAGGCTGAATCCCTGGTTTTTGTCACAATCCTCCTTAGCATATTGATGTCTGTCTGAACACATTAGGGCTATGTGACAAGAACCATAGACCTGGCCAGCTTAAACAACAGGGATTTCCTCATGGTGCCGAAAAGGCATGGGCAGACTGGAAGTCTGGTGAGGCAGCACCAGAAGGTTCCTGTCTTCTTGTATCCTAGCAAGGCAGAAGGGCTGAGCGATTCAGTCCTTTTTACAGGACCAATGATCCCATTCATAACATCTGCGTCCTTAGGTTCTCATCATCCAGCCATCATTGAGATTAGCTTTCAAAATCTGAGTTTTGAACCACAATTATGCAGTCCAGAGTAGAACCCTTTTCTTACCTTTGTTTGATTACTTTGTTTGTTTGTGTGGGGTGTTGCTGCTGCTATTGATTGATTTGCTGGGGGTTTTGAGGTTTTTTTTGCTTGCTTGCTTGCTTGCTTGCTTGCTTGCTTGCTTGCTTGGACTGGATTTGGTTTTCCGGTTGCAGATGGGCTTTCTGAGACAAGGTCACACCTATCACAGTCTCCTCTAATTTCTGGGATCACAGGCACATTCTACCACATTCAACCGAGTTTACACAATTCTCTTTTGAAAAATATTGCTACAGTCTGGATATGGAGTGTCTCTCTCCAAAGAGTCGTGTTTTGCAAAATGGTCCTGAGCTAGCAGTACTATCAACTGATAACTAATCATGAGGCTTTTGATTTCATTGATGACAAGTTAATAGGTCAGTGGAGGATGGAGATCACTGTCACTTGTCCCTGGACCCTTCCTGTCCCTCTCTATCCCTATCTGTGTCCTCTCTACCATGAGGTGAGGTGCTTTGCTTTACTCCGTGTTCTCAGCATGACCCTCTGTCTCTGTATATACCATAAACCTGGCTACAAACAGTGGATCTAAGGAACCTGGAACTGAAGCCCATGAAACCAAGGCAAGCCTTTCCTCTCCAAGTTGATTAGCTCAGGTAATACATCTTCATGGGGGAAACTATTCCGATATAATCCCTCTCTATCTTCTCTTCCTACTGATTGTCTAGACTGTTGATTTAGCCATAGGCATCCCCCCCTTGTCCCCTGCAGTATTCTCTGATCCCGCCATTCCTGTCCTGGAATGATGTCAGTGAGCTAGGAAAGGATGCAGATGTGGGTCAGTCATTCTACTCATTTTTTTTAATCGGACTTTAGGGAAATTGATTAAATATTTTGAGCTTGGTTCATCAATTCTAAAGTATGAGTGAAATGAGTACCACCTCTCCGGATTATTGTGGGGTGTAAGTGAGAACTATACAGTCTTCAGAACACAAGGACACCTGTAGCAAGCCACGTGTACAACAGGATGTTTCCATCTCATAATTCGCTGTCCACCTACAAGAGACAGAAAGCACTCTCAGACTTTCCGTAGACTGACACATAGACTCCTACTTCACAGCCTGCCGCATCCCTGAGTGGTGTAGATTTGACCTCTCCTTTGGTGCTCCTTCTCATATGCATGCGGATTTTTCCAGCCTAAACCAAGTCCCCACTTCTGCATTTTCAAATTACTGTTTTTATCCAGCATTAAACACTATCATTTTTAATAGACTTATTTCAGAACATCTTTCTCATATAAACTAGCCCGAAACCTTTAACACTTGTCTACTTCAAATTTCGCTACAGTGAAGCGAAGCAATGCTAAGAACAGGAATGTGCAGTGCTGTGGCAGATATGACTCAGCTGGTAAAGGTGTCTGCTGCACAAACCTGGTGCCTGTGTTCAGTCCTGAAACCCAAGAGAAAAGAGAACCAGCTTGACCCTCCTCACATGCATGGTATGTGCGTGCCTACACATACACCTCCCCCAACATACACATACATGTTAAATAATGATTAATAATAACAAATTATTTTAAAAGGTGATTCAGTGTTTACAGTTCTTGTCCTGTTTTCCCAGCTATTCACTCAGTAGCAACATTTTTAGCAACCACCATTGCCAAATTTTTCCAAAGATTTCATAAACATAAAAAAAAAAACAATGTTGTATTTCTATTCCATGCTTTCAGGCAAAATAATTAGAGCCAACTGATGTGGTGGCTAGAACAAGAACTGACTAGTAAGCTGAGAAAGAGTTCCTGGCTCCTGCTGAGCAGACACCCCAAGACTGTCAGCTGATGGGACTCCATGTCATGGGCCTCATCAGTAAATTTGTTGCTGGGAACAAAAAGCTAGTCACTAGTTAGAGAACTTCTACTGTGAACCCTCTGGTGAGCTCCATCATGTCTATGCCAGTTATTTCACTTGCTTTTCAAGCTCACTTCCTATAGGTAGAATTATCAGGTCAAAGTTTACCTCAATGATATGGGTACCTCTAATCTTCTCCGTCTGTTCATGTTTTCAAAAACAGGACTAAAATGTCCAGTCTTACCCTGCCCATGTAACTACTGTGGCTGTAGCGTCAGTGGTAATTCACTTGGATGTAGTATCAGATAATGTAATGGAGTCTTTCATAACTGCATGTATATGAGTTCACCAAGAAACTTCCTTAATTTGCATCTTCTACACAACCTTTTGTGGTGGCTTGAGTGAAAATGGCCCCATACGCTCATCAGTTTGAATGCTCAGTCACCAGGGAGTGGTACAATTTGAGAAGGATTAGGAGGTGTGGCCTTGTTGGAGAAAAAGAATATGTCACTGGAGTGGGCTTTATGGTTTCAAAAGCACATGGCACAGCCCACTTCCCTTTAGTCTCTCCCTTCTTCTCGCTCTGCCTAAGGAGTAAGATGTATCCTTAATAAATAATAAATTAAAAAAATAAAAAATAAACTATTATCTCATATGATACTTAGTTACTTTTGCTGACATATATCAATAAAATGATATATATATATATATATATATATATATATATATTCATAAAAAAAAGATGTAACTCTCAGCTACTGCTCTAGCTCCTGCCTGCATGCTACCATGTTCCATGATAATCATGGACTAACCCTCTGAAGTTGTAACTAAGACCCAATTAAGTGTTTTCTCTTATAGTAGTTGCCTTGGTCCTGTTGCTTCTTCACAACATTAGAGCAGTAACTAAGACACCATTGTATAATTAATTGTAGCTACGAAGCTTATTACTTTGTTCCAAAAGAAATAATGAGAACAGCATTGTGATTTACACTGTTGCTTTGTACTATTATAGAAATTTTTCAAATAAATTATACTGGGTATGTCAACAAAATTGTAGATGCAATAGGAAGAAGTCACAGGAGGCAGGGAGGGAGGAGACCACCCAAGCATAGTATGACCCTAACTTATCATCAGCCTTAGACAAAATCGTAATAACCCACAACATATCCCACAACCTCTGTGTTCACAGTCACTTCTTGAGTTTGTCAAAAACCTGTGAATATGCAAACGCAGCTGCTCCCTAGACAAGAAGATATCAGAGAAGACTTCTTAATCTTTTACATGTTTCTGTAAATCAATTTACATATCACATTTTCCCCTAAGTATTTGGAACAAACAAATGAAAAGGCATTGTAAGCACTTTCTTGCCAGCCCCGATAAGCTTTACCCATCTAGACATGGAAATAGAAATTCCCTGACTTCTGATAGATATGAGATTTATCATCTAGATGAGTCACCCCTTTGGATTAAAACAGTCTGTTTATAAGTAAAAACTACCCCGGCACAGGGATAGTCCGGCACAAGTGACTTAAACAAGATTTGTTCTTGTAACTTCAAGACATCACTGCAATGTCTTGTCAACTATGGCCAATGAATATTACTGACGATGCCTGGAGCTTGTAGATAACCAAGAGAGATAAGTGTGACTTCTTTAACTACTTGTGACCAGCTGGCCTCCTTACTTAACAAAAAGCAAGTAGGAAGTGTCTTAATGTCAGAACAGCACAAACCCTCTCCTCTAATGGAAATGTTACAGGGTATGGACTATGTGAACATTGACTTTGAAATTTTTGTATTGTTTTTGAATGAATTATGTCACTATATATACATTAAAATTTGAAATGTATAAAATAGTTTAGGATAAAATATTTCTCTACCCTGTCCACTTCACTGCTCTGATCAATTCCATATTTATCCTAGCAGAAATAGTTCCTTCATGTATGAATGAAGATCTTTATGTCCACCTTTCAGTGAGAATGGTAGCACTCTGAAGACATTCTTTATCTTGACATTTTTTTAATTATTACTAGTTTTTTTGTTTTGTTTTGTTTGTTTTCATTTCACTTAAAATTGTACTAATGGGCTTGTTCCTTCCCATTTTGCGTTGCTGTCCTCATGAGATACGCTGCTCAGTGTGTTATACTCACCAGGTGCGATGTTGCCATTCATGCAAAGAATTGCCAGTGCATGCTCGTTTAAATTTCTTCTAATTTCATGTGCCAAATAACCCAGTGCATATATGCATTAGTACACTCCCATAAAGTCAGTACCTAAAGTGGCTCAAAGCTCACATGGCCTTGCATTTTTACAAAGATTTCCCTCCACAGGCTGCCCTAACTTACAATCCTCAGAGGTCGAGTATCAGCTATCAGAGCACTCTCTTTACCCTGAGATCAAACCCCCAGTATCTCTTCATGTTCAGCTGGAAGGAGTTATTTACTTTGCAGACATGTTTCTTGCTGTTAAAGACTACATTTACCTTTGCCCCACAAAGTTATTGGATGATTTCTAGAAACAGTCTAGACGGGTGGTTCTGAATCTGGGAGTGGCAACCTCTTTGGGTGTCAAATGACTCTTTCACAGGGCTCACATATCAGATATCCTGCATATCAGATATTTGCATTACAATTTATAGCAGTAGCAAAATTGCAGTTATGAAGTAGAAACTAAATAATTTTATGGATGTGGGTCACGACAATGTGAGGAACTGTGTTGATGTGTTGCATCGCTAGGGAGGTTGAGAACTACAAGTCTCAATTGTCACAAATAGAGGCTAGGTTGGTACTAGAATCTAGTGAAGAGAGGAGAGGAGAGGAGAGGACAGGAAAGGACAGGACAGGACAGGACAGGACAGGACAGGACAGGAGAGTGGGCTGCTCGGCCTCCTATAGCGCATAGGACAATGATCTTTAACCAAAAGGAAGCACAGAATGTTCCTAGTACTAGGGTCCCACACAGCATCTGCTTTCCCTTCATCACACTAAATACATTTTTTTGCAAAGGTCTACATCCTTTAGGGTGAAGTATGTGCCAAAAAAATAAAATGAACCCACTTCTGTGATACATTGGCCTTTTTATTTCTCTTCTCTTACAACATGCCAGTTTTACCCAACGCCTTGCAGGAATTGGGAGCCCCTCACAAGCACGAGGATAGTGCTTTGTTTTGTTTTTTTTTTTTTATCTTGAACCTGTGGCACAGAGAGGCACTCATGAGTACTCAGTCTTACCTTTGAGTCTGACTTAAAGGTTTTCATTTTAATCAAATCCGATTCTGTTTACATTTACTCCCCTGTTCTCTAGATTTTCATGGGCAGTTGTTTTTTCTGAACTTTCAGAATAACAGTGACAGGAGTTCCCAGCTGAATTAGTTATAGTGTCCTACAGATTTGAACACCTACAGGGTATGCTTCATTGGCACAGCATTAAGTCACTGTCACAAGTCAGCATTCTGGGGTGACTTCTGCCTTGATCCTAACCACAGCTGGTTTGTACATTCCAGGATAGGGGCATACTGAGTTCTGAGTTCACCCGTGTTGATTTTTCATACACTTTTATACCTCAATACAAAAAAAAACTACTTTAACATGATACAAAGGGTAACCATTACAGTTACTTGCTCCAATACTTGTTGAGGCATCAAACCACTAATTCCTGAGTAAATTTGATGTTTGGGGCAGTGAACCCACCCTAGACAAGTATCCTGCAGGCAGCCACTCCCTAAGTCAAACCTTTTATTTCAAAAGAAGGAGCTTGAATTCTCTGATCTGTGGTCAAGGTTCAGTGAATCTACCTCCTCGGGCCATCTTGATGTGAAAAACCCCAAGAACCACACCCTAGGTCAGGATATCTTGTTTTGTAGCCACATCTGTTGTCAACAACTTTGAAAGAGCAAAAACAAGCTCAAACTCTCTGACGTTCAGAGAAGCTGGAATGGGCTCACGTTTTTGTCTTCCCACAAGTCACTAATTGCATACTGTTGTGCTCACAGTTAGCCTGTGATTGAGATTGTCTTCTTTCTTTAAGTGGGTTAAGTCTCTAAGTTTGGATTCCTGATGCCTAGCGGTGTTTTATCAGCAGGAAAGCAAGATTGCTTTTGTTAGTATGCAGTGCCTTCCTGTTGGTCACCAACACAGGCTTTCTCTGCCCCCTCCTGCCTCCCGTTTTCCCATCACCCAATACTGCATGTTTGGAAAACCTCATAAAGAGCTTTGGTACTTTGCCACCTGCATTTTTGAGTGTGGGTGTCTGTTATGAAAATAGGGGGTTGATATCCTCAGGGAACTCATTGTTTTTAGAAGGAACACTAAAGGTGTAGGGAGTCAGCAGTCCTCATTTACCCTACGGTCACCAGTTAGGAGTGACACTGTAAATTTCAAGATGTCAATATTTTTTCTGTGAAAATGAACCACATTTTCCTTTTCCATTCTTCAGTCGAGGGGCATTTAGATTGTTTCCAGGTTCTGGCTATGACAAATAATGCTGCTGTGCACATAGTTGAGCACATGTCCTTGTGCTATTGAGCATGCTTTGGATACCCAAAAGTGGTATTGCTGGGTCTTGAGGTATGTTGTTTCCTAATTTTCTGAGAAATTCCCATAGTGATATCCAAAGGGGCTATAAAAGTTTGCACTTCCACCAGCAATGGAGGAGTGTTCCCTTTACCCCACATCCTCTCCAGCATAAGCTGTCATCAGTGTTTTTGATCTTAGCCATTCTTACAGGTGTAAGATGGAATCTCAGGGTTGTTTTAATTTGCATTTCTCTGATGACTAAGGATGTTGAACATTTCCTTAAGTGTCTTTCAGTCATTTTAAATTCCTCTGTTGAGAGTTCTCTGTTTAGGTCTGTATTCCTTTTTTTATTGGATTATTTGTTTTTGTTTTTTTTTTGATGACCAATTTCTTGAGTTTTTTGTATATTTTGGAGATCAGACCTCTGCCTGATGTGGGGTTAGTGAAGATCTTTTCCCATTCTGTAGGCTGTCATTTTGTCTTGTTGACCGTGTCCTTTGCTTTAGAGAAATTTTTCAGATTCAAGAGGTCCCATTTATCAGTTGATTATTTCAGTGTCTATGATGCCAGGGTTATGACCAATTTCATGAGTTCTTTGTATATTTTGAAGTAAATGGATGGATCTAGAAAACATCATATTGAGTGAGGTTACCCAGACCCAGAAAGATAAATATAATAGGCACTCACTCATAAGTGGCTTTTAGACATAAAGCAAAGAAAAATCAGCCTACAGTTCACAGTTCCAGAGAACCTAGACAACAAAGAGGACCCTAAGAGAGAAATACATGGATCTAATTTACACGGGAAGTAGAAAAAGACAAGAACTCCTGAGTAAATTTGGGGCATGGGGAGCATGGGAAAGGGTAAAAGGAGAGGGGAGAGGAGAAGAGGGGGAAACAGAGGAAAATATATAGCTCAACAACAGTTTGTTTGTTTTTTTTATTAAAAAGGGGGGAGTTGCCGGGCGATGGTGGCGCACGCCTTTAATCCCAGCACTTGGGAGGCAGAGGCAGGCGGATCTCTGTGAGTTCGAGACCAGCCTGGTCTTACAGAGCTAGTGCCAGGGCAGGCTCCAAAGCCACAGAGAAACCCTGTCTCGAAAAAACCAAAAAAAAAAAAAATTAAAAAAAATAAAAATAAAAAGGGGGGAGTGATATTGTAGTCAGTGTTACTTGCATCTCGGCTACAAGCACTGCTGTGAGTCACTTGCAAAAAAAAAGTTTCCTCTCATGTATGGAGCTGTTGGTGTGTGTGTGTGTGTGTGTGTGTGTGTGTGTGTGTGTGTGTGTACCTGCATACTTTCTGTCTTCTTTCCTTAGTTATACAATAGAAAGGAGCCAATCGTGAGCATTCATTCGAATTTAGTTAAAGAAGAGTTAGAGGTAGTCAGCCTTGAAGTGGTTCTAAATTCTGAGTTGCAGTCTCCTTCCGTTCCTGTAAAGGATGGGTAGTGTTTACACCATACTCCAGGTGCATTGTCAGAACACGGTTTCCTGGTTTAGCCTGGAGAGACAGAAATTACCTGGTGCTAGTGAGAAGGAAGAATGAAACAGGCAACAAATCCACTTAGGAGTTTATGGGGGGGGCGGTATAGGCCTGGTGAGGTGGGTGTACAGGAGGCTAAGATGGCAATCCAGCTTTTAAAGGTTACCTAGCGTGTGTGCACAGGGAGATGACATGACTATGTCGTACGCATATGATGAAGCTCAGGCATGCATGCAAGGGCTCCCGCAGCTGTGTCATGCATAGATGATGCAACCATGCCATATGTGGGTCACCCAGGGGCCCTTTTTGATACCAGGGCCATTAGGCACTTCTGTCCGAGGGCTTGTCTGCACATGCGTAGCCCTAGAACCTGGAAGTGTCAGCCATGGTGTGACTGAATCAGCCATGCTGTGGCTGAATCATAACAGAGACCAGAAGAATGTGCACCATGGGCACAGACCCCATTATACCGGACAACAGACTCACTTTCAAATACCTTGAGATTCATGAGTGATGCCCAGTTCAGACAGGGTTTGTGCAAGTTACCAGCAGGAAAGCAAGGTTGCCTATGTTAGTGTACTGATTCCCTTCCCTTTTTTCTTTCATTACCCTCCTGTCACCTCTCTCCCCTCCTCCCCACCCCCTCCGTCTCCTCATTTCAAAATTTACTTAACTCTCATCTCAATTCACAAGCCAAATCTCAAGGATCCTGAGTCTAGAAAAGAAACCTACTCATTCCCAGTAGCAGAGAACAGAGCACCCTGCATTCTTTCAGACACAAAGAGCAAAGGGGCTGCACAGCACAGAAGGAGCTGGAAGGCCCAGGCTATTTCCTGGTAATTTGTCTCTCCTGGGGTTTCTGGGACTTGGATAGCAGAAGCCCTATGGTCTTAGTTTGCTGTGCTGCTCACTTTCCACAGCATCTCTCTTCACAAGTCACCACCAGTGATGCCCTGTACACTTCTCATTCATCCACGAGAACCAGAAGAGGGACTCCTCACCACTGCTGCTTGATGCAGGCTGAAGGCAGAAGTCATTCCTAAGTGTCTGCCCACCGAGGGGCTTGCCTCAGCCCCTGGAAGATGCTTTTGCCGATAGGAAGATAGGAAACTGGACTGAGGAGAAGGCTTCATTTTAATGACTTGGATAGTTGGAGCGGAGATCAATGATGGAGGAGGCAGGGAGGGAGGCGGTAGGACCAGCCAGGTCAGGAAGGGACATGAAGCAAGGACAACAGTGTCACACAGAAGACTAAGTGATGCTTCACTGCAGCCAAATATATCCTACAAAAAACCAGGGTGGGGAGTAGCTTTGATCATATCTTATATGGGATTTCAAAAATGCAAATGCAAATACAGAATGCTAGGTTGACTTCCATTAGCGTGTTATTTAACCACCCCTTAGCCCTGAGATGCCCCTTTGCACGATCTTTGCAATTAAAATAAGCCGAAAATTGAAGCACTTCAAAGGTGAGTTGCAAAAGAAGAAAAACACACCAATGTGTGAATATCTATGAGGCGAACCAAGAAAGTGCTAGGAGTCAGCTTGATTACACAAGGTGAAAGTAGAAAACATAAATGTTGCAAAGGCTTATTCTCAAGAGTTCAAATTAAAAATAAAAAACCTTCAGGAATTTTTAAATGCTGATTTTATATTTAGTCACAAGTTAATCCGAAGGTAAATTTCTCAAGGTTACTGAAATCAGAGTTTTTGATTTTGCTGATAAAAGACCGAAGTATCTCCGTATTGAACTAAATCTGAAAAGAAGAAGGAGGGTTTATTGGTGTGCTGATTTCAGGTAGACAGAATGTTTCTTCCACAGGACCATCTTTAGATGAGAGCTTGAGAGAACATATAGTAAATGTTTTTAAATATTGAGCCATATGCAATACATTGCATAGTTTCTTCATAGACAAGCTTTGACCAAATGATTAAATGATAATTTTAAATTAATAACAATAACACATTATTGCTTCAAAGAGATGGGCCAAATAGTATTCACCTTATTTCATTTAAGCTCTCTCCCTCTCTTTAAGACAGGAAAATTTAACTTATTGATGTTTTCCTGTGGCCTCTGAGAAGGAGATCTATGTGCAGTGATGGGAAGATTTCCAGTGGTGTTAGGAGGCACTACCCCACAGGATGGTGCCCTGGCGTTCTTCCCTAAGCTGAAGGATTTAGAAAGTGGCAAGTGCTGAGAGTGCTGTCTGGACCCTTCCCTCAAACAAGTCATGACATCTCCCTGTACAAAGCCCCCACCCCTTACTCCATCAGTCAGAGCATCATTGTCCTAAGAGAGAAGGATTAAACACAAGATCAGGAGGAGGCCTTACCACGTCCTCCCAGTGCCCTGCATTAGCTGATTCTCTTTATTCTGCTATCTTCCATGATTTTCCAACCTACCGTAAAAGCACTCAAGCTCAGTCACTGCTTCCAGTCTTCATTTATTTATACTTTTAAATTCTTACTTATTATTGTATATGAATGTATATGATATATGAAGACACAGGTACAAGTGTACAGAGATAAGAGGACAATATTGAAGAGTTAGTTCTCTCCTTCCATTTCTATAGCAGGTCTATGGATTGAGCTCAAATCAACACACTTTCATGGTAATCACCATTATCCACTGAGCCAGCTTGCCAGGTCTTTCCTTTTCTCTGATATCTGTATGATTAGATACTCAGGATATGTCTAAACTAAAAGGGAATGGTTATTCTGTGCAAGAGAGGTGATGGGGAAAAGATCAGTCAGATATTGGAAGAGAAGAGGCTGAATGTGAGGAAACGGGTTCTGACAAAACCTCTGAAGTGAGGTCTGTGATAAAATGCACTGAAGCAAATCAGAGTCCATCCAAGAACCAGCTCCCAATAAACCAACAGACCACTGACCAAACTGAAGGGGGGAGCTGTCCCCAGAAATAACTCCCACAACTGCCTTTTGAAGAGGCACCAAAATGACTGGGCACAAAGGATTTATTCCCAGGACCTGGTGCCAATTCGGACAGTCATCACATAGAAGTGATCACTTTTGTAGCCCCAAATTGGGTATCAGACTGTCACCAGAAAACACATAGTGGGTGCCAGGCAACTGCTAGATTCTCACCTTCTGTCTTAGTCACCTAAAGTCTAAAATCAGCTGTCAGAGAACTAGAGACTGAGGTATTTCCTTGGGTCCCCAGAACATTGGGGTGGCATCTTTAAAGAGGCATGACATAGGCTAAGTGTCAGTCTGGGGAAGCAGCCACTCTGCTTTACTCAAAGATAATAGCTGTCTGAGCCATGCTGGCTTTGTCTTGAATGCACTGACATCCTCCTGGTCATCAACACAGGCTTTCTCTGTTCCTCCTGCCTCGTGTTTTACTGTAGTGAAGAGGCGAGCAGGCCTGCTTTATGTCCCACCCGACTCCCACACCGCTAGCTTAGCCCCGGAAATAATAACACGGAAACTGTATTCTTTTAAACACTGCATGGCCCATTAGTTTTAACCTCTTATTGGCTAGCTCTTATATATTGCTTCAACCCATTTCTAATAATCTGTATCGCCACTTGACTTTGGCTTACCAGTATGAGTCTAACGGGCAGGCATGGCGTCTGCCTCATTGCTTTCTTCCCAGCATTCTGTTCTGTCTACTCCACCCACCTAATTTTCTGCCCTATTAAAGGGCCAAGGCAGTCTCTTTATTAACCAATGAAAGTAACACATAGACAGATGACCCTCCTACATCAGGTTTTCCCATCACCCAATACTGCAGGTTTGGAAAACCTCATGAAGGGCTGTGGTACTTTGCCACCTGCATTTTTGAGTGTGGGTTATGAAAATAGGGAGCTTGGTGTCCTCAGGGAACCCATTGTTTTCAGAAGGAACACTGGAGGTGTAGGGAGTCAGCAGTCCTCACTTACCCTAAGGTCACCAGTTAGTAGTCAGTGTTACTTGCATCTCTGCTACTTGCAGTGCTGTGAGTCACTTGCAAAAGAAAGGTTTCTTCTCCTGTGTGGAGTTGTTTGTGTATATGTGTGTACGTGAGTGCGCACATGTGTAGCTTCAATGAAGTTATGCCACTTAGATAGACAATGCTTCCCCTAACAAGCAATAGACCATCTAAGGAGAACCTGTTAGTACCAGAGAATGCTTCAATTAACTCTTGCTTATTAAGAGGAAATAGCTACATGGCAGATCTTTTTAATTCAAGAAAAATTAAAAGCTGGGAGAAAGATGATAGGAAGAAGAGAGAAGAGAGGGAAAGGGAAGGAGAGGTTCTGCAGAAAAAAAAAATAATTCTGTCCAGGGACTACCTTTGGGGGGGGGGCATTAGTGTTTTCTGTATTTTGTCTTTATTGAGAAAGGGACTTGCCTGTAAGTTAACCTGAAACTCATAATCCCCTGCCTCACTTTCCCAAGTGCTGGAATCAGGGTGATGATAAAAGTATACATTTGTACTTTAGTGTCTGTTTTTCTGATGTGGCAGAGATGGAAGCTTCTACCGTTTGGTGGGGAAAGGAGGAGAAAGTGGGCAGTATGTCGGTGCTTGGATGCTGTGATGGCCCCATTACCTTGGATGTTGTGATGTCTATTATTATTATTATTATTATTATTAATTATCTGAGACAAGTATTGATTGCTTATCTACTAATAATAGGGGTTAGCATGTGTTAGAGGATAATCTTTTCCTCTTTAGTCTTAGATTGATGGATAATTTGAACTCTATTTGTTGAAATATGAGCGGCGGAGCTGCGTCCCCAGGCACCCAGCCGCCCACACGGCTAGCTTAGCTTATGCCCCGAAATAATTACACGGAAACTGTATTCTTTTAAACACTGCCTGACCCATTAGTTTCAGCCTCTTATTGGCTAGCTCTTACATATTGATCTAACCCATTTCTATTATTCTGTGTAGTCCACAAGCTGGCTTACCAAGAATGATCTTAACCTGCGTCTGTCTGGCGTGGGAGAACCATGGCGACTCCCTGACTCAGCTTCTTTCTCCCAGCATCCTGTTCTGTTTTCTCCGCCTACCTAAGGGTTGGCCTATGAAATGGGCCTAGGCAGTTTCTTTATTAATAAGAAATCATTCCCACATCATCTATTAACAAAACAGATTATAGGAATCACATTTCAACACTAAAATAGCACTGCAAGTATAAAATGGAAATAAGACAACTTATGGAAATTCAGTGAAGCCATTTCCGTTGAAGTCTTTTGAGTCTCAGATGCTAAACTTGAAGGCATTTCTGTTTTACAATTCTACTTGGCACATTCATTTCTTGGATCCATCCACATAACACAGGAGACAGACTGTACTAACTTTATGAGATCTACCAGCTTTTCATAGCAGGTATCCAAGCCTTGATAGTCTAAATGTGGATTATAGACACACACAGTTTAATAACCAAGACACTCTCGTTTTCTTACTTGCCCCTAACAACACTCTTTTTATGTTTTCATTAATATTTTGATCTGCAAATTAAAATATCCCATTACTTTGGATTTTTGGCAGGCCTTTAATAGTATCTACTTTAGAGGGAAACAGCATCATCTGACCTCTCTTTATGTATAAGACCCTGCCCTGTATCCTGTGGAGGGAAGAGGACCCATCCTCTCCCTCCTGTCTTCCCAAATGGTATGTAAAAATTTCAATTCAAAGAACAGAGATAACTAGTCTCTAAAACGACTTTAAAAGATAAAGACCATGGCTCAAAGACTTTAGAGGCCTTGGGAAAGAAAAAGAGATTCAAGTGGGGGCTTGCAGAACAGTGGGCATTTTCTAAGGATGAGGAAGACAGAGAATTAAAGAAAAGGTGCAAAGACACAAATCCAGAATAGTGAGAGAATGAAAGAGCTTGTTATGGCACGGGGTAGCTCTCCAGTGAGAACCAGGAGAATGGGAACTCCTAGAAATGATATCAATGTAGAGAGAGCAAAGACTGACGATGGATTCAACACAGTAATATCAACAGTAAGCTAGAAAAATAACTTTGGTTTATCCTTAGATTTCACATGATAGTGGCCCTAGGTAAATACTACTAGAGATAAAATTCTCTATAGAGAGTTTTGACTGAGCATTTGATAGTGAATCTGCCAGTGGGAGCTTGCCTATGTCTATATAATCATCCACAAAAAATTAGGGGAGAAACATAATCAACAATAAAACAACAACTAAAAATCTCCTTTTATTATTTAAAATATGGTAAAATTCTTTATTTAAAACAATCTAGACCTAATCAGATTTAATTTTTTTTCTTGAGACCTTGCAGCCTCATTTAAGAGTATCTGTTGATGATGTACTGTCCACCCTATGCAAAGAAGCAGCGCCCTTAAATGGTACAGTTTGAGAGACCTATAGAAATCATATGGTCAGATGTGCCAGTGAATTAATTCAGAGCCCCCAAAATTAAGAGTTTAGCTTAAAATAACTGCCTGCTTGTAAGAGAAATAAATTTTAATACAGTCACCACTAATTTAGGAGCTATTACTTTATCCACATGCCTTGATATCTAGTTATTTTTCCTAAAATACCAATACAGAAGTATGTATATAATTTTGCATATCCTAGGTCATATCAGATACATTTTGCTTTGAATCAGCATTTTCCCAACTAGCTCATCTATCTCCCCTTTCTGTCTCCAACCAGGAAATCTCTTTTGATTTATACTTAGTAGGTCTCATCCTAAATGTTTTTAAAATCTGTATACTCATACATGGACCTGTGTATACATGCGTATGAAGTACTTGGTTATCTTTTGCACAAGAATACATGTAAACACACACACACACTTTTCTGTGCCTTGATTTGCTCATACAGCAATATTTGAGGAAATCCTTGCCAAGGGAAAAGCTGAAGCCTCATTATGCCTTTATTTTACAGTTATATTGCATATTCCTTACAGTAGAATATGTCTTGATATTGCCTACTGTTTTTCTTAGTCTTTGTTTCCAGGTTTTGCTCTACCAATAACACCTGAATGAACATGCCATTTCTCTTTCCATTGATAAGTCTGCTTCTTGGGGTCAGGAATGTGCTTTAGCAACTAACCCCCTTCCCTGGAACAGCCAGAGTGAGATGCATCTGTGCTGGCAATCACTAAGATCCTTCCTCCACTCAGCCTCTGCAGGCCACACTGCTGCACATTTGCCTTTGCAAGAGCAGTTGCTGTAAAGTCAAGTCTCACTGTGCATTTTTATCTGGTGACAAATGATCTCGCCCTTCATGTCTGAAGCTCACTGGTTATTGGCTTCTTATTAACTGTGCTTTCCTGTTATTTTACCCACTTTTCCAACAGATTATTTGATCTCCTTTAAATTTTAAGGGCTTTAGGTATAATATAGATATGTTCAAATGCCTTCCAATTTTCACAAACCTTTTTTCCTCGAGTATGTAATCTAAAATATATTTTATGGAACTTTTTGTTATACGGAAGTTTTGAGCTTCAGGTTCCTACCCATTTGTTTTCTTTTTTTTTTTTTTTTTCTTTTTTACAAATGACCACAATCTGGTGATTTTCTTTTCTTTTTAGTTTATTTATTTTTATTTTATTCACATTGGTGTTTTTTCCACGTGTGTTGGGTCCCCTGGAACTAGAATTAAAGACACTTTTGAGCTGCCATGTGGGTGCTGGGAATTGAACTCAGGTCATCTGGATGAACAACCAGTGCTCTTAACCACTGAGCCATCACTCCAGTGCCCTGTTTGTTTTCCTTAATTCGTGCCTTATCACAAAGCATACTATTGCTGCCCTATTACGCTGATGGCTCCTAGATTTTACTTCTTACATGGTCTTTATTTGTGTCTTATATTTTAATGCTTTAGTCCATGTATATATATCTAGGATTTCTTCAACTGGAATATGATTAATAAAACAAACCTTCCCTTTCTTTCCTTTTAGAGCAATTGTTCCCAACCTTCCTAATGCTGTGACCCTTTAATATAATTACTCAGGTTGTGGTGCCCACCAACAATAAAATTATTTTTATTGTTACTTTATAACTGTAATTATATTCGTATTATGAATCATAATGTAAATGTCTGTGTTTTTTGATGGTCTTCAGTAATTCCTGTGAAAGGGTCATTTGACGCCCACCACCAAAGGGGTCATGACCCACAGGTTGAGAAAACAACTGTTCTAGCTCTTTTACTAGTCTTTTCGATTTGGTCCTTTAACAGACTTGAGATGCCCCTTTTTTCAAAGACTAAAATCCCCCTAACATCCAGACCCATTTCTGGGTACTCTATTGCAAAGATTCTTAATCTCCTCAGGTCTGCTTAGTGCTTCTCAAAGTTAGTCCCAGTAGCAATGTGGGATTTTATTTTTCTGACAAATCAGATTACAATGACGACTTCTGAGTTATGGAAGGTAGTTATGTTAAAAAACTCACCCAATGCACAGCACTGGAATGTGAGCAGAAACTCTCCAGTCAAAATAATATTAGTGCAGCTAGAATATTTTTTTCAGTCTTTCTACCTCAGGTAGATTTTTATATCAACAGATATAAGAAGTTTCTGTTGTCTTTGTGTGTGTGTGTGTGTGTGTGTGTGTGATTTTGTTGTCCTTTGCTTGTCAGTCGTAGAGAAGGAACATGTGTCAAGGGCACCACCTCCTAGGAACTACTCTGCTCTTGAGCTTTTCACGGCTTTTAGGAGAAGGTCTCCCTCCCTTGCCCAGGCTTACTTTCCACTGTCCTCTAGCCCTAACAGGCTTTGAACTTGTGACCCTCCTGCCTTTGTCCTCTGAGATCTGGAAAGACAGGTCTGTACCACCGATCTAGCTTCAGGTAGAAAGGTTTTAATGAGCTTATGTCATCCTGAGTGGTAGCTCACTATTCTCTTTTCTCCTGCAAAGGTATGGTATATTGACAACACCGTTTGCTTGATTCCCCAGGCCGGCTCTTCAGAGGACTCATCCCTGTATCTTCTCTCTGAGCTCTGACCACTTCCTGGAGAAAACATACATGGAACAGACGCTGGAGTGCTGTTGGAAAGAAGTCCCATGGGGACTGTACCTGAGTCTCTGAGAGTGACGAAAGCCTCCATAGTGACGACGTCTGGAAAGGAAGAGGGTCGAGGAGAGCTGCAGAGTGTCTCCCCACAACAAGCTGAGCCAGAGAAGAATGCCAGTGGCGCTGGCAGTGACCCTGCTGAACTTAGCATTGGGCTCGGCACAGCTGCTGAGGCCCTGATGCAAGCCTGTGTGCATGAGACCACACAGTCAGACATGGCATCTCCGGGTGTCCTCCATGAAGTGGGGCAAGTGTCACCCACACACAACACTCCTGATGACTCCCAGCTGCAAGGAAGCAAGGAGCTGGCAGTATCAGGCCCGAATCCTTCGGCAGAAAAGGAACTTAGATCTGTACACCATGCCATTCAAGGTGACCTGCCAAATACCAGCAGCACCTGTGTGGTACCTGAAAACTCCTTGGGCAAATCAAAGGCAAACTCAAACAGTGAGAAACCTGAGAAGTCAAATTGTCCTACCAGGGTCACCTGTTGCAGCAGCAAAAATCAAATGCTCTGTGATTTTCCATCTCCAGAAAATAGCCAGGGAATTGTACAGGCTTCAGATCCAGCAACGGCGGCTCACCCGTCCCCTTCTACAGACAGATCTGGTGGGGAAGGGCAGAAAGTCAACAGCGACACCACAATGGGGTCCAGTGAACCTCTACCAAGAAGAGGATGCTCAGAGAACAAACAACCCTCTGCCACTGCCTTGGACACCACGGGTGAAGGATCTGAAAATCTTCCCCCATCCTCCCTCACCAGCAGAGATTCCACCTGTTGTCCGGACGAAAAGAAAGTGGCGCCGCTAGCGCAGCTTCCGGCAGCGTCAAGGTTCAAAGAAGCCAGTACAATGACCTGCCATGCTGAAAGGGAGGTTAAGAAGGTCCCAGGCAGGGCTTGGCAAGACGCCGAGGTGCAAGCAAGTGTGGAGAGCAGGTCTGTCTCTACTAGCCCCAGCATCCTTCCGGCGTTCCTAAAGGAAATCCCTGCTCCTGAGCATGAGAATGGGCAAGAGCAGCTACGTGTAGTTTGCCATGGCAAAGGCAGTGGGGGCCACTTACTGGAACTCTCTAACAGCATGGTAGACCCCCAAGAGCCAAGGCAGTGTCCCGGCATTGTACCGCAGGTACACATCCAGCCAGCTGCTGCCACTCCTGCAGCTTTCAAGGCAGAATGCAAACCGGAGAATCAACCAGGAGAAGCCTTTAAATCCTCTCTGATGGCCTCCAGTCAAAACCAGGATGCAGAAGAAGATGGGCGGTCTTCAACAAGCAAAGAGGCAACTTCCGGGCAGCCTGCAGGAACTAATCCTGGCTCCCAGAAAGATAGCCCCACTGACCAAATTTCCCTCCTGACTGGGAGTCAAGCTGGGATAAATCATGGCTTGGGGAACTCTGAAACCAGGTCATCTGAATTTGTAGTGAAAACTACAAATGACCACAAAACACAGCCAGACCGCAAACCACCTGACTCCCGTGGAGGTGCCGGTAAAGATGACCAGCTAGAGAGCTCAAACCCCACTGATAAAAGAGGTGCAAAGGATGGGAAGCCTGCTTCTCCTCTTATTGTAAAAGAGCCCACACCTGGGACCACCTGCTCCGTAGATGCCAAAATCCTACTGCTGAATCCTAAATCTCAAGAAAATGAAGGTACAGGACCAGAGGCCAATCTTGCACCCTCCCCAGGGAGGAAGAGCCAGCAGAACACCTTGGAAGAACACAGACAGACCAAGACCGCCACAAGCCTGAGCCTGCCATCCGATGGCACCGGTGACTCGAGCCCAGGCTCCGGCAAGAGGACCCCTTCTCGCTCAGTCAAGGCCAGCCCACGCAGGGCCAGCCGGGTCAGCGAGTTCCTGAAGGAGCTCAACGTGACCGCGGCTGCTGCCCAGGTGGGGCTCACACCAGGAGAAAAGAAGAAACAGATGGGCGCAGACTCCAAGCTGCATCTGAAACAGTCCAAGCGAGTCAGGGACGTCGTGTGGGATGACCAGGGCATGACCTGGGAAGTGTATGGTGCGTCCTTGGACCCAGAGTCCCTGGGAATTGCCATCCAGAACCATTTACAAAGACAAATTAGGGAAAATGAGAAGCTAGTTAAAACACAAAGTGACCAGACTCGAAGATCTAGCTCCTCAGATTCTTCTTCAAATAAGAAGCTCAAAGGGAGACAGCAGGGCGTTCTGCAGTCCATGCTGCAAAACTTCCGGCGCCCCAACTGCTGTGTCCGCCCAGCGCCATCTTCTGTGTTGGACTGAAAGGAAACAGCACCGCTGTATGAGCTGTGGTATTTCTTATGTCTATCCTTATCAATGCTTAAGAGTTTGGATTTCTCTTTTGTTTGGGGTTTGTTGTCCTTCTTTTCGTTTCAGACTTAGCTATTCCAAACTATCTGGTCCTCCATAAATAAAATGCCATTTCGCATGGAAAGAACACAGGAAGTGAAGCAAAGCTTGGAGGTGAAGAAAGAAGAAATAATCTTCACTGAGGTTTTCCTAATACATAATTGTTTATAAAAACACATTTTCACTACATGTGAGTCGTGTGGTACATCCCCTCAGTCTGTCACAGGGTGGTATTTCCACTAAAATACCCATTTTACATTAAAACTAGCAAAAACCACTCTTAACAACACTGTGATGAGTTCTAGTCTTACTGAAGTAAGGATGCTAGTACCACAAAGGTTAAGTAGTTCATAAGAACCTTAACATAAAAAACTGAAACAAATTCAACTAATCCCTGAGACAAATAAGATAAAATGAAAGTAGTCAAAAGTATATAATAACAAATATGAATTGGCTATAAGCATCTGAAGCTTTTTATGTGAGCAAGTTCTAGTTAGAAAGGTTAGCTATGCCTCCAAACATGAGTACTGCCTGGACCAAACATGAATTTCTGTACATTTTCCTACACTGAAAGCAAAGTGCATCTCTGTCTTTCTGAGCAAATTAAAATGGTATTTTCTTACTCTAGGGGAAGTATCTGTAACTGGAGCCATGAAATTAAGGATAACAGTAAATTCTGAATTGTGAATTCCGATTCCTTAAATGCACAACCTAGATTCTTCCATATTTATCACTTTTCAGAGACATCCTTCAGAGATCTTTGTGAAATCGTAGCTTTGGGTGGCCATGTTGTCTCACTGGTTTCTACAGCAGGATAAACATGGACCATGGGATCATTGTTGGGGTGAAAACAGTAACTTGCACGTTGGGGTAGTATGGAGAAGGAGCACATTCATTTTCTCTAGGCAGTGCTGATCTGAAGGTTGCTGTTAACACATGTGAAAGACAGAGCGGCAGTTAACTGCCTTTGCTGAAATTACTCACCAGCAAAGAGGACCTACCATGTGGTTTCTGTTTCTTTTTTCTTCAGAGACTCAAATAGCAAGGGTATGGCCAAATATCTACTTTGGCTTTTTTTTCAATTTATTTCTATTTTGTAGATTATAAATATAAAAATTATACCTGAGCTCTAAAAACCAAAGCTGCATTGCCTTTGATGTCTAGGAGAGAACTTGACTGTGTGTAAGTAGGCCACGGTGACAGCACTCTCTGAGTCGGAGAATGATAATTACGGTGTTATACTTGGAGGCTTATAACGAATTTTTAATAAGGCACATTTTCAGTTTCCTACTAATTGGTCTCTGTTAAGAATGCTTTATAAAGTAGAAATTACTGTCAAATTGCTGATCAAATTGCTGTATTAATGATTAGAGATTTAGCATAAAACTCTCCTTTAGTATAAGTACCTTTGCTGGGACTTAACCTATCTCCCATCTTGCACACACTGGGGCCTTCTGTCACATGTCAGCACCCATGCTGTGTATACACAGATTACCCCCGTGCATAGCCAGGAGCAGCTGCCCACAGAGCCCACTCCAGATGGTGGGCCCTAGCAAGCCTTTACACTGAAGTGCTGCAGCAGGCTGCGCGTACAGAGAAGAAAGAATTCTGATCAGTAATAATGTTTGTGGGTTTAGAGTAAGCATAAAATGCCTAGATAGTTAATGAAGCAGAGGCCTGAGAGAGCTGTAGGCATCTGTCCCAGATTCAGTAAATCAATAGTCTTCAGTTGGGTGTGATAGTTGTACCTCTCAAATCGAAAACTAAAGAAATGTTTGATTACTAAGTTTGGTTTTCTTTGGTACTAGAACGAAATACTTAATTTCTACAAGACTCTAGAAAGCATCACAAAGTGGTACAAAGAGGTTTTGGCTTTGCTCCCTCTAGAAACAGCAGTGGAAATGACTTACCAAATGGATACATTAAGCTGGGAAGCTGTTCAGGAGTTTATGTCACAGAACCTACCCGTAGACACGCTCGTAGTAAAATTGCATTTGAAGTTTTTCCGTTCCATAAGCCTATGACACAGCCCAGCATTTGACCTTCAAGACAGCACTGGAACCCCTCACCTTCTTTAACCAGGGAGACACACGGTGTCTTTTGTGGCACATTCACCCTCCATCACTTGTTCTTCTTGCTTTATCTGTGTGACACACACTGGCTTGAGAGTTATTTGTGTCTCTCATTATTTTGTAACATGCCATTTAGACCTTCCCAATACATATTAGATTTTAAATATATATTGTAAATGCTTTATTAAAGAAAGAAATAGAAAAGATTTCTTGTTATCAGTCGTAAAGGAAGTGAGAACTCAGCATCTAGAAGTTCCTTCAGCATTTACAATGTAAAGATGCTATACCACTTACGAAGAAAATAGTAGAATTCTTAAACTGTAATTATTCTGTTTCTGTGACCATGAGACAAACACCCCAGCTTCCACTATTTGTTTATCGTGAATGATTTTATAACAATATCTTTCTGAATTCGTGGTTTTTGATGCCAGGGCCGCCTATGTAAAATACAGTAAAACCCTGATCAACCCATCATTTTGGATCAATGACATAAGATAAATATTTTGTTATATCAAAGTTAACCCAAAACCCGTGTGTATGTATGTATGTTCAAAATGAAATAGTTGTAAAACAGATTCATATGTTTTCCTACTTTGATTAGTTCAGCTATCCAGACTGTAATTTGATTTTTGATAATTTTTTTATTCTTAGAAATCGTCCAACACATTATTTTGGATATCTCTATTGCCGGTGTTATAGATTAAATATAAAGCTGAAGTAAGTTGGACTGAATGTGTATGTAAAGCCTCTACTCAGAGGCTGGACTTTGTAACCAAATCCTTAGCAGGAGCTTGCTATCTTGAAGAGAAAGATGAAGATAAGGAAATTGTCATTTGGTTGGATCTGAGAATCTTGGAGTTTGGCTGCCCTCAGTTTGTGCTGTTTTGCTTCATTTGGGGATCCTCCATCATTCTGGGTATGGTGTATATACCACACCAAAAACAGAACACAATGGGGCTTCAACTTTTATTTGTAGGGGGTGTATGAGAGTGTGCTTTTAATGTCACCTGTCCAGTCATTTTTCTATTCACTTTTACATTTACTGAAAATACGTGAGAAACTACTGTCTTCTTTTACTGCTACAATGGAAGTATTTTTAAAAGACCCCCTTCTAGTGCCACATAATCCTCCATATTTCTTGTCTACTTTTCCAGATCAGTATAAAGAAAACAATATATTAGGATAACATCTGCATATAGGTATATATGCGTTTATTAGACCCTGGCCAGTCATGGCCTTTTGTAGACTCAGATTCACTAACTAGCTACAGTGCAGCCATGGAGCCGAGGCTGTCTACTCTCTCTGGCTTTGTTCTAAGTGGTGTGTGAGAAATGAACTTGTGAACTCCCCAGTGCGGTGACAAAGTGAACTCCAAAGTATCTTAAGTGAGCTGACAACATTGTCACTACCACTGCGTTGCCTACATGATGAGTCAGAAGCCTTCTTTCTGACCATGTCAGTACCCACTGTTCCACATTCATACCCGAGCATTTTGATTTGTTAGCAGTGTCTCTTGATGTGTGCGCAGCCTCTTTGATTCTTTCCAAATGCAGCTCAGCTGCTGCTGCCCCCTGGCAAATGAAACTGCAATCTGTGAATCTCCTTGGGACCTTACCCTCCCCTAATGAAATTCTGTAACTGATAAGTGACTATAAAAGTCATCTGTGTAGACACATAGGCTTATTAATAACTATATAATTTTGAACAATTTTCCAAAAATAGCTTTGTAAATACTTAAGCAGTTTTTCCATGAACTTTGTCTTACTTTTGGAACAGAGACTATTCTCTTTGACTAAAAAATTCAAGTAAGTTTGATTTCAATAACCAAGAAACTAAATGAAGAAGTGATGTGGGACATTTCTGCCTGATGGTGATAAATGCCAGAGGTCTTTACTCCTTCGTTAATGCTGAATACTCACCAGCTCAGCTACGCACTTGCCACAACCGAATAACCTCTCTCAAAGTAAATCCAATACATCTGTAAATGTGTATATAAACCAACAACGGATGATCCTGAAGACAGTTTGGCTGTTAGGAAATCCAAGGTGACAATAATTATAAAGGACATCCAAATAACTGCAGTCTCAATAACATGGTGGTGGGGGCCAGGATGGTGCAACAAGATGTTATTTCCACATTTTTTCTAAAAACCAGATATCTCAGAAACCAATTTGAGGATAAAGACTGTTGACTGTGAAACCAAAGCCAAGCAATACCATGCCAAAATGAGGCAGTTGTACCAGCAAGCGCATCAGCTGTGGGCACACATTGTGTAAGTATAGCTTCCTCTGTGAAGGTTGACGACCTCAGAGAATACGTGGAGGGACAATTTCTGCTTTCTGTTGGAAAGCCTGGTGAGATGCATTACAGATGGAAGCCGCACCCATGACCAGGAGCAAAGGTTAGCTTGCATCTCTGTTTCATTCCAGCCACGCCTGAAGAGGAATCACTAAAAGTCTTGCTGGCTTCCAATTCAAACCAGAACCTTTGTCAAATAAAAGGATTGAATTTACAGGAATTTTTCTTCCAGGACACTAGCATGACATATGCAACTCTCTTAACTTGACATAGTGGATTGCCAGATGTGGCAATGAAAAGCAGGCTCCCAAAAGTACTGAAACACAAGCCCTTCTAGCAAAAGGAGCCTCAAATAATGCCTTACAGAGGATGTTCTAGACACTTTCTGAATACTAATGACTCGTCAAGTGTCTTTCTGGGTTCAAGTTCAAAATTAATTGGCTGCAAAATATTAGGAATTAAGTCACATATTTTGCACTTCAGGAAAAGGCACTGATGATCAGCCAACAAATGATAATAATGATGAGATGTTCTCATGATTTGCGAGCGCTATGGAGAATTAAATGGGAGAGAACATTGAGCCCCTAGATCTCTTCAATGTGAAAATGTCATTGGTTTTCTTTTCCCTAGGTATAAAATTATAATTTGGGTTTGTTTTATTTTAACATTGCTGCTAGTATTAACTTTTCTTATTTTAAAAATTAACCTGTCTCTTTTGGGAAAACTTCTAAGTATTAAACAGTTTCTTTCTGATTCATGTGACTTATTAACTCTCTGTGAAGGTGGTGTGTGGAGCAAACCACCCCCGATGAGCAAAAGGAGCTTGTCTTTGTCTGGAGGCATTCTTTCTAATTTCAGTGTGGATTCATGGGCATTCATTTTAGGCCATGTCTTGAAGTAAGTCACGTCTTACCATGTCTTGAAATGACACATTGTGAAATGACAGCATCTAGTCCTGCATTAGACGGAAGGAACTACTACTAACGCTTGCTATCAGGGGATCTACAGGTACCTAGTATTAAAGATGACAGAAGTCCACATGGCCTGAAAAATCAAGAAAAACTTTCAAGTAGCAATTCCTAAATCTCTATATTTATTTACCTCTGCTGTACTAATGTGTGAAAAATATGTTGTGCATAATACTGTAGCTGGTTGTGGTATGTCTGTACATTCTATAAGTGTGTGTAGTCTGTGAGTAACTGCCACTTTCATGTGTAGGGAAACAAAATCGCATGCTATAGCCCATTTCAAGGCTATTTCCTATTGCCAGGTAGGCACATTCAGGAGAGTGAATAAAACCAACAAAAATGTGCATGTATGTTCAGTAACAGAGTAGATACTTTCAGTTGATGATGATCAAGAGGGACCAGGCTTGGTTTGGATTTTTTGTTTGGTTTGGTTTGGTTTTTATTATCTACAAGAGTAGCCAGCATAGTTACCGCAAAGGCTGAATGGAGTGGTCTGTACATTTACATGTTACTAAATATGCCAGAGCTAATTTCACATGTCATTAGTCACAAGTAAGGTCAGTTCTTTGACCACTGGGTTGACTGACATTCTTCACACATCCTCTGTGTTAAGTGTGTGACAGTATGTACATACCATGGGTGTGATTGTGTACATACCTTGTATGAATTATCTAAATTCTCTAAGCAGTTGCAAGAAAGCAGAATGAAGAGATAATTATTCAAAAGCCTCAAAAGGGCTAGTCAATATGGATTTCCATTTTCTACACATAAAATGTGTATATAGCCGAATGTAAATATCATATCCAAATTGATGTGCACACAAAATGCATTTTATTCATACATTATTCAACATTTGAATAAATCGTTAGCATATTAAAACAACTAATTAACAGCTACATCTTTCCATAACTTTCCTATTGGACATCTATTAGTATTGAACTCAATGATCCCCCGTGAGTGATATTACACCCAAATGGCAGAGTTTATGTGTGTGAAAGTCCCGCCTATTTAACGTCTCACTGAGTCTGGTATTTGAACAGCTTCAGGGTATTAATACTCTTTTTTAAATAGAGCACTGTATCTGGAAATGACACACACTGGGGGAAACTACTTATATTTTGGAAGCTGAATTTGGACCTTTACCAGTGTTTATACTCACAGCCTGACAGAAAGCTTACATTTCTGCCGAAGTCTCCCTCGCTTTCTCCAGCGTACATAATCATTCAAAGTAGAGATAACCGTAGGCCTCCTCTTGATATTAGTCAAACCGTGTGTCCCCACACTGAGGAGAAATAAAAGTTCAAAGTGAAAATAAATGATAGGTGCTGTTGGTAAGAAAGGATAGCATGAACAATTGGAAGTTCCTTAAGAAAGACTCAGGTACTCTACAGACTAATCCAAAGGCCAGAGCCGTTAACCAGTTATTGGCAATACCAAACAAAATTATACAATCTATCCGTTTTCAGAAAGGAATTGACCAAAGTTTTCTCATTTCTTCTCAAAGAAAATCCTCTGCTAAATAAAAATTAGAAACTGACATTCTTAAAAGTTAGTATAATTTGACCCCAACACTATGGCACTAGAATCTGTTAGCTAGTTGCTGGGCTGACAATATGAACAGAAATATCAGCGTTACTCCTCGATAGAGAATTCTATTCTGTACAAATACAACCACTTTCACTAAAGGTTATGAATAGCATTTGAACACACATTCATGGGTTAGGAAGTGGATGTATAGTCTTCACACCTTAATGATGGGTAAGGTTAACTATTGTACAAACACTACATGACAGCAGATGGCTGGGTTCACCTGTGATAGAAATACAATTCCTGAAATCTTGATCTTCACCAATTTTGCTCTTGCATAAAAGAAATGTATGTTCTCTTGAGAAATGTATACAATTTAAATATCACCAAAATATTCTATCAATGTGACAATCATTTACAGACACTGACCAAAATGAACTACCATATTTAATCACTGAACAAATGGTAATATTCAAAATTGAAAGTATGAAACTAGTTATGGCATAATGTCTTCTATAAAAGTCATAAAATAGTTTGTTTAAAAAAGTTCTCTTTTCTTGGACGCTGTTCAGTAAATTCATTTTCGTTCATGGAAGGTCATGTTTATATAAAGATAATGATTTCTTAGACTGCAACCTTAATTTTGCATTTGCCTTTGGTTTTTTAATTGGTATTTAAAATACTGAGATTCAGCTGGCTAGCTACTTTTGTCCTTAAACGTTTTGAAATATAATTTTTTGCATCTCGATCCCATAATAAATATAATATGAAATAAAATTTCCTACACTTCTATTGCTGTTTCTATTGTCACCTTTGCTGTGGAAATTGTTTCGGGATATACCAGTCACTTGATCTCCTGACTGACATTTTTCTACTAGGAATGTGGAGTAGAGCCTAGAGTGTTTACCATGAAAGAGATGTGCTTTCCTTAGATTAGATAGAATTCTTATTGGGTCAGAAATGCCTCCTGATTATCAAAAGCACAAGTTCTCTTGCACTTGATAGAGGGAGGTGGTGGGGAGATTGAATATGTCTGTATGTTTATGTGCATTTATCTTTGTGTGCTTGTGTGTATATGTGTGTGTGCACATGCACAAGCCTGGATGGAGAGATATAACAGCTTACTGCTGCTGGAACTATAGGCAAGGTGGTGGAACCTAGATTGCCTTTTATCCACACCCTGCTGTCTTTCCAAGATTATTGCTGTGCTCTTCCAACCTCTGTTCCTGAGTAAGTTATTGGATCCTGTTATCGTGATTCCCAGAAGGCAAAAGGAAGTCCAGTCTTGTCCTTGATTTGGTCTTGATGATTAATTATATGAACACACTTTGACCCTTTTGTTTCTTTAAATTTGTCTTCATTTTATCAAAGAACTTTTAAGGAGAAGTATAAGATTTATAAACTTAAACTTTACAAAAATCTATTAATTTTCCATAAACTATAAACCAACTGTTCTCAACCTATGGGTCATGACCCCTTTGGGGGTTGCATATCAGATATTTACATTATGATTCATAATGGCAAAATTACAGTTATGAAGTAGCAGCAAAATAATTTTATGACTGTGATCACCACAACATGAAGAACTGTATTAAATGGTCATAGCATTAGGAAGATTGAAAAACCACTGCTTAAAACAACTATTTGTTTAAACAGTGATAGCTTTAAATTTTCCTGTAGTCATTCAGTCTTTCTAAATTAACATGTACATCTAAATACATCTAAACATATGCTGTCACAGTGTCAAATGGTGCCTGGGGTAGCTATTACTCTTCTATACTAAGATATTCTATCCTGGCCAGGCAATGGTGGCACACACCTTTAATCCCAGGACTCGGGGGCAGGGGGAAGGCAGAGGCAGGTGGATATTTGTGAGTTCCAGGCCAGTGTAGTCTAGTCTAGTTCCAGGACAGGCACCAAAACTCCAAGAAACCATGTCTCGAAAAACAAAAACAACAACAAAAGATATTCTATCCTGGCTCTGTTAAGCCTCAAACATTTCCCTTCTAGGAGACACTGTCTGGCAGTGGTCACAGGGTGATTACACTAGATTGCTGTCTTCTTAAGTGACTCTTCTGCCAACTATTCTCACCTTCCCCTATTTTTAGGTTTGAGAAATGTGCAGAGTAGGTCTTTCACATCATTTGGCTTAACTGGAGTGATATTAAATAAAACTTCATGTGCAAATAAAGTTGTTTGTGCAAAATGATATACTGTGTGGTACACTGCAGCTTCCATGGTGAGATTTTTTTCATCTTTATTTTAATTTTTATTTTCAGGGGGTGGAGATGGTGGGGTGAGAAGATGAGTTTGGGGTACATGATTTCATTGTGAAATTCACAAAAAATCAACAAAAAGCTAAAAATGAAAACAACTATTGTTTGTGAAGAAAGACCATCCCTTTCCAAGCCTTGCAGGATGATTTTCTGAGTACCAGGCCATCTGGGTCTATTGTAGCTACATAATACACATCATCAACTTGGTGGTCCATCAATATATTATTCACAGCTCCAGGGGCTGAAAAGCCCATCAGAAAAAGTTGGTTTGCTGTCTAGTGGGTGGCTTCTTTAGCTTAAAGATAATGTTACTTCACTGTATTTTCACATAACAGACGTAGCAAGGAGTGTCAGGCTTCTTTTATAAATGAAACAATAGTCCCATCTGTTCTTATGCCCTAATCACCTGCCAAAGATGGCACCTCCTACCACCACATCAGGAGTTATGATTTACATGCAAATTTTTGGTGAATAAATACATTTGGACCAGAGCAGATATTTATTTTTGTTTTTTTTTAATTTTCTATATAAGAGTGTTTTGCCTATATGTTTGTGCCATGTCTACAGTGACCACAGAGGCCAGAAGAGGTCAGTAGATTGACTAGAACTGGAGTTACAGGCGGTTGTGAACTGCCCTGTGGCGTGCAGATTCTGGGAATTAAATACAGATCTTCTAGAAGAGCACCAAGTGCTCTTAATTACTGAGCCATCTCTTCAGCACCACTGATACATTTTTAATGAACTTGTCAATTTACTAATCTATAACTAATGTTGTAAATGCCAACATTAGTTCAATTTCACCCACACCATTATAAAGTATTAGTGAGCTAATTTTTAGAGTTTCAAAATTTGTAGGTGTAGTAACTACACTAACGATGTTCTGCAGCTAGCTTTTCTGAATAAAATGTAGAGAACTAACATGATTAAATTCGTATTATCTGGATGAATACTAAACATGCTTGAAGTGCTTCTCTGGAAGGAAGATTGGCATCTCTGGAATCTCTAAACCTGGTTTGTCCCCACTTTACATGCCTCAGTTAAACTGTGTTTACAAGGAAGTTAGATTTCATGAAGGGCTGGAAAGGATTTACTTGATATCTATATTCTTTAGCCTATGATGAAAACTAAGATAATAAACACATACCAAGCATTCATCTGAGTACTTCCATATATACCTGAACCTCGGATGATGCTGTGTAAAAATGGACACCAGGTCTCAGTAACGTGTCCTTTTTCCATTGGCAGATTCTTCAAACAATTTAGATGATCAAAGGGATGCAGGATAGACACTCTTGATGTCAACAGATCCTTGCTTCAAATCTCAGCTTCAAATTTATGAACTGGAATTCTTGACTGAGTAATTTAATTTTCTGAATATGGAAGCATTCATATATAAATTGAGGGTAATAATAATCTCAAAAAACAGTAGGAATTTAATTGGATAGACAAAACAATTCCATTCCCAACTACCCTAAGTTTTATCATTTTATTGCTAAAAGCCTAGAGTTTTGCCATTTTCTTCTCCATACTACACTTTCTGTAAACCTAGATAACTGCTCAGAATAGTTTTAAACATGACTATGAGACATCAAATTGACTTTTAAATTATTTCCTTTTGTTGTTTGAAGTATGAGGACAGGCAATACTTCAACCACTTACAGTTGTCATATCTTTGAAAAATAGGAAAAGATTTTGATTAATTTTGTCACATCATGTATGATTTATAAGATTAAAGTGAAATATTAATATAAATTGTTCAAAAAAGGAGAGAAAGTGGAAACAAACTTGGAAACTTTAGCTATGTGAGAACCTAAGCCTTAAATGTGATTTAAAAAAAAATTTTACATACAAATTTCTAGAAAAGTGACATGATTGACATGATTTGTTAAAACATAGGAAGAACACCTACAGGTCACTTTGAAGGAAGACCAACTAAACAGAAAATCTTGAGTCCACAAAGTTTTATCCTGACAGATGAGAACCTCCATGTTGCTAGAGGTTAACCTAGGAGTCTACAACAAAGGGTCAAGAGAAAGTACTTCAACTTATCAAGAAATATCAAACTGAGCAACTGAGGAGAGGGAACCTGAAATGACCCTATCCTATAGCCATACTGATGAATATCTTGCATATCACCTTAGAACCTTCATCTGGCGATGGATCGAGACAGAGACAGAGACCCAAATTGGAGTACCAGACTGAGCTCTTAAGATCCAAATGAGGAGCAGAAGGAGGGAGAACATGAGCAAGGAAGTCAGGACCACGAGGGGTGCACCCACCCACTGTGACAGTGGAACTGATCTATTGGAATCTCACCAAGGTCAGCTGGACTGGGACTGAATAAGCATGGGATGAAACTGGACTTTCTGAACATGGCGGACAATGAAGGCTGATGAGAAGCCAAGGACAATGGCACTAGGTTTCGATCCTAATACATGAACTGGCTTTGTGGGAGCCTAGCCTGTTTGGATGCTCACCTTCCTGGTCCTGGATAGAAGTGGGAGGACCTTGGACTTCCCGCAGGGCAGGGAATCTGGACTGCTCTTCATTCTCGAGAGGGAGGGGGAATGGAGTAGGGGGGGAGGGTACGGAGGTAGGGGGAGGGAAATGGGAAACGGGGAGGAGGAGGAAATTTTTTTTTGCAACTAAAAAAAATAAAATAAACAAAAAAAAAGAAATATTAAAGTGAAGCTGCCTGGTGGTATTTGAATCTCTGCATGCTGCTGAAGAGGAAACATTCTGCAAAGAATCTACAGAAGCCATGGTCAGATAGATGGGAGCACATGCCTCTTCTGAGACTGCAGCACCCAAAGGAGAATGAACCTTCCATATCCTCTCTTCTCCTCCCTCCTTTATCTTTACCCAGACTGTCAGAAACAAAACTTTTGAGAGTAGGAGAAAAGATTCAAAATCACTTGACCTACACATTCATCATCTCTCCATTGTTCTATTCAAATACGACCCTGGCTACTTATGAAGAAATTTATCTAGCCCACTTGTCTGGAGACTCAAGGGGCACAGCACTGGTTTGAACTCCAGTCTCAGCTGCACCACATTGTGGTCAATAGCATAATGAGCATGTGTGTAAGAGCAAGCATGTGATTATGTGTTGAAATAGGAAAACAGGGATAGAGAATGGGTGAGTGAGGCTTTCATCCTTTATGTCAACCCTGTCATGAGAACTACCAAAGAAGACATGTCACAGCTACCTCACACTCATTGACATAAAGGTCTAAAAATAGATTCTACTTCCCAAAGGTGTCACCCTGGACATAAAGTTTTCATTCACAACGGGCCCTTTGGGGGTATAAGTTATATTAAGAGCACAATATCAGCCAACAGAAAAGCCTTCAGATCATAAAAAAAGCATGACTGTTGTGGAGGAATTGTCCATACAGACATTCCAGTGTGCCAATAAAGCAACCTTGAATCTAGGATGGAATCACAATTGGCTGACAGAGATTACCCATAAAGTTCATGGAGAACTTTACAGGGAGGTTAGAGAGGGAACAGAGGAACCTGGGGGGAGTTCAGGGTGGGAGCAGGGGCAGGGGAGTGGGGTTCTAGCACGCATATTCCAGAAACATGGTCATCAGTCTTTCCACTTTCCTTGGATTCTTCAGTTTTTTAGTTCAGTTTCTGACTCCTGAGTTTTTATTATTACTAGAATAAATTAGACAGTCATTTCATCTGGCAGTTACACATTCCATTTTTATTCACATGATTGTCACATGACACTGAATAGTTTATCTTGGAAACGAGACTGCATTTGTAATGTTTAATGATATGATGATTGAATCAAGTGATGAACCCCCCAAAATTAGGTAGATATCTTCACTAAGTATGTATTTGCTGTATTTGAGCCATGTGAATTGTCAGCCCCAAAGGAATTTGTATTTCTTGATCATCTAGAGGTCCTTGAGTTACTACATATTTTAGAGGTCAATAACATCAGACCTTGTACAGGAAATGGAAGCAGGAAATGAAAAACCCTGCTTTATTTCTGGTCACTGTGTTTTGCAAAATCTCAAGATAGCTCCTAAGATTTCTTCTCCCCACTTTGTGTGCCTTCCCCTAGTTATTGAATCACTGTTGCATGCCATTTGAGTCCAAAGTCAATTGGCCTTAAAATACAGTTATCTAAGACTGACACAATCATCACGAACTGTTAAAAAGTTTCATCCAATTGATTCTCAAAGGAAATGTCAGAGAAACAGTTTCCAGCTAACTGTCCTCTAGGAAAGCCACATACCCCAGAGCCCACATCTACAGAAGTACCACCTGACTCTAGTGCTGAAATCGGACCCTAACTGGCAAGCAAGGAAGAAAAAAAGCACCCAATCCTTCCCAGAGTTGTACAGAAATCAATCCTGCCAACAACCAGTCAGCTTAAGGGAGAACACTGCATTTAGGGAAGAGATGCTTTCTTCATCATCACCACTCTGGATGTTTGCCAAGCAAAACCTGAGCAAAGAAGTGAGCCACACTGACCTACAGCAATTGTGAGCCTGTAATTATGATGGTCAGCTTTAATTGTCACCATGTACAGTCACCTGGGAAGAGAGTCTCAATGTGAGACCTGTCTACACTGAGTTGGCCCATGGATATGACTTGGGGAGTGATTGCTGTGAGCTAATTGATGTGAGATAACCCAGACCAACGTAGGTGGCACCATTCCCTAGTAAAGAGTCTTGAACTGTATAATAGTGAAGAAGGCAAACCAAGCACAAGCAGAAAGGTGAGTGTATGTGACTGTGGATGGGATATGACTAGCTGTCTAAAGTCGCTGCCTTGACTTCCACACAATGGTGGACCATAAACTGGAGTAGTCAGCTGAAGTAAACCCCTTTTTTGCCTACGTGCCGGAGCCCACAGAAGTGGATTCATTCCACCCTGACTAAAGGTCAGAGAAATCAGGCCTATTCTTGCTCCTTTAAGGTTATTGACAGGAGTTTTGACTTAAATTGTAGCAACTACCAGGATATCTTGATCTAGGGTGTGGTTAATTGGTGTTTGGGGTATTAAGATAGTAATTACTTTGATTGTGTCTTGTATCAAGGTAAGGAAGTCTTTTGACTTCCCTCTCCCTTTTGGATCAGGATATTTAAAAATCACAAGAAATAAACACAGTCTCTGTTTTATTTTCCTAACATTTTTTCCTGACATTTCTAACTCACACCTCTACCCTGAAAGGTATGAACCTGTCAAGGTTAGACACTGACAGATGTTGTCTCAGTATTGAGTAATGACAGATGGCCCCCAACCTGCGGCTCAAACCCATGACCCTGAGATTAAGATTCTCATGCTCTACTAAGTTGTTTTTCTTCAAAACATTTTTTTTACCTCAGCAATAGAAATGAAATTAGAAAACTTATCTTGAGTTAGATTAAGTTGCTCAGTTTGTGGTCATTCATTGTGTGGGAATTGAAAATTAATATAATACCATTTTATTCAAGTGGAGATTCAGAATAGCTAAAATTCATTTTTGTATTCAAGGATCTATTTATCTCCATGCTACCCACATCAAGAAACACAGACCCTCCCATTCTGAAGCATCAATATTAATGAAATATTTAATAGTATTTATTATATGATAGCGACTTTCAATGAAGGAGAATAATACTGGTGCAGAATAAAAACTAAGTTGCTATAATGTATAGACATATATACTTCATACTGCATAGCTAATGAAAATATGTGCCTTATAGTCCTCATTTATCAAGTGGGATAATTTGTTGTATTTATTTTTTGCTTATAGGAAACTTATACATAAATGGGTATACTTTGGCTTTTTTCTAGGCTGCTAAATTAAATTAGCAATGAGAAGTCACTGTTTAATCTATGTTAGTCATTATTTCAAGTTTCTTATCCTACTGCTCACTGTAAGAGCCCTGTGACTTTATCATTATGATTATTATCATGCTTATTTAACAGATGAAACGGTCAAAACACAGATAAATTAAGAGCAATGGGGAGTTAGTGATGGCACCTAGACTTCCCTGATATCTTTGTTACCTACTCAACTAGTCCAGTGTGCCCACCTTTCTGCACACTGAAATGCTGAGACCCAAAATCACTGGTAATCAGAAAGCCAGATGCTATTTGAATAGCAGTTATCTTTTTACATCCTAATGTTTTCTCCTAGTAGGCATTTTAACGTTCTACTAACTCGGGCTGCCAGAAAATTGCTTGTTGTCTTTAATAAAGTCAAGAGAAATATTTCTAGTAGAAAATGAAGCTCATTTCTACTAATTACTACCCATAAGGGCAGAAAGCAAGCAAGCATGGATAAGAATCTTTTGTTTGCATACAAAACCTCCAAAAACCCAATTTTTTTCCTTTATCAAGAAAAGGAAAGAGTAACTTTAGTTTCAGTAAATATTTTTTCTATTTTTGCAGTTCTGGAATTAATTCTTGTCAAGATGAGTATAAGATTTATTTATGTGTCAGTTGAAATACAATTGCACAAATTAGGAGGGTTTTTTTGCTCTTTTTGTAAATGATATTATAGCAAATGAGATTTCTTTCTACCCTCACTGCTATCTTAATAATTAATTATTAAATTAAATTTTTATGAGCTTTACAACTCATAAAATGTATGAATAAGCCTTGAGCATATTTTAAAGCAATTAGTAAAATGATTGGAAGGTATACATTTTTAATCGGATCACCAGTCTTTTCAATAGAAGAAGAGAAGTCTATCCTGACTTCTTTTTCCCTTTAAGATAAAATTCTTGTCAGCAAAAACTGATCCTAGTAACACCAGAGACAAATGCATGATCAGGATATTAAACCAATTAGGAATTTATGAATGATGGAATCCTTGTATTTTCAAAAATATGTGTACTTGCTTTCAAAGGAGATATGTTTTCACAAAGTACTAGTTTTATATTCCTGAAACAGTGCTTAAAAGTATTCAGTCTTTTCCTAAACCTATAGTCTTCTGGGATTTTGAGAAGGCACAACATACAGGAGTAACCAACTGCTTTTTTTTTTTTAATTGGATTTAAGACCTGGAATCCATACTAGCAACTGTTAATGAGGCCAAGAACCTGAAACTAGACAAATCATAAGCCTAGGGGAAAACCTACTACTATTATTCTACTATATGAACACAGTAATAAAATTACTTTTAATGACATATGCTAGACCCACAAACTAGAGTATGATTCCAATTCACGGTAACTAACAGAGATTTACAACTGGACAATTGTGCTAAGAACAATTGACTTAGAAGCTCTCAGTCCTAAATAGGATTTCTTTTTCACACTCCTTCTCTCAAGCTCAAGGTTCTATGTGAAAGGACAAAATGATTGTATGAGCCAGAGGCAATGGGCAACTCCAAAGAAACAGCTTTCCAAACAAAACACAACTGATACACATATGAACTCAGAGACTATAATGGCACATGAATAACATGCACTAGTTCAAACCATACAAAATCCCAGCTTGGAAAAGGGGAATAGACACAAAGTCCCACCCCTAACCAAAAAGGCTTTTGTGACTGGTAACAAAGGGCGGGGAGGAATCAGCTTTCTTCAATGGAGGGAGGGTCTGTGTGGGATACAAACCATACTCCAGGGAGAGCCTGATGTTTGGAAGTAACTGATAAACACAAAACAGACTCTAGATTTTTGTCCTTTTTTATTTGTTTTGTGTAATTTGTTTGTTTTCTTTGGCTTGTTTTGGATTTTTGCTTTTGTGCTTTGAAGAAAGACAAAAAAAAACATAATTTGATTGGACGGTGTCTGGGAGGATTTGGTGGGAGAAAAAATATTACCAAAGTTCACTATATGAAAAAAATTAAGTTAAAAAACAATAGAAACAGCTCTTTAGGAGAAACTAAATGAATTTGAAAAAAACAGAGAAGTATCAGTTCTTTCTGAGAGAATTCTAATAGGCATGCAAGCAATCTAAAATTATAACAGAAATCCTTAAAATTAAAATACACTCAGAGAAATTAAAAGGATCTTAGAAGGTACACATCACAGTATAGGTCAACAAGAAAAAAAAAGAGTAAATCAACAGAAATATAACCCATTTAGCAATATCCAACTGGGGAAGAAAATGGAGTAAAAAAAGCTGGCAGAAACTTTAGTACAAGGTTAAAACAGCAAATATTTGGGATAGTGTTCAACAAAGACTTAAGAATGCCAATGCCCAAAAAAGATTATTCAAAGAAAAAGTAACCCTTAGCTATACTCATCCAGGTAGTTATGGTGTATGTTTTTTATTGGCATACTGTGTTTGATTTGTTCCCATTACTTCAGATTCAATTTTTTTCTGAAAAAATACAACAATATGGCAACATCAGCTTCTTAAAATGCATTTAAGTCTTTTTTTTAAAGAAAGTTGAATTCATAGAAGTCAAGAGGAGCCAGGCGTGGTGTCAAATGCCTTTAATCCCAGAATTTGGGAGGCAGAGGCAAGCAGATCAAGGCCAGCCTGGTCTACAAAGGAAGTTCCAGGACAGCCTGGGCTACACAGAGAAACCCTGTCTTAAAATATCAGAAGCAAAGAAGATGGAGGAAGAGGACGAATAAGAAGATATCAAGTGGACAGTTGTGGTTACCAGAGGCTGAGTAACCAGGGTAGGGAAATGCTAATTTTTTAAAAGATGTTTCTCTCTGTGTGTATGAGTATTTTGCCTGCATGTATGTCAGTGTACTACATGCATGCAGTGCTGGAGGAGGCAAAATGATGGTATCAGATCCCCTGTAAATGGAGTTACAGATGGGCATTGTGTAAATGGATGTCATGACTGATCAATATTATGATTAGGAAAACGTTTTTATTGTACAAATGCGAGATAAAACAGCTAGAGGCATGCAGAAGAGTCCAGAACAGAGAGAGGAAGTAGACAGGACATGGGCAGTTGCCTGGACGTGGCCAGCGCTATCTGTGAGAGAGTGGAAGATAGCAGGGGATAGAGAAATCATAGTGAGGGAAGCAGGAGGAAGTCAGAGAGGGAGGCAGGGAGAACCTAGGAAGAATAACAGGGATATAAGGAGAATGAGTAGGCGTGGGGAGGGAAGCCTCTGAGCTGGAGAGAGTATAGGGTAGGTGCAAGGTGAGAAGGGCTAGCATGCTAGGGAGGACTTTTAAAATGTGTAACAGGTACTTGTGATGCTGAGGGATCTTGGAGGACATCATGTGCTTTGTTTTGTTTTTTTAATTTTAACATTGTTTTAATCAAGTAATGTAGCTGTTTGAAACAGGAAACTTTTTAGGACACCTCAATAGAGCAATGAACCCAGATTGTGTGAATTTGAATCCCACTGGCTTGGCACCTGACGGAACAGTGGCTGAAGCCCAAGATCCTTCCAAGTATTGAAGACCTGACTGTAACAGCCTGAGGCTCAATGTGCTGATCTACTTGACAATCTCAGAAAATAGTAACAAATGGATGGGAGGCCGTGCAACAAAGAATCTGAAAGCTAGGAGTGAGTTTGCAAATGCTTCTTCTTTGGTGTGACACTGCACATTTCCTTGTTAGTATCCATTCCAGGTTTATGGCTCCCATTCCATGCTCAGCAGACTCAAGGTTTTAATTTTACCAAATTATTTGTATTACTTCAATACAAAAAATTTTACATACATTTATTAAAGTTTTATAATCTGTGAGATGGATGACACAAGGTAAAATCTAAACAATGTTATAAGCTAGTATGCCACACAAATTAACCACATGGGATAGCTCCCAGAATGCACTTGTAAAAGTATATGCTAACTAGTTTTTAATGTTGAAGACAAGTATGCAAACACAATCAGAAACCCAGATGGAGTTTACACCAGATAGCAGGTAAGAAATTCACTTGTGTGTAGTTCAAGGCTCTGAACGGGCTGGTGAGGCCCTAGCAACTGTACCCACTCTCATGTGCCCAGCTAAATTAACATGAAGTTAAAAATATCCCAAGTCTTACACCAAAATACAGGCTCTGACTCAGAAGTATGATTTTAACTTTCTCTTTAAATAAGACAATTAGGGGGAGGGGGATCAAGCTTGAAACACAATAACACTTATTTTGGCAAGACAGCAACCAAAATCTAAAGTACAAGCTATCATATCCAGATTAAAAGGCATTGAAGAATAAGCCATAATATTGGGGGCAAGAGGAGAACACATCAAAAACAAGATACAGTATGTCTAAATATCCTGAAATTATAATTTAAGGGTAAAAGCTGAAAAATTATGCTGTTTTAGCTAGAGATTAAGTGCACCTTTTCCTGTTTCTCCCAAATAGAATCAGAGTTTACGATTTAATCACACCTCAAAGCTTTTCTCTCAGTACAAAGCAACCACTAAATAACACACAAAATACTTGTCAATTATTTCCCTGGCTCATCCAACGTGCAATGCACATGACTCCAAAGATTACAATTCGGGGTGAGTGTACGCAAACTGAAAAACCACAACTCCAAATTTCAAAACTTGCTCTTAAAACCATAGGACATGCAGGTCTTTACTGCTCATGAAGATGTCACACTGTCATTTATTCATCAGCCTCCCTTAGGATGAAAAAAATTGTCAGTTTCCAATCTGAACAGATGGGGACTGAAGACACAACTTTTAAAACACTCCATTTCTTAATGGCTGAGTAAGATCATTGCAATTGTTTACATTCTGCAAGTTTCAGCACCTACAATCTACCAGGTTCAAGGACCTTAATAAACGGTGTAACATCCTAAAAGTAGTCAATCACTTCAGTATAAGCTATTCAGAGCGCAAAGTCTGAAGAATGACCAAAATCAAATCTTTATTTTTTATAACTATATAAATGTGATCCAAATGTGTCCACCACTAGTTTTTCCAAAAGAAACATACTATAAATAAGCAAACTACAACTGTTCACTGTTATGTATGGACTCCCTAGATGTCTCATTGGGCTTAATTATAGACCACTCACAGTAATAGCTTTTTAGTATCAAGTGTAAAATGTTAAGCCATTTTAGCTTTTGCACATACATATTGCACTTCTGGCTGATAATGGAGAAAAATTGCAGCATTACACTGTTAAGCTAAGTTGTATCCATCCTTTTAAATGGCATCAATATCAATGTCATCATTCTTGTTGTCAGACTTCACAGTTTCAACTTTTGGTACACTGGCAGTCTTTGAATATACCACCTCAATATTTTCATCTTCATCTTCTTCCTCACCACCAGAAGATTCTTCCTCTGCTTCCTTCAACCATTTAATAAGTGGTTCTGCTTTGACACGAATCTCTTTGGCAAGTTCTTTTGAGACATATTTCTTAGAGGCCTTTTGCGACCAGCTGATGATAACCTCTTCTTCTAAAAAGGTCTGCATCATACTTCTCCTTCAAGATATGTGGAATCTTGGAGATCAGCTGAGCTTGATGCATTGCTACCACACATTCCAAACCGTGAAGAAGGTACCGCTGAGCCTTTTTGTTGTTATGACAAAATCTTAAGAAATGGCGCCGGTGTTTCTTGATCTGCTCTCTTATCTTCTCATTAAAGAGAACTTCAGTCAAAAACGAGAGGACCCATGGCTTTTACATCCAGTCTTTCTGCCTCAGCAACAATTTCTTTATCAGATGAATCAATAATGCCCTCTTCTTTCTTTTTCTTAACAAAATCAAACAGGATGTTAACACGCTCTTCTACAGTTCTTTCCAAATCGTCACTGAGTGTCAGAACTTTTGCATGATCACTGATTCCATCCATTCTGCGCCTCTGAGCCTCCTCAGTTGTACCCTCCCCCCAATCATCCTCCTCCTCCTCTTCCTCGGCCTGTGGAGGAGGACTAATTTCATTTGGTGGTGGAGGTGGTGGTCTCTCACTGCTGGATACGAAGCCATTTTCCTTGTCCCTGCCCTTTCTATTTTTCTTTTCTTTCCTTCCTGTACCACTGTCACTATTCTCAGGTGGGTTTTTGAGAATGAACGTACAGAGTTTATGATGTGTGTCAAGCATGCCTCGGTACCCACAGGCTTTACAAGAATTACCTATTGTTTGCTTCTTTGGATTGACATGCAAATCTGTTTCAGGATTCTCACACTCAGGACAAAGAACAAATTTTTTAATGAATCCATCCAACATGTCTTGCAGCTTATTCGCCTCATGAGATCCATTGACAATGTAGCCGTCATTCTTAACATCAAACTGGGTCTGGTGCTCCCAGCTCACAACCAAAATATTTGGTGGGTTACGTTGGAGGCCTTTGCAACGTCAACCATGTTGACTATAACTGTCTTGATTCCATTTCCTTTGCCCTCAACCTTGGCAATCAGACGGGGCATCTTGTAGCAATAGAACTGGTCTGACACGCTGCGGTTGACGTTGACAGACATTTTGGCTTATTAGTGACTTTATCAATAAGATGAACAGATCTTTGATTGCAACTTTTTGGTATCTTCTGTCTGGAGAAGAAGGGATGACATAAACGACTGCAAGAGTTCTCGGTCTCTGACATGAAAAAATTTTCGCCACTGAGGCTGTAAGCTTCTTGCTTGTATGCTATGTTTCCCCAATACAGGTACCAATGGCTGCGCAACAGCCCGTTTTCGTCAAATAAAGACATAAACCCAAAGCAGCTCGCCCGGGACTGGGAGGAAGAGGCGCTGGAAACCGGGTCCCGAGTGGCGGGGCGGGCGGCGAGCGGAGGGGCGGCTGGGCAGGTGCCTACGACGCCGAGCAGCAGGAGGGGCTGTCCCAGCGACGTCCGTGTCCACACCAGCAGCGCCCAACATGTGCTTTGATATGCAGATAGATACTACAGGCATCCATATGTCCCTCTTGCCAGAAGGTAAGGGAAATGACATCTTCTGGTAGAGGGAAACTAGTTTACAGGTTTCTGAGGAATGCTGGCTTTTATCTGATCACCAGAAAGAAATCCTCCATAGTTCAGCTTGCACTCATTGGACTGCCTTTTGGAATTTGGGGAGTTGGAGCTCTCTTTGACTCTAACAGTTGAGATCTCCCATGTGGATACTGACTTTCAAATCTAGGTCCTCTGCAGAAACAAATCCTGAGCCATCTCTCCAGCCCAGAAGTGTTGGTTATGGGTGAACAAGCAATATGTTGTCGCGAAGTAGAAACAGGAGCTCTAATCCAGCATTGCTCCTCCAGTGCTCATAGAAAAAAAAAAAACTGTTCTGAACATTTCAGATGAAAAGAATTTGAAAGCTTTCAGTATAGAGACATAATGTTAGAAATGATGGACATGCATAAGTTAACTCAATGTGAAACATCAATATATGGAAACATAACACATACTGCATTAATATACACAAACTTACTTTATATGTATCTACTTAAAAAATTGGTTTTAGTTTTCTTTCTTTGGACATTTTTTTTTTGTCTCTTGGAAGATACTTAGACAACCAAAACCTCAATCAAATGTTCATATTGAATTCTAACAGATTTTCTGAAGAGACAACCAAAACAAGGAAAGGAAAAGAGACCCTTGTTTCTGTGTCCTGAGGGAAGGAAAAATCTCAGGACCCTTCTCCCAAGGTCCTCTCTGGGAGCTAATGGCTCACTAAATGTTTTCCACCTCTCTGTAGTTTGGGAAAGATTTTCTTTGCACAACAGAAGGAGCTGCTCTATTATGGGCCCTAGAAATGCATCAGCCTGAACTAACCTGAAATAGGAAGTCTGAGTGACAGTTGCCTTCTGCGGCAGAGCTCCAGGTGGGCTACCCCCAGGACACTTTGGGGAAACCCAGAAGTCAGCTCCCCTCTGCTCAGTCTTCTGCCTGCTAGGCTGGGATGCTCACTAGGTCACTGCGATAGCGTTCACTCAGCTCAGGCTTCAGCTGTCCTCTCAAGACTCCTTAGACATAGGAAATATGTCCTGGATCTTTGCTTTTCCACAGAGATGTCCTGACCTAGGCTTGAGATTCTCTCCTTCCCAGTGGCCCTCACCTCCAGAAACATCCCACAAAATGCTCATCTTTAGAACCGAGATGGGCGCATGTGGTACCAGCTCAGTTAACTGCTACAGTCTACCCACTGCTTTGTATATATTAGTAAAGACTGCTAAAGGCTGCACAGAATGACGAGAAGGGATGAAAACAGCAGATAGGCCATCAGAAAAAACAGACTTAAGGGTCGGAGAGGTAGCTGAGCAGTAAAGAGACTCTGTCCTGCTCGTGAAGACAACCTGAATTCTGTGTCATGCACCTCAACATGCCTGTTACTCCAGCTCCAGGGATCTGACATCTATGACCTCTGTGCACCTCTGTGCTCACACACAACCCCCCCCACACACACACACTCTACACATAATTAAAAAGAAAAGGCAATAAGAAGAAGAGACTCAAGTTCAAATGCTGGTTTTATCACTTTGTGTTATTTTCCTACATCCGAATGAAAGAAATGAACTGATTCCTAGAGATGGTAGAATCTTATGAGCTATGACCTACAAGAGTCCTATACATAAATGAGAGTGCATATACAGCTAAAGTGGTAAGCTCCCAAAGAATTTAAGTATAGTACTTTCATTATTATTTAATATGCAAGTATTAATTTTATCCTACATCAATATACTTGGGAAAGTTAATTATATAATTTTTAAAAATCATACATTTTTTTCACTCCCTTGTGAATTTGAGTGACTTTAAACTTCACTACAACCAAAGTATCTGATTGGTACACTCTTTTGCCTTAATCTTGTCTGTAGTAATTACATCTATAAATTTCTAAACAGCTGAAAGAAATATCAACAGAACAGTGAAATTATTTCCTTTTCCTGTCTCCTTGATGGTATCTGATGTAGGCTAAGCCATCTAAGACAGTAAGATGATGTAGAAATCTTGATTCTGAGAATGTCTCCCTGCCTGGAGGTTTAAACCTTATGCCAAATCCAGGGGTCACTAAGGCCATAAGTGTGTTCCGCATGAGTTAAGTTACATTAAGCACAAAAAGAGACAAACCTGCCTATGTTAGTTCACACAAACCCATGGAACCTGACCAAGCAAGCAGGACACTAGTCACTAGATTCTCAACTCTTATTTTATAGTTTTGTTCACCAATTACCCACCCCATCTTTATTCTCTAGACATAGAGGGAGGAGAACATTTTCCTTTCCAAGTTTCCTTCTACATACACTAACTATTTCATGGTATATACCATCTCATGGCAAGCTGATTGTTTTCAATGGCATCCACAGTGCTAAATAAGGCCTTTATGGTGATCAAATTTGAGCTCTGAGATAGGTTATCTTCCAACTCATCTTTTTGAACTTTCTTTTTTTTTTTCAAAATTAAGATATAATTACATCAATCCCCACACACACTTCTGTTTCCCCCTCCAAATGTGCTCTGCTTTACTTCCCCTCAAACTCTTGGCCTATATGTATGTAGATGCATAAATTTATAAATTCAGCCTGCTTAGTCTCTTTAGTGTTTCTTGAATGTAATGATTTCAGGACTGAAGACTTGGTTTTGGATAATCAATTAGGCGCTTTATCTATGGGAGTCATTAACTGTCCATTTTCCTTTGTCTAGGTGTGGATCCCTGTTATATTTCTCCCTTCCGTGTTATCAAGTCTACTGGTGTTTTACCCATTTGAGTCTTGCTTAAAAACCACGTGTTTAGGTATTTTGAGTGAAGCTTCATTCTCAGTTATAGGAGAAAAGACCTCACAGCAGATATCCTGGACCTGGGGACCTTTCATTCATTCTGGCCAATCTTCTGGGATGTTTTTCCATTGAGACTGGGAACTCCACAATTGGTTGTTCTCTATATTTTGATCAGTTATAGTTTTCTTCATTTGTTACAAAGAGACATTCCTTTGAGGAGAATTGGTAGCTATATTTATCTGTAGTTATAAAGACAGATATTCAGAATGCATTTCACAATTATGCTTGTTTAGTAAAGCAGTAGTAGAAGACCTAAGATCTATGACCTCATTATCTCCAGGAATTTGGATAAGTTCCCAGTACCAGGCATGATTTCTCTCCTATTGGGTGAACTTTTTCTCATGCACAACTAGTCACTCGGACCTTTCCTGCCCAAGGATCCTTATCTGATCTCCTGGAAGGACTCTTCTGTCTCTTACCAGGGTCACCTCCAACCAAATGAACTCCTCCTCTCAGACCTGTTCACTCTTTTTCCACCTAAGAAGTCTTACATCTCATCCCGGATGCCTAAACGAACCATTTAGTTTTTCATATATTTAGATGCCATCAAAGAGTGACTGGATAGTTTGAAATTGGTAAGTTTCTTTATATAATACAAGTTATTGAGTGAATTAGAGATATTTTATGTTATGTTGTAATAAATGAATCCTTAACCCCACTCAGAAAATTTAAAAAAAAAAAAGGTGATTTGTTCTTTGTCCATCAAAAAGTCAGAGTAAGGGTTCAAAGAGTATATTTTCAAGTTCAATTCCAACATCGCTACCCATAAAGCTAAGAATCAAAATAAATATCACCAGTTTCCTTTGCTCAAACTCATTAACACATCCTCAAGAGAGTCCTCCGGCCCTTAATCAGAGGCTTTTCAGTCTAATCTTAATCACAATTCCAGATGATCAGTTTTCAAAATTTTGTTGGGTAGGAAACAGCATTTTAAAATCACTGAGACGAATAAGAGATATGATTAACAGATTCAAAGTAAAATACATAAAAAACCACAGAAATTCATCTCATATACTGAAAACAAATACCAAAATCCTGTAAAAGTAGGACTACATAGATGCACATGTCTCTGTATTCTACTGCCAGATTAATTCAACAGTCAATGTTAACAAATATCTGGTACATCTTTCTGTCACTCTTACGACCTTCAAAGAACCAGCAGCTTTGAATCTCATCATTCTTTTTATTTCTTGAAGTTAGCTTTCACTTAAAGAAAATAATTGGCTCTTCTTTGGAAAGCAATTGATTTTGCCAAATTAAATTTAGAAACCATTTGGGGGTTCTAATGGTGAAGAGTGCATGCAGCATGAATTCATTTTTCTAAAGCTTATAAGGAAGCAAAACATAAAAAATGTTTTATCTTGAAAGATATGACTGAGCAAAGTTTTAAATGCAAGGGAATAATGGCTCTAAAATTGGAGGATGGGTTTTCCTCCAGGAGGTGGCAGGGCCAGGAGCAAGCAAATAACCTAATCTAAGAGGGATAAATGATCTGAATAGATATTTGATCAAGGACTATGTGTCAATATACTACTAAGATGCCTATAGGGCATATACAGACATGATCAATATTAAATAGCAAAGTACAGATCAAAGCCACATGGAGATACCACTGGTATATGATAATTAATTTGGTAATTAATTTTTGGAAGGCCCTACCGATCAGTGGTTGCAGTCTACCATGGCCTGGAAGCTCTCTCTGTGCTCAGGAATGTGGAGGACTCCTCCCAATCCCCACAGAAGATACCCTTACTCTACCTGACCTTATTTGGAGACTGTCTCTATGCCTCTATGCCTGACTTACCTCTAGTCTGACCTTTGCTGCAGTTCCCCACAGAAGCTTTCCCTCTGCTACCCATATGGTAATTAGCCATTGTGCTAGGAACATTACAATAGGACAATGTTTCCACATATGACAGCTAAGACTTGAACTAGGAGCCTTATCATAGGAGTGTGCTGTTAAATGCAAATTAGGTGCTGCCCCAGCTACTGTCCCCACCCTATATATCTCTCCTCATTCTGGAATAAATTTGAGCTGACTCAGTGAAGCTGTCTTCCAGAAAACTATCTCTGCCCTGCTCACAGGCCTCATACAAAGTTTTCTGTCGCTGCTTCTGCTCCTTTGTCAGTGAAGACTGTTGGCCAACAGACTGTGAGAAAAAAGTTGACCCCAAAATTAGTACTAAATATGAAGTGTAATTGGTAATTGTATCTAAAAATTAAAACAAGTTGTTTTCAAGATGTTGAAAGACCAGAACAACATGCCATGCTAGTGAAATTGTATTATGGTCACTCTCGTTATGGACAAACATGCACTATGACCTAGCATGTCTGTTGTCTTGGTCAATTTTCTTTTGCTATGGAGAACCATCATGACCATAGAAACTCTTATAAAGCAAAACTGAGGCTAGCTTATATGTTTGGAGGTTTAGTCCATTAAGAGCATGGCAAGGAGCATGGTGGCATACAGACAGACATAGTGCTAGAGGAACTGAGACTTCTACATCTGATTTCACAGACAGCAGGAAGAAAAGAGACGCTGGGCCTGACTTGAGCATTGGAAATCCCAAAGCCCACCCCCAGTAACACGCATACTCCAACAAAGCCACACCTCTTAATCCCTGTGAAGTAGTGATACTCGCTAATGAGCAAGCATCAAAAATATATGAATCTATGTATGTGAGGCATTCCTAATAAAACCACCACATTCCACTCTCTGACCCCTGTAGGCTGGTAGACATATCACAATGAAAAAAAAATGCTTTTGTTCCAATTTCAAAAGTCCCCAGAGTCTATCACAGTCCCAACACTGTTCAAAAACACAAAGCTCAAAGTATCTTCTGAGACTCCAGGGAATTTAATTATAATCTTCTGTAAAACCAAAATCAAGAAGCATATTGTATACTTCCAACAATGGCACGAACAGAGAAGACCATCCCAAAAGAGAAGGAAAGAGAACATAGTGAGGAAATGCTCTACCTAAAACTAAGATAAAACCAGCAGAGTTGTGGAGGCTGAAAAATGCAGGCCCATTTTCACCTTGTCTGAAAGTCAGCAAGTTTGGAGATTGACAAGCTTAGCTGCCCATCCCAACTCAGGAGGCTCAGGATGCGATTGCTTGGTTCTTTTGAAATTAAGATAAGTCCATGCCATCCTGACAGAGGGTGTCAGGATATGCAAATGTACTTTTGCTCCTTCTTTTATAACTGTGAGGTCACCTAGGAAAGAGCAGTCTTCAGGATACCTGAACTAGAGCACCTTTGCTTACCTAGAGAGCAGAATGCTAAATAATTTGATGTCTCAGAGTAATAAAGCGATTGACTGTGTGAGTTATCCTTTGTATTATGTTAATAAAGTCTTTTGTTACCTTCTCCCCTGTTTATGTTGAGTATAAAAGCTGTGGTGGAAAAATAAACGCGGTCAGATTTCAAGATTTCAGTAATCAATAGGATACTCCCCTGATACTTTCTATGTTTTCTGCCTTATTATTTTTATGCATCTTTATATTCTTTACCTATATTTCTTTAATTCCCATGCCCATATTCTGTTAAGAAGTATTTTTGTCGTGGCTGATCCTCAACATCTGGCAGCCCAACATGGCACAGCCTTTGACACATGGGAAAACTCCAAATTCTGCATTTCCATGACTGATTCCACAGCATTCTAGGATCTCCGACTCCTTTCAGATTTGTTGACTACAACATCTTCTCTCTCTTGAGTTGGTTCCACTCCACGTTAGCAGCTCTCCTTGGTTTTTCTTTAATTCTTTCTCATAAGTTGAAAACTTAGCTAGGTGGGGTCTTTCCCTGAGGTCACCGCTCCCTTTATTCCATTTAGGGTCAGACTTCTCTCCTTAAGCACGGGATGTAACTCTACTCTACTTCCTAGTATTTCTTTCTTCCCCAGACTGTCCATTTTGAACTTTTCCTTGTTCTGCTTGTTCCTATTCATTATTGATCTGAATAAAAGTCACCACTATCCGTGGCCATGCTGTAGCCATGGTCTGTGTTGATATCCACACCTTCTGAAACTGTCAAAGGTCATGCAGATACCCAAGATCTGAGCCACCACTGGGGTCCTATTGTTGTATGAGGACCATCTTGCAGCCAGGGCAATACTATTCCAAACTGGAGTCATAGAAACATCCAGGTCCGATATACCATGAATGGGTCGTGGGTCCGTGGTTCTACTGCAACCTGTCTCTGTGGTGCTGTCCATTGCCCATGTTGCCCTAAAGGCCATAAGAACTTCTGGCCTCTGGTTCACTACCTGTTGCCATGCTAGAATCTAAGGGACATGTCGCTGTTGGGGTCATGTCAACCTTGGTGGCCTGTGCTGCCACTTGTGGCCTTGGTATTGCCTGGGCCCAAACTGTTGCCAAAGGCCATGTCTGGGCCCATGACCCCCACTACAGTCAAAGTCTGCATCGCTACTGTCCAAGGCTCCTATTACCACTGAAGGCAATGCAGAAGCCCAGGGTCTGGACCCCAGCATGGAAAACTGGCCTTACACTAACTGGAGAGCTGGGCTGCAACCCTTGGGAAAGCTCAACCCACCCTTACTATGTGCCTAGAAGAGCTGGCTGTACCGCTCAGCAGAGAGGAATGGTCCCAACAGGGCCGACTGACCACCTCAGCTGCCACCTAGGCACATATCTAGGGCTTGGAGGAGGCACACCCAACAGGAGGTTGATTCTGTGGGACCAAGACTCAAGGCAATAGCAGGATATTGGAAAGGAATGGCAACAGGGGTCCAGTTTTGTTGATGTACCAAAGCCAGAGGCTTTGAACCTGATCAACAACCCATTACACAAGGAACATTTGCAATCAGTGCTGTTTGGACGAAAGGGTATACTGCATGATTCACAGACATTCCAAATGCCTCTAAGATGGATGCAGAGGTGATGGAGTGGCAGAGAAGCGAATGGCTTTTCCTTTTTTAAAATTTTTGTTCATTTTTATCTTATTTTAAATTGATTTTTACCTTTCTTTGAGAGAGAATCTACCAGAGTTAGAGATGGATATGGAAGGACTGGGGTATGAGCAGGATTAGGGTGCATTGTAGGAGCCCACTCCTACAAGATCAGCTAGGGTTCCTGGATAAGGGATCCTTGAGGCCAAAGAAAAGTCAGAAGAAACGGAAGACAGGATAGAATCGGGAGGTTTGTCTGGTCATGCCGAAGCAGCCGAACAACTCAGAGTTTATTTCAGAACTTGCTTATATACAAAAACAGAACAAAGCGCAGCACAAACAATCAGTCAGCACTTAGCTACAAGACCATCCCTGTCCTTGAGTGAGCAGCCTCCTCTCCAACATGTGCTTGTTTCTTGGAAGCAGCCGTACTTTCTATCTTGATGTTCCTGTGGTTTGTCATCAGCAGCATACTGTCTAATAGATAGAGTGTTCTTTTCTCACGGCTAAATCAGAAGTCTCTCATAGCCCTCAAGGTAATAGGAAAAAGTAGAGCAGTCAAGCTTGAACTCAAATAATTTCTTTAAGTCAGAAATGACTCCAGATGGACACTGAGTCACATGTGGGCTCCCACAGTGCATAATGTGCAACGCCCAGAGTCAATTATAAAAGATCACCACTAATAATCACATGGCAGAGTCAATACTAGGATGACCGGAAATCTTCTCTGCCAATGTCATTAATCCTAATCTTTTCAATTTAGCCTCAGACAGATTTTTTTTTTTTTTGGATAGAAGCCACATTTTTTGGTCAAAATATCACAATGGTCTCTAGGTCATATACTAATATTCTTTGCTTCTGACACTTCTCCCACAGTTCAAATAACTCTCAGCACCACTCTTTTATGCTTCTGTAAGATGACCCACTAAGCTCCACTTAAAGTGTCCCGTTGCTTTTCCAGTCCAAAATGCCAAAGTGTTTCATATTCCTCCAAAGAAAAGTATGGTCAGTCCTATCACAGCAATACCCCACTCCTGGTACCAACTTCTGTCTTAGTGTTTCCATTGCTATGCAGAGACATCGTGACAACAGAAATTTATAAAAAAAAAAAAAAACATTCAGTTGAGGCTACTAACAATTCAGACATTTAGTCCATTATTATCAGGGCAGGAAGCATGGCAGCAGATAGAAAAGCATGGTAATGGAGAAGCTGCAAGCCTTACATCTATGTCTACAAGCAGGAGAAAGAGAGAAACACTAGGTCTGGCTTGAAAATTTGAACCCCATTGCCAGTAATACACTTCCTCCAGCAAAGCACACCTACTCCAGCAAGGCCATACCTTTTAATTCCTGTCAAGCAGTGTTACTCCCTAATGACCAATCATCCAAATATATGAACCTATGGAGGCCATTCTTATTCAAATCACCACATCTGCTCTTCATAATCTGCCCAAGAAAAGTAAAAAGTATACATAAATACATGAAGCTATATACATACATAAATATTCATGGGAACATGACTCATCATGGTTTAAAAAAGAAAACTGGAATTAATTCAAATATTCCTCATCTAGGGAATAGTTTTTAAAGTGTGATATAACTGCAAAATGGATACCTTCAGTAAGCACAAGGAATAAAGTACTGATAGGTGCTGCCCATAAATGAGTGTCCAAAAGCAGTCCAAGCAATGCTTGTACAATGCATACTTTACCCTGATGTCACCATTGTTGAATGTTCATAAATATCAGAATACCGAACTACCCCATAAATGTGTAGTTTTAGGTGACAATTTGAGAATTAAAATAGTATGCTCCCTGAAGAAAGATAGATATAGAATACCTATTATGTTAGGAAGGGCCTTGGACTTTCTCCAAAGGAATGTGCCTTACCCTCTTTGTGAAGTGGATGGAGGTGGGGTAGGGAGGTTAAATGGAGGGAATGGGAGGAGGGGAGGGAGTGGGAACTTGGATTAGTATGTATAATGAAAAAAAGTAGTTGGTTCTCTTTTTTAGAAAAATTTAAAAAGAATACCTACTATGTAATTCTGTTTATGTGAAATGCCTTAGAAAAACAAGACAGGAGAAGTTGAGTACCTATTGCTGGAGGCAGGGAGATGGAGGGACTGGGGACAGGCACAAAGTTCATTTTAAGGTGAGGAATATATTCTACAGTTAAATCATAGACACGACTGTACAACCTGTAGATAGGGCATGTAAATTTTCACAGAAGTATACACCTTAAACAGTGAATTTTATGACATGGAAAGTCTATCTTAATAAAATTATTTTAAGCTGAGTATGGAGTCTTTAAAAAGAATCACTCATATGTTTGGACACTTGGTCCCCAGTTGGTGGAACTGTTTGGGAAGGATTAGGAGGGATGGCCTTGTTGGAGGGAGTGGGTCACTGGAGTCAGACTTTTAGGTTTCAAAAGCACAAACCATTTTCAGAATCAATCTCTCTCTCTCTCTCTCTCTCTCTCTCTCTCTCTCTCTGCCTCTTACATATAGATAATGATATAAGTTCTCAGCCACCTCTCTAGAGCCATGCACGCCTGCCTGCTCCCTTGCTCACCACCGTGATGTTCATAGACTGAAATCTTCTGAAACTGTAAGCCCACAATAAACTCTCCTGCAAGTTTTTTTGGTCATGGTGTCTTTTCATAGCAATAGAAAAGTAACTAAGGTACAGCATATTTAATTTAGCATTTTAATCGCCTACCCACATTATTCAAAGTCTGCCCAGAAATGTTTCTTAATTTAAGAGTCACATGACCATGCAACTCATCTAATTTCATCTGCATAACTGTCAGGAGAAAGCAGAAACTTAATTGCCCCCAAATTGCTCTCATTATCATCCCCACCAATTTAAACAACCACAGTGCCTTTATGAATAATGTCAGTAACACTGTGTGACTTCAAAGTCCCATCAACAATAGGAAATAGTGACAGTGAACTTGGCTTCACTCTCTCTGTATGATGCATGCTGCATCTTGTCCTAGCCCTGTCTCTGTATTAGGTTATGTTACAATATCCTTACCTTTTATTTTAAAGCAAGCTAATAGTAGCTTTTTTAATAAAACTCAACCATTCATGTACTTTATGATTTTACGATATATGGCAACTTAAAAAAACCAAGCTCGTGGGTGCCTAGAGTAAAATGATAGTTGCCATTAGTGAGAGGTAAGGGACATGGGGAGATATGAGTCAAATGATGAATAAGATTTAGGGTTTACATCAATAATCACATTCAGCAAATATTGTATTCTATACTTGAACCTTATTAAGAGTAGATCTTATACACAAAGAAGGAAAATCCTTTTTTAAAAAAGAATCTATCAGGAGCTTTTCATGTTAATTTTTCTTTTTTGTGAGGATGTTTCATCTTTGGGATAAGATAGGGTAAGTGAAGTCTTATTCAAACAAACCTCCTCTTGGAGATGTATTTTCCATTATATCAACAAGTTCACTTGTTTCTTACCAAAAAGATGATCATGTTTGAACGTTTCTATCATTGAAATATCTCCCAGGGACTCAGATTAATGTTGCCGATACAATTGTTTTAAGGGGAAGAATAGGCCTTACATTTATGTCCAGTGCATTATTGTTCTGTGCTGTTCATGTGCACTTGGTACTTTTAGTGGGCTCCTTTGAACGCCTTGCAGATGGAGGGCGCAGAGAGTGCTACACTCATCATTTTCCACAGAGCAGGTTGTCACAGACTCTGCAATGTGAATCGAAGTGCTGCTTTATATGGAAATACATCAAACATAGAGCAGCAAGCTTTTCTCTGGCTTGTGGAGTGTTCCCGCAAAGCTAGAACATTCGGACAAATGTTAGAAACAAAAGGCCCTGGAAAGCACATTAGCCCTGAGAGCCCCCATATAAACAGTGTCACCGGTCGTTCAGTTAGAAGATGCAGCAGAGCAGTGAGTTCCATCTCTGTTTATCATGGCTAGTCACCCTAACAGCTGCCTACGGGAACAAAACACAGCTCTGGAGAGCTTTTAATTTTTGAATAGAATAATGGAGTTTGAATAGATGTTCTTCTCAAGGAAATCTGGACGATACATATTATTATTATTCAGGGTTCACCTTTCTGGAATATCTACATTTGGTAAAATTAAAGTTCTTTGTACTGAAAACAAACAAACAAATAAAAGAGACAGTGGAGAAATCTGAGCAAAATCAGCAGTTTAGTGCAAAGTATAATTATCAGTATTAAGGTCTAAGCTCTGATGACTGTGCCAAGCATAATATAAGGGAAGGGCAATTTGCAATAAAAAGGAAGGTGGGTGAAGGATATACAGAAATTATCTTTGCAAGCTCAGAGCAAAATAACCATCTCCCTCAGCTTAGACTCATAAAAAACAAAGGAATAATAAAAATCAGATATACACTGGGTAAAATTGTAAAGTATATATACAAGATACCCAAAGGCTAAGTAACCCTCAAAAAAGTGACTTTGAAATCCATCTTTTAGACAATCCTCAAAAAAGAGGATTTAGAGAAGTGATGAGACAAGGAAAAAAGAGTTTTGAGTCTGATAATGGCAACTTTGGGGGAGGAAAATAAATGACAGAAAGCACAACTACTAAGGCTTGTTAATACAAATACATCCCCTGATTCCGACTGTAGGTCAGTTAGGAGCTACAGCTATTTTCAGTCTTTAATCTTTACTTCCTCTGTAGAAGGCAAGAGGCTTTGTCTTTGTGTACCTATGTCTCGCTTTTGGGGAAATAGCAGGAAGTAGAAATCTGCTGCCTAAAATTGCCTTGAACTCAATGACACATTTTAGAACAGCATAGTCTGACCCCAACACAAAGGCTTCCTGAAATCCAATACATGTCTGGATACAGCTATTAAAGTTGAAACTACACTATAGAGCAAATACTAAACTCAAAACAGCACAATGTCTCCTCATATTTCACCTATACACAGATATGAGCCTTCCCATGGTGTCAAATCCTACACCATGGTGAGAGGGAAGCTTTATATCTTACTTACTCACGTAACCTTTCATTTTCATGTAGCATATATCATATCCTCACTTTTATCTCTGACGCATATACTTAGTCTCACCTGTAAGGAAGGCAAAATGAGCTGAAGTCTGAAATATGGGTGATGGGGGAGAGTCTTCTGTTTTGTGTTAATTTCATTGGTTAAATAAAGAGACTGCCTTGGCCCTTTAATAGGACAGAAAATTAGGTAGGAAGAGTAGACAGAACAGAATGCTGGGAGAAAGTCAGGCAGCCGCCATGATTCTCCCACTCCTGACAGACACAGGTTAAGATCTTTCCTGGTAAGCCAGCTCGTGCTGCTACACAGAATATTAGAAATGGGTTAGATCAATATGTAAGAGCTAGCCAATAAGAGGTTAAAACTAATGGGCCAAACAGTGTTTAAAAGAATACAGTTTCCTTGTAATTATTTCGGGTAAAGCTAGCTGCGTGGTGGGAAGCAGCCCCGCTGTTCCCACTACTCCATATGGGCTTACCTATTTTGCCTAACTTGGTCAGAGGTTTTGCTGTTCTTGTACCTTCATCTAGAACAGTAGTTCTCAACCTGTGGGTCATGATTCTTTGGACATCTGTAAGCTCTAAATACCCACCTCCTCTACCCCCTCCCACATACACATGACATACTTCCTCTAGCAAGACCACACCCGTAAACCTACCCAAACAGTCTTGACTGAGGACCAGATATTCAAATGTCAGAGACAGTGGTGAGGATTTATCATTCAAATCACCACACCAGGTAAACAAGCTAACGCAGTGAGGTAGTGGGTTTCGGGGTTTGTGAATCTGCCAAGAATCAGGTTCTACTTAGTGTTTTGTCTCGGGTTATTAGTGTTCTTTTTGTAGTGTTTGGATTCAAAAAGTAAATAATCATGCCGTATCTGGTGCCATCCATCAAAGGTTCTTGTCATCTACAGAAGAAGGCAGAAAAGGCACTATCCCTGACACACAAAGTATGTTTTCTCTTTTCTATCTCTCTCTGTGTTACACACTGTGCCTCCCACTGCCACCTCAAAGCTCACCACATCTGAGGAGTCTTCTTAGACATCCTCAGTGCTTCTGCAAGTATTCTACTATTGCCATTACCATATTCTAAAGCAGACAGCTTACTGTAACCCTCTGTTAGTCTTTCCTGTGTGCTTTGGGGCTTACAAGAAAAGGATAGTGCCAGAATACCAAAGGATTTTCAAATTGACAATGTGCAAATGTTTACTAGTGTAAGCTCAGACACTCTCTCAATCACTCATTCTCTCTCAAAAAAGAAAGGGGGCGGTGACTGAACATTTATTTGTACCTAGTGGCTACTAAGCTGTGCAGGCTGAAGATACAACCCACAGCAAACGTAAAGTCCTACTCTAAAGGAGCATATACTCTTTAGGGAGACAGAGCTGCAAAGACCTCTTTGTAATGTGTTGGGGAGGATGTGACAATTGAAATGTTCTAGAACATTATGGTATCATAAAAGAGCATTTCACACTGCAAAGACAAGGAAGGGCAGATTAGGCAAGGAAGGCATCCTTGGAGAGGAGAGAACTAACTGACTTTGAAGGCATAGCTATTGTAAAGTCCCCCTAAGAACTATTGAAACTACTGGCCCTGGGAGTCAAACACATACATCCTGCTGCAGTTGGTTTGGGATGTTGCCTAGGTGTGAGCCTTTGAAAGCTGTAATATTCCAAAGAGTGAGCAGAAATTGGCTATGCTGAGAACAAAGTACGAAAGGACATGGAACACAAGATACACTGAGAAAAAAAAAAGATAGAAGCAAAGAGCAATACAGGCCTTGCCACATGACCAGGAGGCCATGTGTTCCAGGTTGTGAGTGCAGACTACAGCAGAAATGGGTAGGGGTTAGGTCTGCCTACAGAAGAGAAATGGCATGGCCACATTTTCACGACTCTGTTTCATGAGTGGAGGCAAGTGGATACATTAGGATAGCGAGATGAAGAGATTACTAGATCTTGAACCAGCACTAGGAAATGATTCCTAAAAGTAAACTATAAAGCCATATTAGGGGATCTCAGGTATTGCATGCATTTGGTGAGTTAGGGGAGATGGAAATCTGGTAACGGGGAGAGAGATTAATACCTACTGAGAAAGAAGGCTGCTAAAGGAGGAAATATGGTGTGCTCAGTTCACACAAAGCTTTTGAGAAGCCTGCGGAGTGTTCCGGTGGATATTTAACCTTAGGCCATCTGTTCCAGGTTTAAATCCGGGAAGGAATGTTTACCTAGACTCATTTAAGATTGTTTTACTTTAGCGTGAGGCTGAAATAGAAAATAAGCAAGGCAAGATAAGTACGCATAGGCTGGTGGTGGTCCTCACTACCTCCATTGTAAGTTAAGTATTCATTTGCCCATTTAAAAGAAAACCTGACAGAGCTATGGGTTTGCAGATTTCTGACCTTGGCTGTATCAGAAGCTCAGTAGCTTATGGGCCCATTTTAAGCCACAATTCTGCTACTCCACAAACCATGTCATAGGCTGACCATCTGAGTTCTGGGCTTTGAAACTCTAAATACATTAGCAGTGGAAAATGAACCTTATCTGCCCATGTTAGCTTGGTTATGCATAGCCCTTTGGTCCTTTTTTTATATTCCAGTGACCGATAATATTTAGCCGTCATCAGATAAAATCCAGGCCTTCCTATGACATCAGTAGTAGGTTATGAACAAAGCAAGGCTTAGGACAGACTGTACCATGCAGGCAAACATTTGGTATTATTCTGACTCTGTTGTCATAACAAACCACTCTAAGAACTAATGGGTTTTAAAAGTCAGGTTTTATTGTTATCTGTCACAGTTTGGAGTCTGCCGCTACGTAAGCTGGGTTACTACTTCTTGCGAATTCTCAGAACTCACAGCCACTGAGGTTCTAGAGACAGACTCGCCTGAACATGCAAAAGGACCACTTACAAGCTCTTTTCGGCTGGACAGTCCCCCTACACAGCCTGGCATCTGGGAGCAGACATCAGCAGGGCAGTTAAGGGGTACTTGGAGGATGGGCAGAATACTCTGCCACCTTCTGTTCCCAACACAGCCAAAATGACCATCCTGACTCAGAGCAGGGGAAGGAACAACTTCCATATCTCGATGAGGAAGGCTGGAGACACATTACAGATCGTTTAATCTTCTGTGGGAAATGCCGTCTGAGTGAACTAACCATGGAAAACAGTCAGTGAGCAAGGCCAGCACAGTCACACAGCACGTTCCCTCAGAATGCTGACTGCTCTGTCTCTTCTCCGTTCTGCTGCTTCACAAGTGTGTTTGATGAAAGCTTTACCAGAGCGTAGGCCCATATTTCTGTATGGTGTAGCAGGCAGGCATAAAAGGCATAGGTCCGGTCTGAGCTGATCGCGTAGCTCTGCAGACAAGCTGTCTTTGCGTAACGATAGCCAGGATGTGCTGGTCCTTTCTTCTTTTGTTAGAAATGTAGATCTTCTGAGAAGAGGTGTTGGCTGAAACTGGTCAGGATGTTTGGTGCTTATTTCTTGGTAATTTGGAGGAAGTCTTATAGAGATGCTAATTCATGGCCTATGTGACAGCCAGCACAGGTAGATGCAGCCATGACTAAAGGCCATTCACCAGGGTTACCTAGGATACAGCCTAATGTGTTTCCCAGCTCTGTTTATGGGATTGATATATAAACTGTTCGGAGAATAAAAGAGAGAGATCATGCCCTTCCATGACGATCGTGTAAGTTGTGTCTGATTATTCCTAGCCACGCCATTTCAGTCCAGTTAGGGAAGATAATTATCTGTGTTGGACCCACATGGGCTTCAACACCAGAGGCAAGTTAAAGTCATTCCAGAGAAAATGTTCAGCTTTGTTCTTTGACTGTACAGTATATATGTAGCTTTTCACTATTTATGAAATAATAGTAACATGCACATATCATAACAAGATTCCCGGAACTTGCCATGTATAGTTGCTTAGAGTATTCTCATAATAAATTTGCTCCTGAAACAGCGCAGATGATAGAAGACCGTTAAATACGACAATTCAAGCCTCAGCAGCGAATTTAAAGTTAGAAAATTCAATTTAGTAAACGTCTAGACAAACATTTTAAACTGGTTTCCTACTTTAAAAAATTAAGCTGAATGAAATAACTCAGAGCAGGGGTGATGAGGTAGGAAAACTGATTTCTGGTTAATCTTGGGGTGGGAACATCACCATGGAAGGGCTCCCCTATGGAAGAAAACCTTGGCTGCATTAAGAGAAAGATGGTGTGGCTAGCCAGCAATTGTGAACGCAGAGAAGCAGTCAGTGGGGATGTAACTAAGTGTTCTCGCTGGCATTGTCAACACAAGTCACAGTGGCTTTAGCAAACGCATTTCAGTGAGCTGTGCCCAGAATACAGATAACTGGGGCAGGAGAGAGGCCTGCAAGGCACAGAACTGAAGGCTGACATTGAGAGTGCTTGAGAGAAAGGCAGGAGAAGATGTGGGGTAATGGACATGTGTGAGAAGCTTTGCTATGCTTCCTTGCTGTGTGCAAAGACTTCCGGAAGCTGCTCAAGAGAAATGACAATCCTCGCCTGGAAGGGGGAAGAGAGAAAGAGCAAGGCTAATGAATTGTCTTCAGAAGAGAAGGAGAAAAAGAAGAAAGGAAGGAGGGGGACGGGAAGCAGAGGGACAGAAGAAAGGGATCTGTTAAGGAAAGGGGACAGAGGTATCTACAGAGGCAAATGAGCCGCACATTTACTGATCTGTGGTTTACTTTAAATTACTTTTACGAATATGTTAACTTAAAACTATTTTTAAAAATATTAATTTTTTGAGAACTCCACACTTGAATTCATTATATTGTGAGTGAATCTACCTTCAACTTCTCCCCCAACACCTGCTAGCCCTCTCCCATAACATCCCCCTCCCAACTTCATATTATCTACTCCCCTGTTGTTTTATTACCTTCCAGTCTAATTAGTGTGCCCATACATATATGATCTAAAAATGTTCTATTACCTGTGACCTCTCGGTGCCCTAAGACCAATTTTTCCCTCCTCATTGGTTTCTTTCTAGTTACCAGTCTTCAAATACACACACACACACACACACACACACACACACACACACACACACACTCACCCCCATGTAAATACGCAGACAGAAGCTAGACTCCAGATATAAGAGAATGTGCACTATTTGTATTTTTGATTCTGGGTTGCCACACTTTTTTTCCCATTAAATTGTCCTTTCACCAGTACGTGCCTGGGAGGCTCCACTGCTCCCCTCTCCAAGGCATCTGTATATTAGATGGACAACAAAAGTTTCTATAAGACAAACCACTACCCAGTTTCTGTGTTTGAAGGCTGAAAGTCATTGTCGGAACCCTGCTGGATCTCGGTTGAGGAGTGTGTAGCACTAAGTAACTTCAAGAGGAGATACTGAAGAAGAGAAGGTCAATGCAATTTAAAGCAGCTTAGGGCATGTCCCAAGGAAAAGAACTGCTAAGTAGCTGAATGCTTCCCAGAGATGGCTGGCATGACAAGGAACAAGAGGAGCAAGCAGGGCACGGGATGGAGGCAGAGTCATGCCCATCTCTCAGAGAATGAATGGAGATTGGGGAGCTGCCAGGCTTCGTTCAGCTTGGCCTTCAGGTTTGGGCTCTGAGATACCAACAGCAACTGCAGCAGGGGGAAATCCCTGTGAAGCAGCCTCAATATTAGTCATTAGGCTATTGACTGCTACTGTAATTTTGGAGATATATATATATATATATATATATATATATATATATATCCAAGAATGTCAAAGTAAGCACTTTCTGTCTTTATCTTTAAAATTTGCCTGAAGCTAAATTGAAAAGTAATAAGCAAATTTATTTGGTGGAGATGTCAAGAAAACTTAATACTGACTCTGTCATGTGTTTATTTTGCAGGTCTACAATGAAAAAGAGCAAGTCATGTGGGTGTTTCAGGCAGCACCCACCCCCCATGCTTTTTGGCTAACCCCATCACATGGGCTGGGAACCCTCTTAAAGACGCCCTCAGATTGAGATTCCATCCCATGGCAATTGCCCTTTACGGGGTTTTCCTCCCTGTGCCACCATTCCTAATTCTCTCCTACCCTCTCCTTGTTCTGTTCCTGGAATTCTTTACATCACCCTTGTTGTCTGTTCTGTCTCAGTTCCTGGAGCTGCCTCTGTCTCTAACCGTGGGCTCTTCCCATTCAGAATTAAACCATTGACTACTTCCCCGCCTTTTCTAATCTCTTCTCCTCTTCAAGCACAAAGATTCTATTAAGGTGTTCTGTGTTACTGCAAACAATTTGGTCTCAGTACAAACTAGATAATTTCTCTCAATCACCAAAATGTAGCACACTTGAGTTCTAAATTCTCATAGATTGTGACAACTTCTGCAACTGCACAAGCAAATGATTCAAACATCCATTTATCTTCAGCGTTCTCTACTTTCTCCTTCTGAGAATATCTTACCTCTCATCCTTCTTTACTGCCTACTCTCATTCCTCCCTCGGATCACTGGATTTAGTCTTACAGAGATTCAAACATCTTTGGAATATGGATAATATTGGAATGTTGTCGCATGCTGATTTATTCTACTGCAAAGCTGTCTGTGGAGATGGGATGTGGCCTGACCACTCTAGACCCAAGAATGTTTAATTAAAGGTGGACTCCAAGTTACAGTGTCCTGGGTCAGGATGGCCACCTGTCTCTGTGACAGGAGGAAGAACAACAACAAAAGGACATCCTAAAAAGAAGACACTTTGCACATGATAACCATTGAGAGGTAAACTATTTCCAAAAAAGGTTTCTTTTTTTTAATTTATTTTTTTATTAAAGATTTCTGTCTCTTCCCCCCAGCGCCTCCCATTTCCCTCCCCCTCCCCCAATTAAGTCCCCCCCCTCCTCAGCACGAAGAGCAATCAGGGTTCCCTGCCCTGTGGGAAGTCCAAGGAACCCCCACCTCCGTCCAGGTTTAGTAAGGTGAGCATCCAAACTGCCTAGGCTCTCACAAAACCAGTACATGCAGTAGGATCAAAAACCCATTGCCATTGTTCTTGAGTTCTCAGTAGTCCTCATTGTCCGCTATGTTCAGCAAGTCCGGTTTTATCCCAGGCTTTTTCAGACCCAGGCCAGCTGGCCTTGGTGAGTTCCCGAAAGAACATCCCCATTGTCTCAGTGTGTGGGTGCACCCCTCGCGGTCCTGAGTTCCTTGCTCTTGCTCTCTCTCCTTCTGCTCCTGATTTGGACCTTGAGATTTCTGTCGGGTGCTCCAATGTGGGTCTCTGTCTCTGTCTCCTTTCATCGCCTGATGAAGGTTAATATTCAGGAGGATGTCTATATGTTTTTCTTTGGGTTCTCCTTCTTATTTAGCTTCTCTAGGATTGAGAATTATAAGCTCACTGTCCTTTATTTATGGCTAGACACCAAATATGAGTGAGTACATCCCATGTTCCTCCTTTTGGGCCTGGCTTAAAAGGTTTCTAATAACTAGCTGTAATCAGATGTTCAACTCTCTGAATTACCCTCCTCTTTTCCTTGGATTGGTTTATTATATTTGAAGCTTATTTCAGGATTTGAAAAGTTCTTTAGGTGTGGCTCCACAATCTGTAATATCTGCAACAAAAAGTCAGTTTAAAAATTCTAACAAAAAGTTTGATAGTTCAAAAGTCTGTGTATAGGATGTCTGTTATTCATCATCTTAATTTTCTATATCATATGTACAACATGGATTCCACTCTAATTTTCTATATCATATGTACAACATGGATTCCACTCTAATTTTCTATATCATATGTACAAAATGGATTCCACTCGAATTTTGGAAAATAGATTTACTACAGCATACTGGGATTTAATTCTTGTGTATTAAAACTAGAAACAACTAACAACAAATGTTTGATTAAGGTTTATATATTCTTAAATTTATAATGGTATATTGGTCCTAAAAGAAATTGACTTAAAGATGTATGCCTAACTGTTTACGTCTTTGATGACTTTGCTAAGCTTTAGCTAATTTGAGAAGCTGAGTCATACAAAAAAGTTGTGACATTTTGTAAAAGTACTCTGTAGAAAGAACAGGAAAATGAGCTTTCTAATCTCTGTGAACTGCATCTATGGTTTAAAATTTATTTTTATACTAAAGGATCTTCAATACAAAATTATAATTCTTTAGTTTTAAATCTCAATCTAATGCAAGTTGCTAACCTATTGTATACAGTTAAAGATAATTAAGACTTACAAATTAATAATCAGTTATCTTTAAATTATCAAATTCTTTTTAATGAGCTCAACACTATGTTTATAGTCATGGTAAATACAAATGTAGTTCATTTACAAGGACAAGTTTTAACCTTTTGTATATATTGTCTAAGTTAAGCGTAAGCAAGTAACTGAAAGCAAGTAAACATTGTTTAATATAAAATAATATTAAAAAACCCCTCAGAGAGATCTGTTGATTGTGACATTTAAGACATTCAGTGGAAGGGAGGAACAGGAAGGGGCAGAAAGGGTTTTGTGTGTGTGGCTAAATTGCTTATCCTTTTGTTCAACCAACTTCTTCCAGCATTTTTCCCCTCTTTGTCCACAAATGACACCAATGTTTCACCCTATCCTTTCTCAAATTCCCTCTTTGACCCTAAAGCACAGGACACCTCCTTCCCTTCAGTGGCTTCCCATCATCCCCCATTATGATTCTACTCGGATACCCTATCTCTTACTAGTGTTGCTCTCAATACCATATCCTTTTAAAACATAGACAGGGCTTAAAACCTATTATAAACACATTCTTAATAAAAAGACATCTCAGGAAACTCGCTTGCCCTATAACATCCACATCATGCCTGTCCTGAAGCCTGATGCCTCCTACCACTTGGTCTAGAACTTCAGGATTATTATGAAGCAGTTCTTCCTATCTACCAAGTGGTGCTTAATCCTTCTACTCTATTTTCTTAGATACCCTCCTCCATTTCTGAAGTTTCTGTTCTAGGTTAAGATAGGTTGAGTTGAGGTGTATTGTGTTGGGTTGAGATGGGTTGGGTTGGGCTTGGAAACCAGTACTCCAGTTATATTTATCACATTCTAACTCAATACAGACAGTTGTCCCTTAAAACTTTCTTTCAAGACTGACTCACATAGCTCAAATGCTTCTAGTTTACAAATTGCCATCTTAGAAGTCTTTACACATCATCAAGAAAAAGAGGGGAGAGAGCCTTTAAGTGCCTGCATCTACTTTCAACTATTTTAAAGGGAAAGTAAGACATATCACTTATATCTCTGACAGGAAATCTAAATATAATCTACAACCTAAATATAAGGACCATGCTTTCTTCTTTTGTCCCTAAAATGAGGGATCATAGAGTCAGCCATACCAGTAATAATGAGGACATGAATATTACTAATATAAAGCAAAATGACCAAGTGTTCAAAATCTTTCAGGATAGTGTTTGAAAAACTAACCAATTAGCTGTTGCCTTTATGGCTGTTGTGAATGCTTTGGTATGCAGTCCAGACTCCTTTTACTGATGAGAGACAGGCTACAGATGTACGTCACTTTTGTAATTTTCTTGACAGAATATAGTCATCTTCATCTAACCATATTTGCTCAATGAGCAATGCCATATCCAAAGCACTTGCAGAAAAACGTGGCCCTTTTCCTGAACTTGGAATAGCTGTGAAAAGCCATCCTAGTATCACCGGGCTTTTGAGACCTCTGTTTAACTTCATCTTTTCAATATTTTTCCCCTTCACACATGATGGCACCATGACCAGTTCCAATAATATATGAAAAGCCCCAGCTCAGAATCTGCTTCCTGGGAACCCAATTTGTAATGAAAAAAAATTCAGGATTTCCTGTGAAATTTATGGAGTGCAAAACAAAAATGTGCCTTTTCCAAAATTTAAGAATTTTAGGATGACAGTAGCAAAGCATTCAACATGAGCTCTTCTAAGCACGGCACTCATTTGGTTATGAGGGTTGCATAACCGTAAAACTAGCTATGTGATGGCCCACAGATACTTTAAGATTTTTAATTATGAGAATATAGGTAATTGGTTAGCTAAGTGTTTTGGGTGATGAATAAACAAAGGGTCAAAGTCCCAAGTCATTTAAAGAACTGGGACTTTGAAGGCTCTATTGCAATGTAGCTTCATACAAGGCCAGAAAAAAAACAAAAAAATACCAAAAGTGCCAGCCCCATAAACATGACTTCAATACATCCACTCATAGAGAATTAGTACCTGCATAGAGAGCAGTGTCCTCTAACAAAACGCAGATTTGAGTCAAGAGAATATGAAAAAGAGAGTTTGTGCATTTTTATTTCCACATAAATATATCTCATCTCATTAGATAGCCATCTAATATGTAGTTAATATTATGTACATTAATATGTAGATATGATCTTTATCTCTTGTTGTTTCTGCATTTGCACAGATATATAAAAATTTTCTTAGCCTCCTCCCAAATCTCAGCTATCTGAGAATGAGTATCTCCCCAAATAGGCTTTGATCCATTCACCTGATTAGCCATTCCTATGTAAAATAAAAGTTCATTTTAATAAAACAGACCTTCACTTTAATCATGACATTGTATGATATGTAAGATGGGAGGACCTTAACTGCAAGGGAGATTTGGAAGTTATCTGTTTTATTTGCTCTTGAGGGCACGTTTGTCCTGGTCTTGTCTGTGTTTTGGTTTGAGCAAACATGCAAAGCCTTGAAATTGCATCTTCCAATGAGTGTTATTGAGCTATTTATGAAAAGTCTTTATAATACTTAGCTGTTGCTTCTCTATGTGTCTTTGATATAAATCACAAATAAATTTGGTGCCACTTTGAAAGTTCTTGCTGGGTCCAATGAAGCAGAAAGTATGAATTACGCTGCTTGGGGGGCTGGAACATAGTGACCAGTGTCTGCTGCAGTGCTTGAAATTCCATGTTTCCTATTCCCTTAACAAATGAACATAGTACACCCTTGGTACTTTTCACTTTCTTCTATCCTAGGGAGGCAATTGTACTTACTACTTTCAAAGGAATAGACTTACCTGTTAAATACACTGTCTAAATTTATGCAAGATTGTTTTCTGCCAGTGGATAAAAATAATTGTCGAGATTTCATGTAGGAGTACTTGGGGCCCACAAACGACTCTTGCTAAACTTTTTAAGAATTGAAACTTTAAAAGTCTGTAACAGACTAAAATTATATCTGGCTTGGATACACTGAAAATTCAAATTATTACAAAAATTATTATAATGAAGCAATTAAGTAGATGATGATAAAGAAGTTGTACAAAGCAAACTGTTCATACTTTCAAAATTTCCAGTGCCAGAGAATCAGGGAATGAGTAACTGCTTTGATCAGAGGGGACTTGTGACCGGACAAATGAATGATAGGCATGACTTTGAAAGAAGATAACTAATCAAACATGCTAACACAAGTTGGGAGTTTAAATATGGGCCAATGCTACCTAGAGGTCTGTGTTAGGAGAAATTATCCAAGTAGAACTTTGAATGGTGAATGAAGGTTAGAATTGCATTCTTATAAGGTATAGAAATGACGTGAGAGTGACATGTTTATACCTCTGCACCAACCCCTCATGTGATCCAGCACCTATGCACACAGAAAGGAAAAGAAGCAAATCTGTAAACATTCAATCAAGAATAAGCCTAGAACATGTTTAGAATTATATTAGCTTAGGAGGACAAAATCCTGCTTTGTTGTAAGGATAGATTATCTTATAGTTTTATTAGCTGGTTTAGAGCTTCTCGTCTGTTCAGTTTACTCTAGATCATTAATGCATTCATTTAAAAAATATTTGAGAGCCTAACCCACTCCAAAAGCAATTCTTGGCACTGTGGTAACATCCACGACTGGTAAAGGAAGGAATGCTCCCCTCAGTGATCTTGTATTCTAGCGGAAATGCAGATGGAGCATGGGTGAGAGATAAATGCCAAGCATTGTAGAGACAATGAAGAATAAAAACATTTCTTCACTGTTGAAACTAAACATTCTGCTAGGAGAAAGAATGGATCATTTAAGGGCAAGACAAGTCGTCACCTCTTAGTGGGTAACCTGAACAACTCAAACCAGGATCTCCAAGAAGTATTTGTACACCCATGCATATTTCAACATCATAAGAAAACAAACCAAGTGTCTTAGTTAGGGTTTCTATTGCTATAAAAAAGCACCATGGCCATGACAGCCCTCATACAAGGAAACATTTAACTGTGGTGGCTCAATTATAGTTCAGAGGTTTAGTTCATTACTGGCATGGCAGGAAGCAAAGTAGCATGCAGACAGATATGGTACAAGAGAAGGAACAGAGAGTGTTAAAACTTGACTCACAGGCAACAGGAAATGTCTGAGACACTGGGTGTGACTTGAGCTTATATGAGATCTCAAAGCCCTCCTCCACAGTAACATACTTCCTCCAACAAGACCACACCTACTCCAACAAGGCCACACCTTCTAACCACTCCCAAGTATCCATCAACAATGAATGAATAAAATGTATTATACAAATACAATGAAAACTGCTAGACATCCTTAAAAAGAGAAAACCTGTCATGCTACAACATGGATGAAACTCAAAGGCGTTCTAAGTGAAATAATCTAGTGAGAAAAGACAAATACTGTGTAATTATGGAAACAAAAAGTCAAAAGAAGTATTCCAAAAGCATTTAGACATTCATAAACAAACTGGTTTCTTGTTTGAACCTTAATCTAATTTGTATTTGGATTGCTTTATTCTAAGATTATAAGATAACACACAGACACACACACACACACACAAACACAATGATATAAAAAGAAAATATGCGAACCAAGAAGGGATGCTATATGCTGCACTTATTGATTATCTTGTCATATGTTCAGTAAATTTGTTGTGGGTGAGGACTACTTTTGTATGTAAAGGAATAAATAAGCCTGCATGGAAAGATTACCTCCAAATGTTCCCCAAAGCAAAGCAGCTAATATTATAAGCTTTCAGACAGAGTTGAAATCACCAGGTTCTTATATTTTAACACTACTGGAAAATATAGCATCTTATATTTCACCATAGGAAAATAAAAAAATGGGGCATTTGCTAAAACAATTACACTGTCACTGGTGCCTTTTCTTGTCATTTCATGTGCACAGACACTGATGTATTTTCTTTTCCACAGGGATAGGTAAGATAGTACTGCATCCACCTCAGGCCATATCTTTGTCTAATGAGAAACATCCACCTGGCAGATCTCTGAAGGGGCTTTGTGGGTCTCAGCAGGAATACAAGCTCTAAATGCAACCTAGATTGTATCACATGTAGTCTCAAGCCTTTCTATCAGTTTGAATTCTATCCTTTGACACAGAGAAATATAGCACAAAGACTGTCCAGTTGGAAGCAGAAAGAATGGGTTGTCAAAGCACTGTGCTTCATTCAAAGCAGCAGGAAAGTGAAGCATGCAGTTATGTCCACCAAGAGGATGTGTGCACAATTGCTAGTGCTCAGCGGGCTCCCTCCTTTTCATTCACTCTCTGTTACATATGTCAACTTTATGACTATGGTCATTTGAATAAGAAAGACCCCCGTACATATATTTGAATTCTTGTTCATGAGGACATGGCACTACTTGAGAAGGATCAGGAGGTGTGGCCTCTTCAGAGTAGATATCACCTTGTTGTAAGAAGTGTACCATTGTGGGTGGGCTTTGGGGTTTCAAAAGCTCAAGCCAGTCCCAGATCTCCTACTTCCTGCTGCCTGAAGATCTGAATGTAAAACTCTCAGCTACCTTTCTAGCACCGTGTCTGACTGTGTACCACCATGCTCCCCACCATGATGAAAACAGACTATGCCTCTGAAACTGTAAGCAAGCCCCAGTTAAATGCTTCCTTTTATAAGTGTTACCCATAGTCATTGTGTTGATTTGAATAAAAATGACCCACATGAGAATCTTAGGTAGTAGCGCAATTAGGAGGTGTGGCCTTATTGGAGTAGGTATAGTCTTGTTGGAGGAAATGTGTCACTGGGGCATGGGCTTTGAGGTTTCAGAAGCTCATGCTAGGTCTAGTGGATCACTCTTCCTACAACCCAAGGATCCAGGTGTAGAACTCTCAGCACCTCTTTAGTACCATGTCTGCCTGCACTCCATAGTGCTCACTGCCGTGGTGATAATGGACTAAACCTCTGAACTCTAAGCCTGCCACAGTTAAATTTTTCCTTTATAAGAGTTTCTGTGGTCATAGTGTATTGTCACAAGAACAGAAACCCTAAGACAGTCACGGAGTTTTCCTCACAGCAATAGAACATTGACTGAGACAATGACCAAGATTAGACACCACATTCCAGTTATGATTACTAATAAAATCCCCAGTCAAGATGTTAAGAAAAGTTCATATATTGTTGATCAGAATTTAAATTAGTATAGACACTGCAGAAAAGAATATGGAAGTTTCTTAGGAAAATAGAGCCATTTAGGATTCTACTCTCTCACCATATATATATGCTAGTCAGCTTTGTGTTACCACAAAGAAATAGGAGTCAATTAACTTATAAAGATAAAATATTTATTGATGTTTTTCTAAATGCTAATATTGCTGAACTTCCCTCTAAATAGTTATGTTTATAGCCTTATGTCTGTGCTACTTTCAAACTTGGTCAGAGAAGCTTTTAATTATGATGGATAATAATTAATACAGAAATTCATTACTGTTCAAATGTGCAGAGAGTAAGTGACTGCGGTCACTTTGAGTAGTTATCTCTACACTAACCACCATCCACTGGACAAAATTTCTCTGGTAAAATTTGAGAGCTTCACTAATCTACAGATAAGGAGATATGAATTTAGAATACAACTTAGTACTGTGTCCATTAGTCAGGAAGATCGTGGTGCACTAGCTTGCATTCCAAGCAACAATAATTAGGGTTCCTCATCCCTCACATGCTCACCAGAATCTGCTATCTTTTCTTTTCTGAATCTTCGTCATTCTGACTGGGTTAAAACAAAATTTCAAAATAGCTTTAATTTGCATTTCCTTAATGGCTAAAATTAGTGAACACTTTAAAAATATATTACTTAGCCACTTACATTTCTTATTCTATGAACTTTATGTTTAGTTCTATAGCTTATTTTTCAATGGAGTGTTTTCTTGATGCTAAGTTTTTGGCTTTTTTATGTACTAGTTACTAAATATTTTGTAAGACCATTGGGAGAAATGTGGACAGTGAGGCCTCAGCTTCTGAGGTTTCTAAAGGAAAAAAGGACTCTCTTATGGAATGTAATAGGGCAAAATGTGTGATATTTTGGCCAAGAATCTGATTTCGTTATGCTCATACACCGAGATTTTTAAATAGTTGTATTTAAAGGCAGAAGATGAATGTGTTTGGTGAATGGAATTTCAAGATAAAAAACATTCAGGCTGGAACATGGCTACTGCTTATTCATCCAAGTCTACCAGAGAGCAAAAATACTGGAAGCAAAAGATACTATAAATGTGCAGTTCACCAGTCAGGAAAAGATATAGAGTATTTTAAAAGTTACAGTCAAGGCTTGTGGCTAAAAAGAAAATGTATTCATTAAAGAAGAATTTAATACTATGCAGTGTGACAGACAAATGTGTCCTAAGGGCAAGACCTTGTCAATCAAAGTTTTCGTTTTGTGAAAATGCACCCTCCTAGAAAGGAGTAAGGCCAGGCTAAGAATACAGCTGAAGAGGCTTCCTGCTCAGCTGCCTAGAAAAGTGTTTCTTCTGCATCAGCACACAGAAGCAGATCCAGCTGTGGACCAAGGGGATCCGACTGCAACTCAAGTTGACAACTTGCCGGCATCATCCACATGTTAGTGATTTTTCAGGTATGAAAAAATGAAAAGTTGAAGGGTCATGAAGTCTTGCCTCACAGCTTTAGAGAGCATATGAAGTCAAGCAATGAACTGCAGGGTCAGATTCCAAGGGAAGAGTCCCTGAAAGACAGCTATAGGGAACTCTCAAGTTGAATCCAAGGTTGCAAGAGAGATACCAAGATCCTTGGCATGGCATGGGACATCCACAAAGGAAAATCACCAGTATGGAATGGGGCTGGCCTAAAAGAAAGGCTGTGTATGTTGTAGGCAGCCCAGCTAAAAGACTGGAGATACTTTAGTCATTAGGAGATCATACAATTCCATTATGAGCCCCAGATTTTAGAGAATGAGTTGTTGCATTTGATGTTTTCTCTGTTTGGTTTCCTAATTGCTTTGGTTCAGTCATTCTTTGCTATGTCCTGACCCTTCCATTTTGGAATTGAAATGTTTACTTTGTACTTTTGCATAGTAAACATATTAACATGTTTTTACCTTGTAGAAACTCATATTTAAGAAACTTCCTTGAGTCTCAGAAGAAATTTTGGAATTCTAAACAATGTTGGAACATCAAGGACTATGGGGACTTTTGAAGATGGACTAATGTTAGGAGCCAATTTTCTCCTAAAATCATTACAGGAATCATCACTCTGGGGAGTCTACAGAGAACCCCACACCCCTAATTATGTTAGGAATCATTCTATAGACAGAGCTTACCCCACACCCAAATTGGCTGATGGAGAGCTATCTGGAGAGCTATCTGTTAGCGGAACCTACCCCACATTCCAAACTATTTAGGGAACTAGGTGTGGCAACTTGTGACTTCTTGGCCTACAGTGACCTGACCGAAGGTAACCTCCTGGCTACGTGACCAACGTGAACCACGTGGCAAGAGCTCAGACCCCTGTGCCCATCCCCCAACTCCTTACCATATATAAAGCCGTACCCCATCTCTAATAAACGGAGGCTCTGACAAATGTAGCATGGCCTTCTTCTTCTCTCCTAGCCCATTTATCTTACAGATAGTGCCTCTCCGGGACCCTGGAATAACTGACCTGCCAGACGGTTACTCACCCTAGACGAGGTAACCCGTCAAGGCAATTACAGACTAAATGCATTTTGCATTGTGATATGACTATATGACTTTATGGCAACAATGGGAGTAAGTTACCACTTAAATGTGATATTTTCATGTCAAATTGACAAGGGGTAGACTTATAAATATTGCCAACCTGACAGGATTGAGCAACACCTAAGAGATATACCTGCAGGCATACCTGTAACGGATTATCACTGTAAATGTGTACCTTCCCAAAGACACGTGTTTTGCACCAAATAAAATAGGAGAAAGCTTGATAATAATGAAAGCAAAATGAACACCCATGGCTTTCTTTTCCCTGACTTAGGATAAAATGTGACCAATAGCCTGATGTTCCCAATGTCTTCTGTACCATCTTGAACTTCCCATGGAACTACAAAACAAAGTTAAACTCCTTTTATCTTAAATTGCTTTTCTTGGGTATTTTACCACATAATAGAAAAAGTAAATAGAACAAGGGTTTCACTCCAGAGCTCTTATTTTGGAAAATATGGAATATTGAAGTCACTCACTGTCATGGCAATGGTCATTGGTACTATCTCTCCCTTGGTAGTTGGTGGTATTTGAAGTCTAAAGTCCATTGTTCCGGCATTCAATGAATTGCATTACCTTCTTGGAAAACTTTCTTTTTTCAATATACAGAGACCACCTGACCAATATTAACTAACAGTCTGTTGAATCAGATATGAGGATAGCTGCCCTTGCTTGTTTAGGGATCACATTTGTTTTATGTGTTATTTTCCATGCCTTTACTTTTTGGTCTCTCTGTCTCTGTCTGTCTCTGCCTTCATGTGACAGTCCTATCTCTACTTCTCTCATTGTATGTAGAGAGCTGCACATTTCTTGTAAATTGCATAATATTAAGTACAGCCAACCAATCTGTATCTTTAAGTTGGAGAAAGAAGATGATTGACATTCAGAATTACCATTGAAAGGCATGTACTCATTCTTTCATTTATTTGTTTCTTCCAGTTGATTTGAAGATTGTGTCTATTTCTTTTTAGGATTTGATGATTTGCTACATGAACACTGAAATCTTTCATACATTCATTTGCTTTTCTACTTTTCCAGTGAAGTTTATTCATTCACATACATAACTCTTTTTTTTTTAATCTCATTCCCTTTCCCAGGTGTGGAGTTCTTAATTACGTTTTTCGGTGCTCATTTAGTGCTCATGAGTTTCCTTAGCTCATCCTTAATTTTAAAAGGTCTTTATCTCTCCTTTCAGTCTTGAAGGATATTTTTGCTGAATGCACACACAGTGTAGTAGTGGTGCTTTTCCTTCAGGGCTTGAAATACATCTTTCTGTGCCATTCTGACCTTTATAGTTTCTGCTGAAAACTTTGCTGCTATTCTGACAACTTTGACTTTATATAAAACTTGATGCTTCGGTTTTTATGCTTTCAGTATTTTTTTGTTGTTCTGTGCTTAGGCTGACAGTTATAATATGCTATGAAAAGATTCCTTTCTAATTAGGTATTTCAGGATCTAGATGCCTCACATGTCTGGATATTTACCTTTCCTTCAATTTAGAGAATATTTTTCTATTACTTCATTAAACAGGTTTCTTGTGTCTTTAGCCTATTCTTCAATGCCTTAACTATGTACATCTGGCCTTTGAATAGTGTCCTGGAACTCTTTTGTGTTTATTCTATTCTTTCTTAATTTTTTTTATTTCATATTGTCTGCATGTGGTAATTCATCATTTTTGTTTCAAGCCCTGATAATATTATTATTCTTCATCTGCTGTATTGTAAGTCTTTAAATTGGGGCTTTTAAAAATCTGACTTACTGTATTTTTCATTTTCAACATTTGCATTTGATTATTTCTCAAAAATTTTACCTCTTTAATTAGTTTTCTCTTCCATACCTGCACTGTATTCAATAAATTCAGCTGCTTATGTATATTCTCTTGGAAGTTGCTTACAATAAAAGAAATCATTGCTTTGGGATAAATGGCATTCCATCTACCCCAGTGTCTTTGAAGTAAGTAATTGAAGACTTTAGGTGGTGTTGCATAACATGTGTTTTCATAACTCTTTATATTTTGTGATGAAGATTTGCATATTTTCTGAGATGGGCATCTTTTTCTCTTCTACGTTAAGGGTATTTTAGAATCATTTACATGATGATTTTCCCTGGCATATCAGTCTATTAAACAATGTTGATTTTAATTCCAAATGGAATTCATAGTATAGGTCTTTTACATTTATTTTTTAGCTGTGTTCATTGGGTTTTGACACAGTGTATGTTGTTTCATAGCCTGAAACCATGCCATTTCTGTAGGTTTCACAAAAGTGCAGATTATCTGGTCATTCAGGCTGGTGCATTTGTCCACAGCAGGAGTGAGTCTGGCTGTTCCTCGAGTCTTGTCAGTCCTGTGCAATCTGAAAGAGTCTGAGAGTAGTCTTATGTGAGGTCCTTTGTAGGAACAGTGCCCACAATAGTTTGGATAATTCTTTACAGGAATGGATGCACAAAAACAAGCCATGAGCGCATTCCACAAACAGCCATGCTTATTTGGGGGCAAGGCCACTGTGTTTACCTCCTCTATTCTTCAAGTAGAAGTGTCTGACATTGTCAAAGTTCTAATACATATTGTAGCTAGAGTAAGATTCAGGGATAGTAATAAGAACAACACAAAAAGTGATAGATATATTAGAACTTCAACAATGTCAATAAATAAATAAATAAATAAATAAATAAATAAATAAATAAATAAAAGCAAAACCACAATACCAGTAACAATGGACAAGAAAGAGGCAAGAGGAATAGAATGCTTTCCCAGTCAAGTTACCTGCCCTAGCTAGGGAACTGGGATAGAAGTGTAGAACCACTTTACTTCTCTGTGGGGTGCCTTTGCAGGCCTCTGTGCTGCTCAGGTTTTCTGTAAGCGCATTATTGGTTCCCACAGTTCTTCCTTTCTTTGTCTTTTCAGAAAACAGATTCCCTACTTCCTTTCATGCACAAAGGAATTTCTCAACTGCTACCTGTCTCTCTCACAGTCCAGGTCTTTTCCTAGTCAAATTGATAGAAATGTTTGACCCAACCACGGTATACATAGAGGCAGCATTCCTCTTGGTCTGTAAATTCTACACAACAAAACCAGTGCTATCATCAGTGCTTGTCTTTAATCATGTCTGACAGTTAACAATGAACCAAAAGGACAGTGGAAATGTAACGCTCAAAGTTAGAAGTTGCTGCAGTAGCCCTCAGCTTTATAGAATGTGTTGTCACATTGTTGGAGAGAACACAGCTTGCAGCAGCACTAGGGAGAACTGATAAACAGGCAGACCCTTCTACTCAACAGAAAGGATGTGCACACCTGTTTTCCATCCAGAAGGCTGTGAATGAAAGGGTTAGCACCTGATAATCTTTTCTATTCTGTAAAGCCAGCCCTCATCAAATCCCTCAGAAGTCTGAACATTGTCTCTCAGTCAATTGAACCTATCTTTTTGCTTCTTATGAATCCTTCCTCCCTAGACCCTCATTCTGTACAGTTTCTCTGTCAGTTGAGCCCATTCTTATGGTTAGAGGTCACAGGTGCTTCACTAGCAATGTATTTTACAAGGGGGTTTCAATGTAGCTGTGTCTAAAGCTTTGTAGTCATACTTGCAACATTGAAACCTTTCCGAAGTTTTATTATGTTTAAATGTTAAAGAAAAATAAACGACTTGGTCAGACTCTAGAAGTTTTGACTCAGCATTTGCTAAAATCATGTTGACCAAGTTTCATTTTTACCTCCCTCAGAGACTTCACTTCTGTGATATTTTCTCCAAGTCCCAAGGTCATTCAACTAAATGTTATGCTGATATTTTCTTAGTTTTGTGTATTACAGAGGCAACAGGCAATTTATATTATTTAGTGTGTATTTGGGTGCTATGGTAGACTCTGTATATGATTGATGCCTTTTTACTCCTACCAACATCAGTAAGGTAAAGTATTTTACTGATGAAGTAACAGGCTCAAAGAGGCACAGACCTTTCTTCATAGCCACAATACTAAAGAATGACAGATTTGAACTTTATCCTGGATCTAGGTATTGACAAATCCACAATGTAAAAACTCCACCAAAGAAAGATGCTGCTAATCTTTAAGAGGGAGTCGTCAGAAATGCTTTGACCAGACCAAAAAAAAAAAAAAAAAAAAAAAAGGAAGAAAAAAAATGTTCATACTTCAGGCTCATCATGCACTTACGATGTTCTCTCTGCAAACTTTGAGGAATTAATTCTAAGTAGAAGGTCTGATGCCCCAGCCACTCCTCTCACTGAGGGTAAAGGCTGTGTTCAAAGGCAGAGTGATGCTACCCACTCCCAGCTCTACTTTTGTTTTAGAATACCACGACACATTTTAAAGATAGTACATCCCTATTCATGCAGCACATATATTTCAGACACGTGAGCTCATCACCCTCCTTTGCATTTGAATATATTTTCAGTACTTGAAAGTTACTTTATCCATCTTTGTAGAGCTACATTCAATAATTGGATCAGAAAATTTTTACGTTGATAGTCTCCTGATTTCTCATGTATTAACCTGGAACTTTTTTAAAATATAACTTAGAATATTTTTCTCTTTGAAGATTCTTTTTTATCTGAGTTTTAGAAGCTACAACTCTTAACCAGAGCCTGCATGTTCTCTGCTTACATGTGAGTTCAATTCAAGTGAAAGGAAAAAGGGTTGGTCTTGAAACGGTCACCTTTCTGTCACACTCATTGTGTGACCCATATTCATTTAGGACCCTCTCCAGCACACTCTTGAGTCCCTCTGTGATAGAGGCTGTGGTCTCTTTGTGTCTAATCCTTCTGTCCCTGAAGAACCTGAGGGTCAAAAGCACCCACAGGTAAAGTAGCTGAAGGTTAGGTTTGCATCCCCAAGAGCACATTTCCAAAGAACATGGAAAGGAAAGTAGAGAAAAGGCCAAACATGTCTGGGGAAACAAGAGTTCATGTCACAAGAGGAGGCAGTGAAGCTGGGAAGAGCAGGGAACTAGTCCTCTCAAGTCCATGTCAAGACTTCTAAGGTAGGTGTGAAAACAGCATTCTGCCCAGCATGTGAGCTTTGAGCGTGAAAACTGTACCTTTCCTCCTCTAGCCAAATGAAAGGGAAACAGCTAATGGCACTCCGGTACTGTTTCTCCCTTGAAGCTAGTTAAAAAGGCTGTCCAGTGTGGCCCAAAACTCAAGCTGGGCATTTAGGAATGGGAAAAATCTGATCGAATCTGTCACTGTGAGTTTATCTTTTATCTTTCCTTTGTTTGGGCGAGGAAAGTTGTGCTAATTGTATGTGGTGTTCTCAGGACGCCTCTTAGTTTTTCAGTCAGCTTAAAGCCCATCCTCCTCTTTGAGTTTCCTTTTAACCGAAAACTGACAAGCAGTTTGCTGGTTGCCTTCTGAAAGACTAGTGGTTGGTAGCTTTAAACTGCCTCTTTGAAAATCTGCCTCCTTTCTCAATTCTTTTTTTTTTTTTAATTTATTTATTTACTGAGGATTTCTGCCTCCTCCCCGCC